>NW_005187428.1:1336251-1443321 GCF_000239375.1 Pundamilia nyererei | reverse complement strand
AAGTACTTGCTCATAGGAGGTCTTCTGATTGTCTGGAGTTTTTTCTCATTTATTTTAGGGTTTTAACCTTACAATATAAAGTACCTTGTGGTGCCTGTTGTTGCATTGCACAGAATCGACTAGTTGTTGTATATGTGCCTTTTCAAACATGTGTTGCCAACAGAGAAGTTGCCGAGTGCCCTCTTGTAGACAAATGATCTAACGTCATAACCCAAAACATAGTTGAAGGGTGTTTTTTACTTCTAAAATTTTTACTTTTCGGTGCTACAAATGCCTTTAGTGACAAGAAATAGCAAACGTCATATAATAAATAATCTATAGATTGTAACATTTTTGCACAACCCATTTATATGTAAAATTATGCCACTACTGGTGAAAGTCTACTTGCGAATTAGCAAATTTAACCAGTAAAATATTATGACAAATAAAAAAATCTTTTTTAAAAAAGCAAAATAGCAGAACACAAAAAATGGCTGCAATGAAGCTCTAAATGCCCTACAACACAACATTAGTCTCCTTCTCCTGGCCTACATGTTTGTCATTTGGATTCTCTTTTGCGCTCTGGTTTCATTGACCCAGTCCTGTGCTGAGGCAGACAGTGAAATTGCTGTGGTGCCTTTATGGGACAATGGAGGTGATTACAAAAGAGGCTGATGGAAGCAGAAGTGCTGTATTTATGGTTCCAGTGAAAGTGCTGAGTTCCCTGGCTGACTGGTAGAGCGAACCCTTCAACCCAGCGGCCCGAGAGCTCTGGTTTACTTAGATAATGATGCAATGATCTTGAGAGGAAAGCAAACTGGCAGGAACAGTAAGCTGCTTTATAGAAATCCCACTAGCTCACAGGTGGGAGAGGGATGAAAATAACATGAAGTGAATGTATACTAGTTACGAGGAATGCATCAAAAATACTAAAATATGCACCCTGGTACTTGTTAAAATGAAGATTGCGTAACTGTGGCTGTGTATGTATCACATTAACTCTCACTTCAAAAACTGTGATATGAGATAATTGTGTTAGGTAAATTGTAAAACATAATGTTGAGAACTGCACACTTTGGTCCCCTTTTTCCAGAAAAAGGTGACACTAGTTTTATTTCAAAGCATCAAAGCTAAAAAGATGAGCAAGCCTTCTTTGGAACTTAGCATTACAATAGAAGCTGAAGAAAAGAGTTAGCTTGGCTCTCTCAGATGTTCAAAAATGCTTCTGAAGGCACTTGTAAAGATTTGTTTAAAAACGTGTATTTTCACCCAAAACCACTAATGTACTAATGGTCAGTATTTGTAGTCAGCTAGCAATCTGTCAGTGACTGAGACTTATTTTTATAAGTGTGTGAATGGCCTTTGATCGACTTTTTGCACTGCTGACTTCAACCTGCCAGAAAACCCGTATTTATGCAATCTTGTTTGTGTCTCTGTTTCAAGTTTTAGCTGGGCATGTTGTAACTGACTCAGAGCACTATAGTGCAGGTTACCCGATACCGAATGTGAGCACAGATACTTGTGAAGGCATGATGACATCACACCTGGAAAGACTATTTTACTGTCTGCTGTAACTCACCCAAAGAAAGCAAAAGACTGACAGTGTGATACTATGAACTTTGCCTGCAATAACAGAGCCACATTTAACACTTATGTGACATTTTATTACTACAAAGAAAAGCACTTGAAAGCTTACACAGACTTCAGCTGTTTTGCATGCGCCAGGCTCCATTTAAAACACAAATAACTTCTAGACAAGCATTGATTGAAAATGTCTGGAGAAAAAGGCGGATATAAGTGTGTGTCAGTGTTGCATGAAAAAAATATTATAAGCAAAGTGGTTATTTGCCCCAGCCTCTTTGTGAAAGTTTTTCTTCCTCCACCGTCAGAAAGCAATCTTGTATAAGATACAGTCTGTACACGTGTGTGCTTCTGTCTGGAACAGTGCTCTGAGGAAAGGCTGTCGCTGCCTGGAGATTGACTGCTGGGATGGGCCAGACACGGAGCCCGTAGTTTACCATGGCCACACCCTCACCAGCAAGATACTTTTTAAGGATGTCATCACCACTGTGGGGCAGCACGCCTTTGAGGTAACAGCATGTAGTTTGTTACATGATTACTGCTTCTGGCGTAGCAGCCAGCTCACTCACTCTTGCCTCTGCGGGCGCCAAGAGACCCTACCGAGCAGCATTTGCTCTCATTAATAACCTCTCTTGCCTTCAAACTGCCTTTGATTTAGCATTTCAGGCCATTCTCTGTGATGTACGACCATACAGAGAGAACAGTCAAGTTGCTGGTAATAGGGTCTAAACGTTCTTTTTTTCTTTCTGGTTTGGATTTTTATTGACAGGTGTCTGCTTATCCAGTGATTCTGTCTTTGGAAAACCATTGCTCCCGGGAGCAGCAGGAGGTCATGGCCGAGTATCTTATCTCTATCCTGGGGGAAAACCTGCTGATAGCTCCCTTGGATCACCCAACTGCGGGAGACCTCCCAAGTCCAAATGTAAGACTCAGAAGATGTGAGAATTAGGCTGTGTGAGTAGCAAAAAAAAGAAAGAAAGGAGATGAATCTGTGTTTAATAGTAGAACAGCTGTTGCAAGCGGAAGAATGATGGTGTTTGCACCTGTAAATCCTCATTGTATGCCAGAGCAAAACAAAACAAGAACAAAGTGAGACCTTTTCATCGTCACAAAGGGCCTCATTAGTCTCCCTTCCTAGGCTTCCCAGGCTCCCTGTCCTCCGCAATCATGCGGGGTAAATGGACATCTGCATTTGCAAGCCTCTTTAATCTCAGAGAGTCACAAATCTAACGTAACGTAGTAGACCCTGATAAGTGTCCATCACTTTGAGACTGTTGAGGCACTCGAGGCGACTTCTCCTTTGAAAGCATCTGTCACAGCTCAATATGAAGTGACCAGTATGAAAGACAATGAGACTGCAGTATACTGACTATGACGAGGAGGATAAAGGCTTTGTGGATGAATGTGTGCAGTCTCATGAGAATCTCTTTGGTACTTCTGATTTCTGCTGCAAAAATGAGCTGTGCTCTATCCTTGGAGCACATATTCTCCATATCATTTTTATCTTTATGACTTTGGAAGTAGCAGGCTTACGTAGGAGCCTCAGCTCTAACGGTTTCATCTTGACTATTAACCCCTGCAGCAGGGACAGTTTTCATGTTTTAAAATTATGCAGCTTCACACATGCTCAAGTTACTATCTAATTATAAAAGTGGAACCAATCTGTAGTTTTCAGGATTCCCTCATTACTCCTACTAGTTACATCAAAGGGTTTTAAAGCTGTTTACACAACTTTTTCTAAGCTGTGGAAAAGATGGAAAAGCCAGTTGTCTTGGCTCAGTTTTCAATTATCCAGAGTTATTGTGGGATTAGAAATAAGCTACAGTTAATTAACATGTTATTACACCACTTTATTCTATTTTTACTGTCAGTGTGAGGTGAAACCCCCCTCAAGAACCAATTATTCTTTCCTAAAGTGCATCAACATAAGCAAAGCCTCAATTTTAGCTCTGCAGACTATATAATTTTGTGTACAAGTGATGGAAATTTCAAGAAGTGAAGGGGCCAAGTGAAATTATGAAGCTTGTAATTTTTAGACCATATGGTCTCTTACAAGTTGTTAATGCTGGCATATCTGTAATTAGTTTGAATAATTTGCCTGTGCATACAGCATTCATTGACACTCACTTAACGTGGAGCTTCCTCCAGACCATGTTTCTTCTTCTTTTTTTCTTTTTTTTTGGCTTTTAGCATATTGCTGCTCATTGGAAAAGAGAGCCCTTTAAAGTACTAACAGATATGGAGTCGGTGAAATGCAGGAGCAGATGTTCGATTCGGTGATTTGATACACCTGCTGCTTCTCTTGCTTTTCTTCTTATCTGCTCTAACTGTGTGTATGTACTGTATGCCCCGCTGTGGATGTGACTCTTTGAAGAACAGCGTCTTTGTGGCAGACCATAGCGGTGGGAGTGGGGTGGTTTGTGCAACGACAACAAAAAAAAACAAAAAAAACGAAAAAAATTTGGTGTTTGTGCCCAAAGTTTGAAGATGCAGAAACAGTTTGGCTGATGCAAATATGTGGCGTGTTTTAAAAGTGCTGTGTGGATGTTAGTTCGCATTCATTCATGTGTGACTTGATCCTGTGGAGGATTGCCAGGACCTGAAGTATAAGATCCTCATCAAGAATAAAAAGCTCAAGCGTCAGATTGAGACAGAGGATGCTGCAGAGGGAGAGGAGAGTGCAAATGAGGGTGAGGAGGAGGAGGATGAGGAGGAAGAGGATCATCAAACAAAAGCAAAGTTCTGGTCTCCCAGAAAGGCAGGGTCAAAGAAGAAAGTAAGTCAGGGTGTTTTTGTTTTTATTTTATTTTTTCCAGTCAGCTTAAAAAAGAAATCATCTACAAAAAATAATGTTTGAAATGTAAAGGTAAAGGCATTTTGCATGAGGGCAAAAAGGCATAGCTTTCAACCTGGAACTGTTACTGGAATTTCAATGGTGTTTTTTGTTTGTCTCTTCTGTCCTTAATGCATTGAGTAGAAGAAGAAGGTGGTGGTAGCTGAGGCTTTGTCTGACCTTGTTATATACACAAGGTCTGTCAAGTTCATCAGTTTTAGTCACTCCAGGGACAATCAAAACTGTTATGAGAACACATCTATGGAAGAGAAGAAGGCTTGCAAGCTACTCAAAGCTTCAGGTAGAGTCATTTATTGATTTGAAATCATTAAACAGGAGAAGTAGGATTTATAGATTAAAGTAATAAAGGATGCGTATTTGTAATTGTGAATGTTACAAAATATTATTCGGGTGATCCCAGCAGATTTCTCTTGATTTATCATCCCACTTTTGCAAAGTGCTCAGTGTGCATAATTACATTTCTCATCCAGGAGTCTTCGGATGGAAAATGCAATTACAGTATACTGGCTATAAATTCCCAGAACAGCAAAGGCATATTGAACATGACATATACGTTAGAAGGAAGTAATTTTAAGGAATAAAGCATGAGAACAAAAACCCAGAAATGTGACTCGTACTTTCATTGCTGGGGAAGTGAAAAGAGCCCTCAGAGGTTCAAATCAGCGGATAATCAGTTAAAGTGTCAGCACGCCGCTAAGCCGCAGCATACTGGAGAAACAAAGTGATAAAGAGAAATGAAATCTGTTTCCTGCTGAGGAGGAATGACACTTTTCCACACATACAGCTACATTATGAGCTGGTTGACTTGGGTGTCAGCAACCATGAGCAGTCTCTGCAAATCTAGCTCAAAAGCGTGGTGGTTTTGACAATCTCTGCAGGAAAATCAAACAGCTACTGTGTTAAAGATAATGTATAGACTGAAGCTGTGTGCCATGCTTTTCAGTCCTCAGAAGGAGGAAAATTATACATGGATCAAAATGTAATTTCTTGAGACATTATCTTCCCTTTTTTTACATTAAACAGTATAGCGATTCACTTTCTGCAATGTTTTACAATTGCAATTCTTTATATTTGAATAAAAACAACACATTAAGGTTGACAAAACCAAAAGCTTGAGCTGTAGTGTAATGAATTTTAATCATTCCAATGAGAAATAGTGGGATATGTCTATAATCTGCTGAGGACAAATCAAATCCCTACAGATAATGTGTCATGTGGTTCCATTAAACAAATCAACAGCTGTCAAGTCTTAATCGGCATTCTGATTAATGTGACCATTGTCATTGATGCATTGTTTGTCTCGTCTCTCTTTCAGGTTCGGATTTTGTTGAACACAACCAGAAGTTCCTCAGTAGGATTTATCCAACGGGCTTGAGGATGTCTTCCTCAAACTATAAACCTGTGGAATTTTGGAATGTCGGTTCTCAGCTCGGTGAGTTGGAAGACTCACATGGAATACTCAGATACTCGCTCATTATGTACACAAAAGATATTTTAGTCAGACAGCTCCCATTTGAAATGGCTGATTCGTTACAGCAGCAAAGCAGAGTCAGAGTTTGACGTCTGAACTCACGAATGCGTTACAGTAGAGATACTGGGCAGTGATGAGCTAACATCCCCTGTAGCCTATAGGTGGATGCTACAGGCCAGAGGTTGCAGATGGGAGATCTTGCATAAAGATTTCTTTTTTTTTCATCTTAAATAGGGGCAACTGGTTTGTTATGTGGAATTACTAAAGTGATTGTATATACTCTACACATGCACATTCCTATTTGTTTAGAGATTCTGAGATTCATTTCGTTTAGAAAAATTTTCCAAGTGCATGCAGTGTTATCTATTATGCAGTTAAGAAGGCTGCCAGAATTATGGAAATATTTAGAAAGCAGTTAATTAATTAGACCAATCCAATTACAGAAATGAATAGGGCATAAATAATAGATGGTTCCCAAACAGTTTAATTTCAGAATAATTAAAGACACCAAGGCTATGTTCACACTGCAAGCGAAAGCGCATCAAATCCGACTTTTTTGACCCTATGCGACCCATATCTGATCATGGTATGACAGTGTGAACAGAACAAATCCGATATTTTCAAATCCGACCTGGGTCACTTTCGTATGTGGTACTGAATCCGATACATATCTGATGTTTTAGAAAGCGACTGCTGTTTGAATGGTCATGTCGCATTAAATCCGTCTTTTACGTCACTGACACAAGACAGACACCAATTATCAGTGCCAGAGAAGCGCCTGATAAGACATCGCCAACGTTTCCTGGCCATCCAGTGTAGATGTTAGTGAAACTGTTGGGAAGACAACGTTGGAGAAACGTGAACATTTTATTTGTACTGTATAATCTGCAGATTCTGACAGAAATCTGCAACTATCCTTTGAAGCACCGCTCCTCTAAAACAGCAATAAGGATGATTATTAGGCCATATGTCAATAACAAAATAACTTTATAACTTAAAGCAAAATCGGGAAACGTAAAGTCCAAAACAAGTCTTTACATTAAGGGCCATCAGTCAAACAATACTGTGTGGTCTGGGTCTAAACAGAGCGCGTTGTGTGTGACGTCTTCTTTTGCGCATGCGGGCCGCTTTGAGCGTTCACACTAGAGCGCGTTTGCTGTCACATTTTATTTGTAGTGTGAACGAGCAGACAAAAAAAATCGGATTTGATCCAAAAATCGTAATTGAGCATTAAGACCTGCAGTGTGAACGTAGCCTAATTCAGCAACTAAGTATTTATTGATATCTTAATGGGCAATAAAAAAAGATCACATATAATAAGAGGAGTTAATGACTCTTAATGAAATAACCACTGCTTTGCTCTCACTTATGTTTCTTTGAGCGAAACCCTAAAAGTATCAATTTTGATGTGTGAAACTATTTTTTTCCCCCACTGTGTCAACAGGAAAGAAAATACCTTTGACACAAACAAACAAACTGCTTTTTTACTTCGGTCCACTATGAACTCTTGAGATGAAGAAAACTGCAGCCCAGAAGACCGACTGTCAAACTTTAAAGGGAACAACCTGGCCCAGTGTCCTGTCGATTACCTGTGAAAAGAACATTTCATTCCAATCTACAGCCTGACTGCTTCATCTGTGTTTTCCCCCAGAGCAAGTTCTCTCCCGGCCGTTATCACATCTTTTTCAAATCGATTTGCACCCCACTAAATGCCCCCTTTCTTTAAATTACAGCTGGCTTTCGGTCAGAGCTTTTTTTTTCCCCCTCCATATGACATACCTGTCCTCCCCGAGTAACTATGCATTAGTGCATGATTCATCCTTGAGGTAATCTCCGTAAACAGGTTCTTGGCAAAGGACGATATTTGCAACACTCTAAGCATTCTGGTTTTCGTTTGCAGTCTTTTTGCAGTCCAAACAGCATTGACCAATCACATTGGAGAAAGCTTTGGTTCCATGCAGGTTGTGAGTGCAAAATGGGGATTGCATTTGTCAAATTGCAATTTTGACGCCAACGGTTTTTGTCTGGTGACGAGTTCTTTAAAATGTAAATGCATTTGTAAGCAATGATTGGGGAACTTTGGCCCGGATATTAGAGAACTATGCCCAAATGCCCCGAGACATTGTCCCCAGAGCTAAGTTGTTGGATTGCAAATCATGCATTTCCAGATTTTGTTATGGTCGGTTTCCATTAGTTTCTTAGGCATTCTTAGAGTTGTTTTTGCCACTGCCTTCTGCATTCCTTTGTCTCTGTCATCATTAGTGTCTTGTTGCTTGGTGGGGTTTGTTTTTTTTTAGCGTTCTTTCTGTTTCATATTTACATTGTTTTTTCTAATGACCTTGTTTTGGTTTTAATTCCTGTTCATTGGTTATTACCTTCCCTATCCTCAAACACAGGGATTCACCTGTGTTTGATTGTGTCCATCTGTGTCTCGTTCCAACATGGGTCTCATTCCTAATACGCCCTCTGTGTAAATATAGGCTTGTCTTTCCCTTTGTACTTGTTCCTTCTTCCTCATCTCTGTCCCCAGTGCGTGCCTGTTTGAAATTTCGTCACCTTTTGGACCCGGTTTTATCAGCTCTTTCGATAAAGCTCGCTCTTTGCATTTCCTTTGAACATGTGCATCTGCATTCAGGCCTTAAGCTCTGTTTAAAAATGTAACAGATTGCCTATGAGGTTAAAGTCACAAGCCTTATCTGTCTGACACTGTCTTTGCCAGTGTTCCTGTCACTCTGTCTTAACACATACTCTTCATACATCTTCATCAGTCAGCCAGTCAGTCACTGACTCTGACATGTAGCCTCGCTGATCGCTGAGCCGTGCAGATGGTGATCAAAGCTGCAGGAGTCTGCGGAACAAAGCAGTAGCCTAGAAGGATCAATTGCTGTTAGATGAGCAGAAGATCCACAGGGCTTCGGCAACACACGGGGAGAGCACAGAAAGAGAAGCTGAAGGCTGCAGAGCAACATGGGGGTTCACACCGAATTGTTTCTTTGCATTATTTATATACGTTATTCAACCCTCATCAATGATTTCTGTCCAGCCAGAGAGAGACTTAATCTGGCGCTCTATTCTGATGCCCGAAATCTGTAGTCACTGATGATGTGTGCAGTGCACATGCCAAAACATAACTGTGCACAGCAGAACAGCCCACTGTGCATTCAGTCATTGCACAGTTGGTAATTGTGAATGACTCCCTGATGCAATGAAAGCCATTGTTGCAGAAACATTTCAAGTCATTGTATAATTTAACTCTCTCCTGCAGAATGAAAATGAGCTTTAGAAAACAGAAGGTTTGCAGGGATCATCTCAAGCTGGTTGTTTTATCTAACAAGCTTTAGGCATTTGCAATTTTTGCTCCACTGTGTTGTGTCTCCTTGTTTCATTGTTCAGAGACTGTCCTGTGGTGTTTTGCAGTGGCACTCAATTTCCAGTCTCCGGGCTTGCCTATGGACCTTAATGATGGACTTTTCCAGGACAACGGGGGTTGTGGCTACGTCCTAAAGCCGGCGGTTCTCATGTCCACCCAGATGCGCTTCGATCCCAACAGCAGCCACCACAAGCGTAAATCAACATACCTGCTGCTCAAGGTACACCTATGGAGCACTAGACCCTGAATAATCCACTCATGGTGCATTTATGGATTAAGGTGTAACGTTACCGGACTGTCTGTGGGTATGTGTGCCTCACGTGCATGTATAAGTGTGGATATCCCTCACAATGTAGGGCACTGTGAAGCAGAGCTCATCTTATTCCTTGCACTTCTTGCCTGCAGTTAAATACTTTCCTGCCGGATGCTCTGAACCAACAATGATGTAAAACTCCCCAAGAGTGTCTGTTTAATTAGATTATCTCCTTTAGAAAATTAGGAAAAGAGAGACAGGAGTGATCTAATGCAATTAGACCTGGGGTCCAATTAATAAATCATCTCTCCTTCATTATTTTAAGCAACTTGGGGGACAGTAATAGCAGCACTTGTAATGTACAAAGCCACACAGCAAAAGTGAAAGAAGCTGCCGAAAAAGCACAGTCACATATCTTTTTCTGAGCTCATAAGGAGAACTGTCACGATTTGATCTTATGAGAAGAGATTTGAGAGATATTGAGGTTTTGTACTGCTGAAACAGCATGGGGAACAGTGCGGGATCACATGAAGTAAAGGCAGAGGAGGGAACATCATTATGTTGATATCAGTTTCATGATCGATCATAAGGCGTATAAAAATAAAAACATTCTTTAAAGCTTATATCAACTAAACTAAAAGCGCAAACAACAATGAAACAATCTAGTCACATAGGCTTGAGATGTCCATTCATCCCTATTAAACCTTTGTAGCACTGAACAAAAAGCCCCCTTTATCTGCAGAAACACTAGACTAGCACTAGTATACAATACTATCGGTCCATCCTCTTCCGCTTATCCAATTCAGGGTCGCAAAGGGACTGAAGCTTATCTCGGCTGCCTTAGGGCAAGAGGTAGGGCCCACACCCCGGACTGCTTGCCAGTCTGTTGAAGGGCTAACATAGAGCGACAAACAATCATTCACACTCACATTCACACTTATGTGCAATTTAAAATCACCAATTAACCTAACACTACTAACTGTATGTGTTTGGAGTTTGGGACTGGACTTACGCAGAGACGGGAAGAACATGCAAACTGCAAACTCAACACACAAAAGCCCGTCCAGATGCCGGATTCAGACTCAGGACATTGTTGCTGTGAGGCAACAGTGCTAGCTACCATGCCACCGTGCTGCCAAGAAGTATTTTATATTAGTATACTTATTGGCAAATTCTTTCAATACCTGATTTTAAATGTGCAAAATGCCTGACGACCATAAGCCTGCAACTATTGAAGTTTTGTTCAGCTTCAGCTGTGCAAATAATTTTTTTAGCGAAAGGAGTCACCACAGTAAACATTACCTACTGTAACCCTAAAGTGGCATGTTAGCGCTAGCATTTGACACATGCTAAAGTTAGCATGTAGAATGTATCAGTACACTTTCACACCATAACCAGCATGGCTTTATATGCACAGTGTTGCTTTTCTTTCTTTTCTTTTTTATTTGTTGCTAAAACAACAACCACGGATATTATGGATTGGTGTGAATATTAGACCCACGTAGAAGTGATTGGTTGTCAAAGGTGATTGGAATTCAGATCCAACTTTTAGGAAGGATTTAATATTTGACACCTTGCATCATATTTTTGAGTATAATTTTCTGCATCCAGGGACTCCATTTATGCATGGTATAGAGGAAGTTTTCAGCCTTGGCTGAGTTATGCAGTCTTTAACTTATTATTATTTTATGTTTCTGAATAGAATATCTGTTAAACTCCTGTCACATCGCTTTTGTAAATCTTTGAAAATCTGTGTAAATCTTACATCTGACAAAGAAAATGCTTCTTGGTCAGACAGTGTTTTACAAGGACATGCTCAAGTTAAACAAATGCATGTCAGACATTGTCTTCTAATAGAATATGCACAACAACACACATCACGATGCATAAATATGAATGTTGCGTGCTTGTGTTTTAGTGTGCCCAGGGCCCCGCCTCTATTTATTCACATCATCGCTCTGTATTATTCGATAACTTCGGGGAAAATCCCGCAATCTCAACACAGCCCTCAACTCAGTGAATCAGACTCATGAGTAGCAGACGGTGTTGTAACTTAGGTAGGAGTGTTTGGGTTTTCAATCTTCAATCTCAGCATTAAATTATTCATCTGTTCAGGAAAACAATATTTCCCCTTGAGCTTTTGCAAGAGTTTTTAGCATAAAACTGTCAAGTACGTGCAAAAGGTTTATTTAATGATGACTCCAACCTGCTAGCTATGAACTCACAAGTAGGGACCATTGTGACTGTGAAGTATCAGAACCTTTGTGGTTTTGTAGCGTGACTACAGAAGAGGAAAGGGACTGTAATTCTAGGCTGGACACTGTAAGGCTACATCAGTGCCAAGCAGGGCATGTCGTGATAAGTACATGCAGGTTTGTCTTTGATCAGGGCCAGTGAGGGAAAGCTCAGTGTGAGACGACTGCAGATAAGCCTGCCTTTCTCCAGACTAGTGTAATTACAAACCCTCCCTCCTCTTCTCTACTGTTTTCTTCTTACTGATTTTTGATTCTTACTGATTCTTACTGTTTCTGAGATTCTCACTAATCATTTACTTAAATTTACTGTATACCTCTGTGTGTGTTTGTCCACAGGTGATCAGTGGGTCCAACCTACCCCTACCCAGGAGTGGAAAAGCTCTGGACCCCTTTGTGAGAGTGGAGATTCATGGGATTGCATCAGACTCCTGCAGAAAAAACACACATACTGTCAAAAACAATTGTAGGTGGCACATCACAAACTGCGCATATCACAACGTACCAAGACACAGCAATCTGTTCTCCATTATGTTAGATCTAGCTTCACTTTGATCAGTTCAAGTTGTGTTTTGTCAGAATTAACTCTAGATCATTGACACTCAGCTTTCAAGAAAGTAGGAAGGACGGATTTCATGTGTGTATTTGTACATGGGAGTGAGATGAGACAAGGAGGGAGAGAAGGAGGAAACAGAGTACCAGACGTAGCACTAGAGTGAATACATCTGGTACTCTGTTATGATGTGCATATGATCATTAATCATATAGTCATCTAATAAAACAGGTAAGGTGAATACAAATGTCATTTTGGATTGAGAAACTTGATCAAATTGTTTAAAAGAATTCAGCAAACCATTTAAAATCCAGTCAACACTGGTCATGTGCTGTCATCTGTGAGTCTGTTGATTGCTGGTCAGTTATCCCAACAGCTTTTAAATTCACTGTTAGATCAAGTGTTTGTGTTTTTTGTGGTCGCTCACCTTAGTGAACTACAGAGCACTGCAGTGAAAATGGTTGAAAGTCCAGTCAACACTTTTTTGCAACATTAGCTTGCTAACTGCAACAGAAACTTGAAATGTTGCTTGGCATTTGACATTGAGGTCTTTGCAGGCGACAGCCACTTTATGTTTAGCTTGCACGCATCGCACTGGGCACAGGTAAAGTTAAAATGATGGCAGGATTGTCAGGAATGGAAGGCTGTTTTGGAGGGACTACTGCTTGGTAAACCATCTAAAAGGTAGTTTCTCCCTGCTTCACAGTGAGGCATAGTTGGGCAGAATTGATAAATAGTATTAAATATTATAGAAACATGCTCAGAAAATGGAACATGTGCAAAATTGGAAATATACTATTTATACGGCAAGAAGAGTGTACATTTCTAATGAACTTAAAAGTCAGTATTTGGTATAAACTCCTGAATTTTTCAGGACAGCCTGAACTCTCTTAGGCAACGTTTCTTGTCATTTCTCTAAGTAGTCTTCAAGAATAGTTCTAAAGGCTTCTTGAGGGACATTCAACGCTCTTCTTTGGATGCTGGCTGCCTTTTATTCTGTTCTGTCAAGATGATCCCATACTCATACTCTAGAGAGGTCATTGCGTGTTCTGCTACTCAGGTACGCTTTTATTGTATTGGCAGCATGTTTGGGATTGTTGAAATGCTAAACAATAAGGCTATTTTCAATCAGATTCTTTCCAGATGATCAAAATTTCAAAATCTTTGAGAACTATTGCTCAAGACTACTTTAACAAAAAGACAAGAAAGTATGGCTCTTTGGAACAAAATGTAGAGAAATAGGGGGTGTTTCGACAATATTGCGCAGTACTGTATTTGTTAATTTACCACTTGGTTGATCAGCAGCTTGGCAGAGTGGTAAGAGCGGTTTGTACCTGCAAAAATACTGGCACGGTAGCATTGTTATTCTTATTGTGACATCTGCATTTGTTTCAAAGCAGCAAGTGAAAGCGATTAACTCAGGTTGAACAATAAGCTGAATTAACGGTAACTTTACTTTTTGCACAGGTTGTCAGCGTGTATTAGCGTCAGAGCACTCAAGATGAGCTCAGGCGGTGTGTAATTTCAAAAGCCGGTGACAACTTTAATACCACCTCCTGAAACAAGTATTTTAACGCGTAGCTACACTTTTGACAATAATTTCATGATAAAGTAAAAGTCAAGTTTGTAATATTTTGAGCTCGCCTGAAGACAGCTGGAACAAGCTGAGAACCCAACAGTGTCATATTATCACCCCATAAAACAGAGCTTGTTTACTTGTTATTTATCTGCCACTGTACATTAGAATTCATTTGAAGTTGTGTTTCTGGCCTCCAGGTGAATATAAATCGCATACTCTGCCTTTGAAATCTGCTTTTGGGCTCCACTAACTTATGACAAAAATATATTTACAGGCTCCAAAATGCTTTCCTATGTTCATTAGCTAACCACTTTTCTTTGTCTGTCCTAAGTTTTAGCAGACTTCAGTGGATATGTAGAGCCGTTTTATTCAAATGATGTAAGACTGGTTAAAGTCAAAGCCCAAAACCATAAATTATATACCGAAAACAATGATCTTTGTAGGCAGGTGATAAATTTCTCTGTGTTCATCATTACAGTTGACGTCTTTCACATAGAGGTAGCGGTGTGATCCAGTGTTTGATCCAAAAATGTTAATTAGCACCTCAAAGAAACATTAACCGACTGTAATGAAGTTGTTAATTCTGTTCTAGCTCTGAGTCCTCGCTGGGATACTGACATGTCCTTCACGATTCGCTTGCCTGAACTGTGCCTCGTTCGCTTCTGTGTCAGAGATCAGACCGGCATTCTCAGCAGTGAGTTTGTAGGCCAGTACACCCTGCCCTTCAAGAGTCTGAAGAAAGGTGAGCCAGCAAGTGCTGGAAGGTAGAGGGTTGTAGGGCAGTCAGATGAAGGGCTAAATTACATCAGGTGACAATGTGGGGCATCATTGTATTTCCCCTAAACTCCCAGTGTCAGCATTACTGAAGGTTTATCTGTGCTTCGGTTGAGTTTTTATGGAAATGATCCTGTATGACCATACGTACTGTTCTTTTCAAACCTCCAGGCTACAGGTGGGTGCCTCTCCAATCCAAAGACGGCTTCAGCCTGGATCCAGCCTCCCTATTCGTCTATATCTCGCATTCCTAAAAAACACATCTCCGTATCAGACTCTCTCACATGGCGACACAGGCACACACGCACACCTTGCCAGCAGATACAGAAGCGTGGCTGATGTGGGAGCAGCAGCGGCAGCAACAATGAAAATATATAAATAAATCAAAAAGAACCATTTCCTCAGATATAAATACCACTTTTATTGTCAGAAAATAGAAGTGCATTTATTTTTCCCCACTGCCTGCAACTGAGTGCTGCAGAAGAAAAGACCAGAAGGCTCCAGTGAGTCTGAAAACACACATAATAGTTCTCTCCTTGCATCTCTAAAGTAATAGAGACATTCCTAGAGTAATGATTTTAGAGGAGTAGATTGATCTCTTTTCTTTTTTATGTGGTAAACTTGATTGCACATGCTGTATAAGGGTCTTGCACATCCACAACATTTTTTGTGGGGGAAGGAGGTATTTATCGTTAATGATTAGAAAAACAATATATCAGGCCTGAAACGGATGTGTAGCGCCAGGATAAACTAATACTCCACGAGCACAGCTTTTAAAGAGTACCATCTTACAGCCCTACTTCCCTGTTAGAGACCCTTCAGGGAATAATATAAATAAGATTCACAGAGGTATACATAATTTAACCAGATCCAGTTCAGGGAAGTCTATTTCTATCCTCTTTCGCCACTAAATCACTATGAATGAGGCAGAGGAAAGTATGGGTCAGCAGGCCTGTCAAGAGAAAGGACAGCATTAAGATAACACGAAGACCTGGTTGTGCCTTGAAAGTGTGCGCGTCTTATTTTTCTTTCTTTTTTTTGTCATCATGTGATTGTCTGCCTTTGCGTGCACACGTGCTAAATCGGTGTTCAAATGCTCCTGATGGATAAGGCAAAAGGCTGGTGAGGGGGCGAGTGTTAACTCAGCCCCACGGGCCAAAAAGGCAGAGTTGTCATCCTGCTCACACGCTCTCCCTCACCCCCTCACGCCTCCAGTCCCACTGGTCAAGGACAGTGCAGCTGACGCAGCCTGAGGGGACAAACACACTCAGGTAACAAACCGGCGGTGCTGCATCACCTCCTCTTTAATCTGTCGCGTCCACAGCCTCGGCGACGTACACGTTTACAAGGTCTGCTTTTTGCTCTCAGTAAAAACAAAGTCAAGTGCAAACGAAAGTGCCACAGTGATTAAAAAATACGTTTTCTTCATCCATCACCAAAGTAACATTAGAAAAACTAGTGAACAAAAGGCCTTCATTCGATAAAAATGTAGAAATAATAAATTCAGTGTCACACAGTAAACAGTCCGCTGTGTTCTTTCAGTCTGTTTTGTAACTTTATCCACACACTCCCATCTGGCAGTGTTTTCAAGTCTGGAATGGGATTAAGTTGCATCTGATAAATAGGTATAACTGGCATGCAGTTTTGTATACAGTGCATTCTTCCTCTTCTCAGGCATCTCCCTCTCAAATCCATGAATGTGGTCCCTCACTTGATGTGGTTGCACCCCCTGCTGGCAGTAAGCCTGCAGTGCAGCTCTGAGGTCAGATAGCAGAGTTTCCGAGAGGGAACCAGAGCTCCTGATTGAGCAACTTTTTGTCCAGTTTTATGTTAGTTGCAGCCACAAAAGCCTTCTTGCTCTTTACTACCACTTCCAGGACTATCCCATTCAGCTGTGTGACCGAAGTGTACTCCACCTGTGAGTAGGAAGGAGACACTTTAGTTACCTAGCTTAAGATGTGGTTTTATCATTCTAAATAAGAGGTTATAAGAGGCTATAAATTTGTGGGAATATGATGGTTAGTGGGTCAAAGATCATGTTGTAAATCAGACTGCAGCAGCACAGAAGGAACTCTCATTATAATGAAATATATAAACACATTCATACATTTAGTTATAAGTCAGAGTGAGAACAATTTATCTGAAGAAGTATTCAAAACACAAAGCAAAAGAAAAACAAACTTTTTTTTCATCACAATTAACTGTACATGTGACAGCTAATGCATGATGACAAAATCCAGCTCAAGGGTTCAAGGATGCATCATCATATTAGGTGAAATTTGTGATTGTGGCTGTACTGCACAATTTCTTTTTTGTTGTTTTTTTAAACTAAGCACTTCAGTTTAGAAGTTTAAGTGAAAACAAATTACCCATGTGAAAGGCACGCAGACTAAAAGTATTAAGTACTATTAGCTGATTTTCCACTTGACGCTACTCAGTCGATCACATTTTTGGATTGCCTCAGATAGCTTGGAACCCCAGCCATGTAGATATTTAAAAAAGCACCTGGTGCCACGTACTACCACCTAATGGAAAACCCAAAAACTTAGTGGAGCTGAGCCAAGCCAAGCCACTATGTACTAGTGGAAAAAGATTATAAATGTACAAGCTACCCTGTAATACAGCTAGGTACCAAAAGATGTCTTGACTGTGTCTAATCATGGATAGAGAGGAGGAATGATGGCACTACCAGTTCATTGAAGATGGGGTTGACATTATTGCGGACAATCTTTGTCTTCCTCTTGGAGCGCCTCCGAGGGTCTGGCCTCAGGTGTGTGATAACATAGGCATCAGGGTTAGAACCGTTCGGGTGCTTCTGTTGAGGAGAGGCGAATGGACAGGAAGTCAGAGGAGAATGAGCACGTGCCACAAGTACACTCAGTCACATGATAGCAACTAATGCATTTTTGCAAACTGCTGAAGATTAAACTGAGCTTCAGAATGGGGACGAAAGGTGATTTAAGAGACTTTGAATGTGGGGTGGTTCTTGGTGCCTGATGGTAAATGATCTGGTTCTTATAAAGCACTTTTCTACTCTACCTCAAAACTCAAAGAACTTGCCTCATTCATACAAGCACTTTGTTTTATGGCTATCTAGCATTTACACTAGTTGTTTTCCGATGAATGGACCGGAAGGTTGGTGATTCGATCCACCATCCATCCAATTAGTAGATGACCGATTCTATCTCCTGAGCCACAGACAATCACTCAATCCAGACAGGAGTGTTTCAGAAACTGCTGATCTGCTTTTTCACCATGTCCTTCTCTATGGTTTATAGGGGAGGTTCCAAAAAGATAAAGAATCTAGTAAGCAGCAGTTCTTAGGACACAAATACCTGGTTGGTATAAGAGGAGAATAACCTCTGGTAGTTCATGATGGTGTAATGGACACGATCGAAGTAAGGATCCTACAGCTTAACACACTGTGACACAAAACTTAAATGATCTCAAACATTTTTCTTGAACGTGACAATGAGTTCACTGTACTCAAATGGCCTTCACAGGCGCCAGATCTCAGTGCAGTCGAGCACTTTCAGGATGAGAGATTCACAACATGAAAGTGGATCTGTGTGACACTATCATGTCAACAGGACCAAAATGTCTGAGGATTATTTCCAGCACCTTGTTGAATCTATGTGATGAAGAATTAAGGAATTCTGAAGGCAAGACGGTCCAACCTCATACTAGTATGACTAAGTTAATGAGGTGAACCTGATGTAGTATCCAGTGAGTATATATCTGATATAGAACCCTAACTATACATGCTTTACTCTTGCTAAATGCTGCGGGACAGTAATAAGAATAAATGAAACTCACAATGTTCTTCAGGTGTTTTATCATTACAGAGAGCTTGTAGTTGACGTAAGTAATGTAAAGCTGGACCTGAGGCTGCTCTTCTGCAACAGATAATCACACAAGTGCAATTAGATCACAGCAAAGGAATTTCTTATAAATAAACTAATATCACACTTTTCTCAATATACCACGCAATCAACGCTCACATTCACATATTTTTTCCATTGTTCTTACCTGCACATTTTGGACCTCGGTTATGTCCTGGACCATCCAGAAACAAGCTGCAGACAAATTCATTCTGCGGGTGGCAAATTGAGATACTTTTCAAGTTCAGCTCTAATGGGGAAAACAGCTAATCACAAAGGACTACTAAAGCAGGGAAGAAACTCACTCCTTTGCAAGGTCCTTCAAAAAGCTCTTTTAGGTATTTATTCAGCAGAGACATCTTCCTGCCTGGCGTGAATGACATCTGGTACCAGCTCGGAAACCTTGGAAGCAAAGGAGTGGAAGCGAAGTCATGCATCTAATTATGTAATTACTATGAGAACGAGCTGTGCAACAAAATATAATACACGAGAGCAGGATTTATGTTAATTTATTCACTCACTGTGGTAGTGTTGATTCAATAAAGTGTTTCTGCAGCTCCCTATGGATCAGCTCAAACTGTCCAAATGTTTTCTCACTGGTCAGAAACCCATCGTCAATGGTTATCCTTAGGTCATAGAGCTGCAAATCAAACACAACCAATTATTACATTAGATAGAGACTACAGGAACTGTGTTAAAAGCTTCCAGGGAGATTGTTTTAGTAGCTTAAATCACTGCTCATATGCAAACTCCTTTATTTTCACTGCATTTTTGCAAACACCTGAATCCTTGATCCTTGCTGTTATTTCTACTATAGACTGAATGTGACTAGAAGAAGAAGCACTTGACATCAGGACAGCTCTTCGGATCAAAGAGTAGTAAATGCTTACAAATACTCCTCACCCAACCCTTGGGAAAGACTTTATAAGCACAAGACTGCCTTCTGACAAGCTGTAAGTGACAGCAAACAATCAAAAAAAAAAAGTGTGAATTTGCTGTCACTTCCAAGTGTTTTATTGCCTTCTCCAGCTATTTGGGCCTAATAAACAGCCCTGTAGTGCATCAGGTAAAATCTATTTTATAATGGTTTGTTTTGTTACTGAGGCCAAAGTGCAGTTGCAGGCTTACCACATCTTTTCCCTTGGCAGAGTATCCCAAAATGACAGCTTCCTGAATGTTACTAGCAGGACCAGGAGCACTCTCCCGGGGCAGGGTGCCCTTTGTCTTGGGTTGAGCAATGTTGTGTGCCAGGAAGTTAAACTTGACTGCAACACAGTCCATACTCTCCTTGATCTTCCTACCACGGGTGTAACACAAACAGCAGAAATTAAATGCAAGTTTGTTTATTTGCGGAAGGATTATATGTATTCTTAGGAAGACGTTGCCACACACGTCACATTACTTTGTAAAGAAGGAGGTGGCCTCCAGATCAGTATCGTGAGGTCTGAGGTTGTTCTGGACGTACTGCAAGTCATTAGAGTCCTTCAGTTCTGGCATTCCTGCATGTAGCATCTGGAAATATACACAATGGGTAGAAACCTGTTTTACGGGATGTTTTCCGTTCTCAGACAGAGTTAAAAATGGACTGTAGTGTTATTTAGTCTTACAAGCTCCAACAAGCTGAGTATGAGTGCAGAACGCTGTCTGATTATGTTGTAAGCCTCACAGCAGAGCTCCACGAAGCGATGCAAGCGTTGAGGCTTCTGCCCTCCACCAGTGATGAAGTGGTGCATCTCAGATGTAAAGATGAAGGGAGACCGGTCCCTATTATTGAGCAGGAAAATGTTTTTTGTTGACTCATACATAACAGCACTCTGTCCTTTTTCAAAATGCTGCTTTGCTTGACTTGCTGACTTGCCTTTTAACACCTCCAAACATCTGTGCATTGCCCATTATCTTCCCGAAGTCAATGTGGAACATGTGCCCACTTTTTTTCAGCATGATATTGTCATTGTGGCGGTCGCAGATGCCCAGGATGAAGGTAGCAACGCACCACCCGGCACACGAGTGCAGGAAGTTCATCACAGCCTGCATATAAACAGAAAGTGTTATGCACGAGAAAGATGGAGCAGTGACAGTGCATCGTTAAGAAAAGGCTTTTCAGATGGTCTTAACCTTCTCGTAGTCTTCCTTAGTTCTGTTAAACATGTGAAACCATTTCTCCAGAGTGTCCTCTCGGAGGCTTCCACCCAGGCCCCACTCTTTATGAATCTTTGCCAGGGTCACTGCCTCTGGTATCACTTCCACCAGACCTGACAAGCATAAAATAACAAGCTTTGGAAAAACACAAATTCCCAGACTATTTATGGACGTTCAAAAGCACAAACAAATCTATCATACTGACCCCGAGTTTGGCCTGTAGAAATACACTTGTAGGTGATCATTTGTAGATCGAGTCCCTCTTGGAGCCACACTCTGTCCATCGCACGGACAATCTGAAGTACCAGCATGTCCTGACGCAGGTCATCTCCTGTCTGAACAACACGTTTAACTGAGATTTCCTTAGAGTGTCCTCTAATATTCAGAGCTGTGTAATAGCAGTTTTGAAACAGATTTAATTTCCCTGGAAGACAACAAGCAAAAACACAGTGTGGATCGATCCAACTGCATATCATTGCTCACCTTGCAGATAACATTGTAGTTCTTGGCCAGAGGGTCAATGCAGATAAATGGGATCCCCAGAGGAGCAGCAAATGAGCTGTGGACCTTACAGGCCTGGAAGTAACACATCAAAGAGTAAACACCTGAAATAAAACGTTGCTGTGTGTTTGCATTAAAAAAAAAATACTGATATATGATGTGGTGGGTAACAATCTTACTTCTAGCTTCACTCCATTCACACAGACAGCAGGATCTAGTGGTAGGCAACAGCTGATCCCATCCTTAAAGAAGTCTTCAATTCTCCACCCTGTTTTTTTCAAAGTACTCTGCAGACAAAAGAGCAAAGCGGGAGAAAAAACACAAAAGAAAACAAAAAATTAAATGCATTTCTTGTACATCGACAGACACGATGATTACAAGGATTATAAGCCAGGAAGTGAATGCACCAATGAGTTAATTACGGACCTTACGACGAGCCTTGTCAGTACTGCGAATGCCACTAGCCACCTGTACGAGCACGGCCATCAGCTTGGTTTCGCGCTGCAGCTCCTCCCTCAGTGCTTGGCCGCAGCACTGCAGCAGGGCAGCGTGAATTTTACTGAACCAGCTCTGGTAGTGTTGGTCATTGCGGGCATCCTCCAGCAGCCTGACATTATATTCTAGCATGAGTTGTAAAGCTTTGCATGCATGATGTTGTCACTTACTGCCTAAAAGCATCACAGAGGTTGAACCTAAACACAGTGAGTCTAGAACTAAAAGAAATAAGGTCGACTGATAAGTGAAGCATCTTAACTGTGTGTGAAAGCCAGTGAAGAATTGCTTTGCTAACACACACTAGAATACAAAGTTTCCTAAATTTCACCTCTTTTAGCGTGCACAAAAAATACTTCTTTATATATTTCTGTGATCATATTCAATGATATCAGCTCTAAAAATAGCAGCTGCATTTTTATACCAGCTGGTATCTTTAGATCTCTTATTGGGAGGCCCATTATGCAGTGGGCGGTGCACAGTGTCAAGAGAGAAGAGTTAGCGGGAAATCCTGCAGTTCCTCTTATGTTATGGAAAAACTCGTTTAAGTCATGTCACACAACCCTTTACAGTAAGAAAGACATAGCTTCTATTTGTACTATTCAATGAATTCAGGGGGAAGAAAATGACTTGGAGTAAGATTTCAATTTGATACGTTTTTATGGACTTGTTCTTATGTGATCACTATTTGATCACAAAATCGAGTAGAGTGAAAAACTGTAATAAATCAATCAATATTTTATCAGTAAAGACAGAAGTCTTTCAGTTTTATTCATGTTAATATGGCAATAAACATTTTCACCTGAATGAAATGACAGTAGTTTTAGTATTATTCCTCATCAGTTTAGTGTCTGACTCACCAGAAGAGCTGCTGAGCGATGCGTATGTTCCTAAGTGATCTCTCCAACAGCAGCATTACCAGGGGTCCATCCAATTTCCACTCATTCTTCAGTGCCTGGAGGAAATGATCACTCATCAATCACACATCAAACTACTGAGCGTGCAAAGTGTGCCACCAGTTGTCCAATTTATCATCTGAAAAATTTAACTACTTCAACATCATATTTTTTTTTAGATCTCCTTTGAAAGGTTTGAATGTGTGTTAGTTTGCTCACCTGGACCAGCTGTGGTAAATACACCTCCAGATCCCCATCTGGTATCTGCTCAAAGTACTGAACGGCTGTCTGTCGTACAGTCTGATCATGAAAGCTGGAAGTGAGATCAGTGGGAAAGGGTTCAGATCATTTTTGTTTTAAATGAATGAAACGTTAACCAGATATCCATCAGTTTCTATTACAAAAGTTCTTTATTGTTTATTGTCTTGAATTATGTGCTGTGCTTCATTTATGATGATAATGTAGGTGGCCAGGAATATTAAGAAGATTAAAGAAATGATATTCCAGATCCAGGACGATCAGTGTTAGGCTAAAGGAAGCCAGAACCAAAGACTACGCTGACCTTGTTTTAGGGTACCCAGTCATTACCTTGTGTTAGTTGAACTGATAACTACTTTCATATGTTGTATACATTTTTTGGTCAGCTTTTCTAAGTGACAGCACTTTATTTTCGCATGTAAACGCTGTACCTGTCGCTAAGCAGGAAAAGGGCTTCCTCAGGTAGATAGATAGCCCAGTTCTCCAGTATGGTATAGATTTCTGTCAGGTTTTCAGGATACCAGTGGGAAACTCCGCCCAGCAGCAGGTGGAGGAACGTACTTTGTTTGTCGCTGCTGTGACGTTTCGTCCACAGGAAAGCTTTCTCATTCTCTGTAAGACTGGTGAAAGAAAAATTATTTTAGGAATGCGTTGCTTGACAACAAAGCCCTGGAAGCAATCTTGAAGAATTACTGAGAACTCGTAGTCCAAGGTATTTCTGACTAGTCCTGTTCTCAAATGACTCAGGAATTAAGTCATTCTACTCACAAGCAGAGACAATGCTTCTTTGAAACCTCCAGCATTTTCTTTTGCAGTTCCTCACAAGCCTGTGTGAACAATATTGACCCAGGGAGTGCAATGGGCCTCTTATACTCCCACTCAACCTGGTCTTGAAACTGAAGCTGAGGGAAAAGGTAGGAAGATAAAGAGTCAAGGAATGTGGTGTCGTTTTGCTTTTTGATCAACAGAGGGCAGAGCTGTCCAGTATTACTTACCTGCATTATCACCCCAGTGGCTTGTTTGTGGCTGTCAAAGAGGGCAGCAGACGGAGGAAAAGACAGCTCAGCCAAAGTAGACATACAGAGCAAGACGGTGCCTGTTACGAGAGTCCTGCACACAGAGAGAGAGAATACACTTATTGCAACAGAACTACACTGAGCTTGTAAAAACACAACCAGCCTTTAAACACATGCAATGCAAAGCAATTTGAAAACTGTTCTTGCACAGTGACATGTTTCCATCTGTTGTTTTGAGTCTTTAAAGTATTAAAAGAATGAAGCACTTTCATTTTAATGCGTGAAAACAAACACAGAGATAGTGGAACTGGGGTTTCCTCAGTTAACACCAATACCTGATTTAATTCACAGTTGCATATACTCGCCAGTCACTTTATTAGGAACACCTGTCCAACTCCTCATCACTGCAAATATCTCATCAGCCAATTAGGTTTAGATTTTTACAGCTAAAATAGCGCTGTTCTGCTTGAGGTTTCTTCCTGTTAAAAGGGAGCTTTTCCTACCCACTGTCTCCAAGTGCTCGTAAAGTCCAATGAGCGTGCATATGAATTTTAAACCAATCCAAATAGACACAAAAACTTTATAGGTGCTATAGAGATGTAAGCTTTAATGACAACTTACCTATCGCTGTAAAGAGGTAGTACAGCCCACGATAAAAGCTCAGCAGTTTTGCCTTTCTTGGAGCCCTTGAGGCGAAAAGTGAGCATGGACTCATAGGGAAGCTGATTTATTGAAACAGGGAATACTATCCTAAAAACAAAGAACATATAGGTTATATATTATTCATTTACACGCGTTGTTTGTCTTGCAATTATTTTACATTATCGTACTTTAGACCGGTTGTAAATGAAGAAAGAGGAAGTTGGACGTGACAAAATAAAATTTATACTTATGGGCACTATCTAAATCTTACATGCGGTTACACTGGATTGTGTTTCCGTGTGACAAGGCAGTGCTGATATTTTCACAAACTCCACTGTCGCAGAGCTTCCTTCCGACGTACGTCAGCTCACACGAAATAGAGAACGACTCGTAACTAAAAGAAGAGGAACAATAAAGCTGGGAAGAATCCATTTAATATCAACGGTGTGGTTAACATTCATGCTTGAGCGCGTGAATTGAGTTTGTGCATGCGTATATAAATATATATAAATACAATAACCACACACGTACATGTCTACCCAGACGGGCTGTAGTTTGTAGAGAGCAGCAACTTTGAGCTGGAGGATGTCGCGGTTGTGGTCTACGTCACAGATTTGCAAGCTGCTCGTTACCTTCGGGGCACTGAAGTCTGACTGGAAGTTTTCAAAAAACACCTGCAGCAGCTTTTGCAGCGCCTCGTGGAGCATGAGCATGGCTGGAGCACAGATAATAAACATCACTTAAGAGAGTCCAACTTTTTAGTAGAACCTTTACAGCAAAATTTGATAGCTGAAACATTTAATAATGATCGTCATTGCTTTATGTAGATGTATCAATAACAGGTGTAGTATACCAGAATTGTAGTTTGCTCTCTTTTTCCTTTGGCATTGATAAAATGCAAAACATGGCACTGAAGCAGTGTTAGTAAAGAGTAGTGTACATATAGCACCATGTTTGTGCGCCAGAGGCAAAACCGATACGTCTGACAGTGGTCTTCCAAAAATTGTAAATATTTAAATAACAAATATGTTTTTCAAGTTTTTGAGCATATTGAGCATGTCGTTACAAAACTAAAAATTCATAACCATGTAGGTTGGTGGGCAAGTTTGTGTTGGGAGCTCGGTTTCATATCAAACTTCTTTCTTCACTCTGATCCAATCATCTTCTTGTCTGTCACATATAGTAAAAGCTATTTCCTGCTCTTTAAAATTCTGCTATTTTATCATTCTGCCTTTAAGACTATTATTTCCAGGATCTTTTACCCACTACATGCCTCATCCTGTCTGTTATACAGACACTTCTACTATTGACACTAATCTGCTCTCTTTTTTTTGATTGGAGTCCAGTCACCAACACGTCAATGAGTAAATAACTTGTTTCACTTTCAAATAGATTCTCCTTATGGAAATAAACCTGACGCCCAAAATAATCTAAAAAACTTCTTTGCTGTCCAGCAACAACAAAAAGTTTACAGTAAATATACACCACACACAACCACACACGTACCAGTATAGATACTCACCATCTGCACACTCACTTATCTCTTCATGACTCTGCAACACAAAAAATGAAACATCTGTCATTTTTAATGTGAACAGGCATTTTTTGCAGGTTTTTAAAGGTACAAGAAAAACGATGAGATTGAGGCAAATTTTGCAGGTTAGTGTGATACTAACTTCTATTTATACTGATGGTTCTGTTTCTGTGATATAACCTACCAGAGGTCTTGGGTTAATCCTGTTGAGGTTGCCAATGGCATCCTCCAGTTCTTGGCACGTGACACCACACAGAAGGTTGCTGATGGTCCGAGCACGGCTCACAATAACACCAATATTCACCCCAGACTGCAGACCATAATAAGACGAGACACAAATGAGGAGAAATATTGGACAACCATGTATTGAGAAAGAAAATCCACTAGCTGCTTTTATTTATTTATTTATTTTACTGACCTTATTACTGAAGAGCTCTTTTGCCTCTCTACAGTAGGTGTTGAGCACACTCTGAAGACTCAGCCTGAGAGGGGAGGAAAAAGTGTAAACAAAGTGGTAGTAAAACCAGCTCTCTTCATGTTTTCTGCAAACAGACACCATCTGACTGTCTCGCCATCAAATAGCTGTCATTGTTAATGAAACTACTCCTCAAAGCCGGTGGTATGCAGTGCTGCTGGTTGTCTTACTTGCTGGTGTTGAAGACGAAAGCAGAAGCAAGGAACCGGAACAGCTGGCATGCAGTGTTGTCATCCACAGCCTTAAAGGGGGTGACATAGATCGGAATGTTGGATTTTTATGGTTATGGTGTCGCTCATATGTGGACAACTTCCATAAATAATATCCAATATGTAGCTTATATAAAACATTTAACTAATTACACGACAGTGAACATGCATATTTTGTCTTTTATGCATTTAAATCTAAGCGCACATCGGGTTCACCTTTATTCTGTTTACGTCTTCACGCTAAATGCCACCAGTCATGGCGTCATGTTTACACAGAGCAAAGTCAAGAGCTCAGGGTGGAGATTTTTACAGCTACAATAGTTCTCACGATAACAAACCGGCCAGGGAACGGGAAGAGTTGTACATTGTTTCAAGACTTGGGACGAAGCGAAAGGATCCTTTCTGTAAGAGGAAATGGAAAAGGACCTTGAGCCACTCACATCTCTGGCCAGTCCACGTTTGATGCTGTTGATGTTTACCAGTCGGACGGGGACTTCTAGATTAAGCTTGTAGTAGATCTGAATTGTCTCGTGCATGCCGAGCAGCTCTTCACTAAAGGCAGAGACGAAAGAGCGAATGGGGCGCATTACACCACATTAAACGATGCAGGTTTAAGAGGACGTCATGAGCTTTTGCAGTAAAATCTAGCAATAAACTTACTTCTGGAGAACCTCCTCGGAGTCGCACAGTTTTAATACGCAATGCTCAGATTGGTCGGGAGGGATGTCTAGAAGCTGGGAGATGTCCTCGATCAGACTCTTCACTGTCCTGTTCACTGGATAAAAGATTGGACTTCAGAGACACCACACATGCCAACATATGAAGAAACTTATGAAGCATTTATAGATATTACCTACAAATGACCCTGTTCAGCACAGTTTCCTGGGTTGCGAGGTTGGGTAATAGCTGCTTACTTGACTGCTGATAAGTCTGTTAACACTTTATGCCAATTTTACCACTTATTTATTTTTTTAAGTTAGAAATATCAATAATGCATAATTTCTAAAACAGACTACGAGTAACAAGCAACATTTTATGATCATTTTTCCTGTTTTAAATTCGTTTAACTGCCACAGAAACCAAAAGACGGAGGAAGAAACAAATGTTGTTAAGTTGTCTGCAGATACTTAAGGACAGACAAAAAGCAAGAAAATTGATTTGTGGTTAAACTTTGCAACAGAAAATATTACATTTGTGTTAGACCTCATTTTCAGTAAAGACCTCAGAAAGATGCTTAGCCCACGTTTTTGCCCAAATACCATGTGTGATGGCTGCACTGTCATCTCAGAGTCAGTGCATGATGACAGAAGAAGCTTTGCAGTGAATTCAGTGATGGGTTTTAAACATTTGAATGTACAAATTGCACTATTGTAGCCACTTTTAAAGGATTTCTCTCCCTCCAGTATTTTGTGACACTGGATGGGAGCTGCTGCTAGCTAACAGAAGCAAGTGAACTGGTATATATACAAATGTTACCTGAGGTGGGAATGGGGATCTGGTTTTGGTCCCACACCACATTGATAGTCACCTCGACCTGCTGCAGCAGAGCACGGTTGATGTCCAGCAGTCGACCGCATACCAAACCGGAGTTGTAAAGACTTTCTGTGTGCTTGTATTTTGACATTAAGCTGCCAGAGACAGTGAAGAAAAACAGGTTGCAAAATTCCAAATGAAAGTATGATTGCGATTAGAAACCAACTGGAACTACAGAGGAGCCGTCCAGTAGCAAAACAATTGACAGTAAATACACAGCATATAAGATTTAAAGTCCAGTGACTAATTTTGTTTGCCTGATTTCTGTCATAGTAAAGGAGAATATTGTAAACAAAAGCATTTTATAGTCATTTCATTTCCACACAAGTTGTTTTTATGGTCATTTTCATACCTGGCAGTTGCAGCAGAAAACGAAACCATTGTCTTGGTGCTGCCCTCCGGAGTGTCTATGAGTGTGATGGCCCATATATCCTGATGAGGAAAAGAATACAAGAGACACTCTTCAGTCTTTTCTCTGTATTTTGGGTTTCGATCTTGAACATTAAGGAGCTTTTTGTCTACAATGAGTATTGGAGATGCTCACTTGGTTGCATACGGTTGTGGAGCGAGTCAGTCTTTGAAGAGGCTCGCTGAAATCACAAGAAACCTGCTTATTGAGTCCCGGCCTGGGAGGAGGAGGAGGAGGAGGAAGTCGAAGGACCTTTTCTCCTCTCAAACATTCACTGGGAAGCCTACATCTTTGTAGATTAGGAGATCTTGGGGGTACTGGGGGGCGACCAATGGTGCTCTGCTGGTTGGTATTTCCAGGACCTCCGATCTCAAAATTCCAGATATCATTTCCAGGTTTAGGCTGGGTTAAAGTGGGGGATTCTGGGATGTCGTACAAATTAGGCCCATCATTTTGTGATAGGTCATCAATGCTCTCATACAGGTGTATTGCTTCTAGATCGTCCCTCAAAGGCATGGGGAGATCGGTGTCGCTCGCATCTTCTCTGTGGAGTGTTTCAGCTGAGCTTTCCATTGCATTTTATTCATGTAAACAAGTTTTTCTGGATGCTGGTGTTTCACACTCCGCACGGCCTTCATTCACAGCATGGCAGAACAGAAAAAACCTATGTGGTGGTATTATTAATAATGACAAGTTAGGATACTTGATGACTTACATTAGAAAATGCGAATTGTTGAAGGTAGGGCGGGTTTTATGAGCAAAGTCTAACTGAATCTGAAGGTTCAGGCTGGTGTAATTATTAACAAGCTTTCAAATCTTAACAGGAAATCCAACAGAGCACACCAATAAGCCCACAACAATGCCTTGTTATATATCAGTGACACCACAAATAACACATTATGACTTAAATTCTATTTTTAGACAGTATAAAGCTGAACAGCAGGGATTTTTGAATTTAAATCAAACTCAAATCTAGCCTGGTACTTTTTCATATCACGTAGTGTTTTCCCTTCATGTCACAGAAGGTCCTCTATAGTAAAATGTTAAGACTAGCTGTGAATAACAAGATTTATCTTTTGCAAATTCACGGGTATATTTTTGTGAGCTTACCGTAAAAGCTCTGATGTCCGGCGCGTATCCTGTTCAAGGTGAAAGCTTGAATGAAGCCAAGCCCAGCCAGTTAGACCTGTAAGAAATCTGGAAAGGTTTGCTAGCTCCTCCCACTGTTCCTCCTCTTCCCTCTCCCGCGTCACAAAGTTGCCCTCTGCTGGACAAAACTGTGTATTACATATGCGTGCGTGTGCTGTTGTTGTACAGGTGAACTAGTTCCAGTTAGTTCTTAGTCTTACATTAAAATTTGAAAACACAAAACAATCTTGACTTTTCATTGTATGTTTCAAATGCTGATTAGATTTAATTTGCGTGTGTGTTTTTCACGAGTTAACCAATGAAAAACCATATGTGACATTAATTTTCAAAGCAGCATCACTTCTGACTTTACTGTATGTGTGTCAAAATGTTTTAAACGTGATCATAAACATGGATAAACACGTCTGTCCAGTTCAACTAACATACTGGAATACACTGAATACACTCCTCATGGAGGAATGCTATTGAGCAAGTTGAGATACGCGATCACTGTGTTTCAGTGGGTCACAAAGACTTGAAAGGAGCGAGAACGACATGCATGTTCAGGTAGTCCCCAGGTAGCACATAAGGTAAGAATACATTTAAGAAAGAAAAACGCACATATGTTAAAATGCGTCGCTGTAGTATCCTTTAATCAGCCGCCTTTTCAGTTCAGTTTGAGGCACGTAAATATTTACTGTACTGTACATACAGATTTGCTGGATCTTACATGCCACGGCGACATTTGTTTTTGCGTCTTTCTGTGGGAATGAAAGCAGAGGCACGGCACTGAATGTGTCACACAGGTGCGCAGCACAGACGGCTGCTATAAAAGGGACGATGGGGCAGGAAGAAATGCATCCGAACCACACAACTCCCCATATTTCACCAGTACCCAGCAAACCTGTATTTCCTGGTTACTATTCACTCATCCCTTTGGTTGTGCTCATACTGATTGGATGTATAGTGGCAGTGGTAAAAATGTTTATTTACTTCTGCACAATTCACTTTCAAAATGATGTCTTACACATCTATTATAATTGCACTTCTGTTTGGCTTGTGCTTCTCTTTAGGTTGTTTATATCAGAAGAAAAATGAGGTAACTCCTGAAGTTGAAGCATCATCTTGAGCTCGGTTTGGGCTCTTTTATGTTCAGGTTTCTCTTTCTCTTTTTTTCAGATTGGATGATTTGCGGCATAGGTTGATTCCTTTGTACAGCTACGACCCTGCAGAGGAACAGGAAGACTGGGGTGATGCTGGCAGGGAGGATGAGGATGCGGAGCTCAATGTAGGCTCATTCTTCTAGTAGATTCAGATGAGTTAGAACGAGACTTTATATGTTTGTTTTGATTTTCATTTATGTACTGTCACCATTAAGAATCTTTGAGTTCAGTATTAAAGCTTCTGTTTACAATTGGCAGCCAACCAAAAGAAAGTTGACAAAGTATGGGACAAAAGAGCTCAAGTAGATTGAGTCCAATAAACTCGACTGGTTGTTATGTAGCACTTATCTGCTCTACTTGAGGACTCAAACCACTTTATACTACAAACCTCATTTATTAAAACAGCATTTTTTTCTATGCGGATGTGCTTTCTAATATTCACACTCTAATAAACGCATCAGAAGGAACTTAAGGATCTTTCTTAAGGAGTTTTTTAAGGACAATGGAACACCCAGTGATTTGAACCACAAACCTACACACTGGTAGACAACCCACACTATCTCCAGAACCACAGGCACCCTAAACTGGGTGGAAATAGATAGCCACAGAATGAAAGGGACACCATTAATACAAATACAATATTTCCATCTATCTAAGTACTTATGATGGCATGTTGGAGATTTAGAAACATGCCCAAGCGCTCCTTGGCATGCAGGGATTGAACCACCAACCTCCTGATTAGTAGATAACATTCACTACAAATACAGGGCCTTTTAAAACTACACCTGTCCATGTTAATTGGTAAATTTCTATAATCAGTCACATACAACAGCTCTTGTATCATTTGTTACCATGTTAGCATCTTGCTAACAATTTGAACTGTAAGTTATTCTTCAGCTGTACTTTTTCTGCAGCTAGCGGCGTCTGTCATTTATTGTCTACTGATTTGCTTTGACTGGTTAATACTTCTATTTGAATCTGTTTGAACTGTGCATGTGCTCCCTTTCTCATTCTCGGGCTAACTATTTCTGCCCATTACTTTTGTGTGGGCTGTGATCCATGAGGTAGCATGGGTTGTCTACCAGTTCCAAGGTTGGTGGGTTAAATCCCTAGCTGCTCCAGTATCTTCCAAAGAATCCATGGGAAAGATACTGAACTGCAAAGTCCTCCTGATGTACTCATTTGAGTGTGAACATTAGATAGAAAATGCGTAAGCGTAGGGGAACAATTACTATTGTGGATGAGGCTTATAGTATAAAGTTCTTTAAGTGTTTAAGCAGAGTAGAAAAGTGCTATATAAGAACCAACTAAATTTGATTCGTACTTTAAAATGTCACCTTCAGTACCCCTGTGTATGATTCACTGAAGTACATCACCAGTCACATAAGTTTTAACACTTCGATTACATATTTTCAACTTCACATTCGTACCCTCATTTCCTGTCATACACGTGGGTGGCAGTGACCATTTCAGCTTATGTAGAATTTGATTTTCTTCACAGGAACCTTTGTACAAGAAGGCACAGCTCACCATTTCCTCTGGCTACGCAACATGATCACAAATTTCAGAAGAAACTCATTTAGGCAAAAAAATCTTTATTTTCTGTACATGCTGCACAGCAGCAGCTTGTTGCCTGGATTCAAAGTGTATATAGAGGTTGTGGTTGAAACGTGACTTAAAGCAAACACCAGATGGCAATGTAACACTGCCTTTTTTCTTTCTTTTTACCTCAGCTGAAATTATTTTTTTAATAGGCTGCACAGAGTTTTATTTTAAAGGACAAAGCAAATGTTCTTCCTTTGCAATTAACTGGAAGTTTTAAGTTTGAAAGGTGTTTGTGTGAATTCGTGTGTTTCTTCTTTCACATGTGTGCGCAATGACATTAAAGACACACCTGTTTCTGATTAGCAATCAGAAGCTGGCGTTTTAAGGTTGCTTGAGTGGACACGTTCTCACGTTTGGTGGGATTTTACAGAAAAAGATGGGATCGCAAAGAAAGACCAGGTGAACGGCACATGCATGCAAATAACTAAGAACCATAAATGCTTTTAATTGAAATATTATTTCAGTATGTATTGTTTTGGTGTGAATTCACATTAGTCTGGGTATCCATCTGTTTAGTCCATGCTGCTTCTTGATCTCCATCCTGCTGGTCTCAGCTGCGATCCTCCCAGCACTGGCTCTAGATAGCCTGCTGTGCTACTACTGTCCTCTGCAGCAGAAAAGCAAGCCCTGCCCCCAAACCACCAGCCAGTGTATGCCCGACCAGCGCTGCGCCATCTCCACAGGCAACTATGGCTTCTTCCACATCTTGTCTTCTCAGGGCTGTGTGGACAGTAAACTCTGTGGCTCCCATAAAGTCATCTCTTACCAGGGAGTCAAATACAATGTCAGCTACACATGCTGCTGTAAAAATCAGTGTAACATCCTGCCCAAATCTGACAGCAATCTGAAGAAGCTACTGGATTTGATTGCATTAAAGGTTGATCATGTCGGGAACACAGATGGTCGTAAGGAAGAGCCTTTGGATTCATGTCCAAATAACACAAGAACAACAATACCTGTCACTGATGCATAGGTACCTGTATTGTTGAAGACTGGGGAGAGTCCTGTTAGCCACTGGCACTTAAATCTTCAGAAGATGAAAGGCATTCAGTCAAATGTCTAAATCTCAGTCATAACTTTAAAAAAAAAAAAGTTTGTATAATTTAAAAAAAAATGTATGATGTATTGTGTGACTTGTATTTATGCGCCAGAGAGATGGACTTGTCAACCATCTTTCTGTAATCCCTATTTCCATATACATGTGTTTAAAAAAAAATAAAATAAATAAAAGCGCTGGCATGATCAAGCTTCTGTTGGTGTATCTGCTCTGTGTGAATTTAACAAGCGGGTATAATCGAAGGTGTGGCCTGTACAGCTGGAGTCAGTGATGAGATTGGCGTTCAGCAGGAGAAGCTCTGAAATGTTTTGGCTGGACTTAAAATCTCTTAAATGAGGTGAGACTGTGCGAAGAAGTCTGGTGAGGAACTTTGTCGCATGGAGTCACACAAACCACCTGCAACTCAACACCTCAAAGACTAAGGAACTGGTTGTGGACTTCGGGAGGTCCAGAGAAGGTCCACTGCCGGTTCAGATAGAGGGGGAGGAGGTGGAGGTGGTCAACAAGTACAAGTACCTCGGGCTGTGGGTGGACAATAAACTGGACTGGTCATGCAACACAGAGCACCTGTATAAAAAAGCCCAAAGCTGACTGTACTTCCTCAGGAGGCTGAGGTCTTTTAACATCTGCAGGAAGCGCCTGAGGATGTTTTACCAGTCGGTGGTTGCTGGAGTACCACTATGCTGTGGTGTGCTGGGGGAGCAGCACAGCAAAGAAGGACTCATCCAGGCTGGAGAAACTGATCAGGAAGGCTGGCTCTGTGGTCGGCATGAAGCTGGACACTCTGGTGACAGTGGCAGAGAAAAGGACATTAAAGAAACTGATGGACATTATGAACAATGCTGGGCATCCTCTGCACACGGCCATTAACAACCAGAAGAGTCTGTTCAGTGACAGGTTGCTTCTCCCCAAGACAAGAACTAACAGACTTAAAAACTCCTTTGTCCCACATGCCATCAGACTGTTTACCTCCTCTCTGGAGGGGAGAGGGAGGGGAGGCAGGAGGACAAAGGAGGGGGGAACAACTAAGCTGTAGTGCCTCTTCACCTCACTGTGCAATACCTTTTGTGCAATACTTTTGTTAATAGTCAATGGTGCAATAGACTCAATACTTGAAATGTGCAATTCACTTGTATTTTTATTTTTTATTCCTATTTATTCTATTTATCCCCTTCGTATATTTTTTATATATGTCTCTGTATTTATATGTGTGTGTGTGTGTGTGTGTGTGTGTGTGTGTATATGTTACTCTGTAACTTCTGTCGGTGCTGTGCTTTTGGAAAGCGAATTTCCCAGAGGAACCCACCCGAGGGATTAATAATGTTTTATCTTATCTTATGCTTCACACTAAAATTGTTCCTGCATTTTATCGTCAATGCTGGAAGTAGTCTGAATGTGATTATCAGAGGAAATCCTTCACACCAATACAAGAAATGGTGAAATTTCATACTTCCTGCACAGCTGTACAAGTTGACCGGTTTTAAAGATGATAGCTGTGAAGATGTTGTTCATCTGTTTAATATAATGGATTTAAATGGCACTCACTTTGTTTCATGAATGAAAATAATAGCACAGAAAAATTCAGCAGCAACGTTTCTTTCCAGTAATTACGACCCATTATGACATTTTATCTGTGAGCTATTTAACGTGGTAAATATAGCATCTAAACTCAGCCTTTACCAAACAATAGAAACTTGCAGCTAACTAACATGTAAATTCGGCTAAGGGGCCAGTGACTTATGAATCCTGTCACTTTCACTTTTCAGCCTCTTACCAGGTGCTTCACTCTGCACAGCATTACAGTTTGTTGGGAAAAAATGGCTTCTATGAAACTGTGGAAAGATGTTGGTACTGAGGTTTTCAATTTGTTTTTCTTGGTTTTTCGGTTGGTTTTTGTTTTTGTTTTTTTTAGCACTTTGAGTATCAGAGTATCCGTTTTTCATCAGTCCACTTATTTACTGCAGGTGGTGCTGGAGCTCATCCCAGGCGGGTGGGGGGCGTACACCCTGAACAGGCCACCAGTCTGTTGCAGGGTTAACACAGAGAGACGGATAACCACACATTCTCACATTCACACACCTGCAGCCAATTTGCAGTCACCTGTTAACCTAATGAGCTTGTCCTTGAGCTGTGTGAGGAAGCTAGAGTGCCTGGAGAAAGTTCACTGTGTTGACCAGAGTCTCTCTGGAGACAAGTGTCGTTTAGTCCAGTTATATTTGGGGGAAGGAGACATTTCTGCAGCTGAGAGACTTCCACTAACTGGTTGGTTTGCATAAAATAAATCTAATTTTTGAATGGCTTTGCAACCCAGACAGAAAAATGCAGTTGATTTATTGATTTAGTGAAATAACTATTTAAAATCTCTTTTTACCAGTGGCCTTTCGGTGTAAATTGCAAAAACTAAACCACTGTGGCACTAAGTATGTGTTTTACCCAAAGTTTAACAGATGCTTCTCTTTTCTTTGCAGCCTGAGCATGTTGAAGCTCCTGCATATCACTGGTTTGTGGCTTCACTTCCTCCTTCCCTCTGTGCTCTGTGACAACTTGCTTTGCTTCTACAGCCCCATGCTGGAGAAAGACAAGACACCCGAATTTGTTGTGACAGAGTGCCCTCCCAGTAAGGTGTGCTTTATGGCAGATGGCCGCTACGGTAACCACAGCGTCCTGTCAGCCAGGGGTTGCATGGCAAAAAAAGACTGCAGCCAGAAGCAAAAAGTCCACTTCAAGGGGACAACCTACACCGTGAGCTACAGCTGCTGTGATCAGCCGCACTGTAACTCGTGCCTGAACATCGCACTGGAACCCCTCTGTCTCACTTTAGCACTTGTAACAGTGTGGGTGATGGTCGGTGATGGTTTGTGAATACAGACATTTTGATGAACATGCTCAGAGGACTTGCTGCAGCCTGAGCCTGGAGTAAGGCTGAAGGTCTGCAGTGATGTGGTGAACACCCAGTCTGAAGACACTGAGGTGTGCACTCCGGTGAAAGAGAGACTTTTATCATAAATGTCTTATTAAATTTGGCTACATATCCAAGACGTACACCACCTCTTGTCCATCATCATCAGCCAGGTTCCAGCCCACTACAACGGTTGGATCAATGGCTTATTTTCTTTAAACAGGTGCTTTGTTTTTAATAGGTCTCTGAATAAATAAATAGTTGAATAAATTATCAAATTTGATGCCTTTTGAATGTTTTCCCACACTCTTCTGTCACATACAAAGTCACACAGATATAGGGCAAGGATGGTTATGTTCTGTATTTTTCTTATTGTCATAATTTTACAGAAAATCAAAACAATTAACTGATTCCTGCTCTCACGCGTCAGTTTCCAGGGATTTCTTTATCCCATTGAGTTCTATCACTGAATTAAGTAAACATTTAGGAGCCGCTCACTGGCTTACATCTTTCTTTACTACTGATATGTACACAATAGATAATTTAGATTCAGCCATACATGGCTTCAAATCTTTGTTGGGATCTGAGAGTGAGAGACACAAATGGGCAAAGGAGAGAAAGTCTAAAGCAAATAAAGTCCAGGCTTATTTTGCAGGAATGAAAGAGAGCAGCTGAAGCAATGTGTACAGTATGAGGTTTGGACAGTTCTTTATTTCCCTTTTATAAGGCTGCTGGGTCTCCCCATAGTGGATATACATATATATACAGGAGATTGCTATACTGAAGTTACACTGAGGGCAGAGGGTCCATATTACACAGACTTCAAAAAACAACACTAATAGAGCCTCACCTCCAGGTATCAGAAATCAGCAGAGAGAGGATGGGGTGGGGGGGGAAACAGCACAAGAGAAGAGGGAAGTGAAGGGAGAGGGGAGATGATGCAGTCCGAGAGCCTGACTCGACTGCCTAATAACTTAACACTAGAAAAAACATACAGATTTCACGCACAGTGCATCTTAAATAGGTCACGTGAAGAACCATTTACCATAAATATCTGTATTTTTCGGGAACCAACATATATAAAAAAAAATGATTAAAAAAAACAAAAACAATTGCTGTTCAGTCTTTATTTTTCTTTTTTCTCTCTCCATATTTTCTCCTTTCCGTCGTCTGCAAATCGTTCTTTTGCTTCTTCTTCGTGTGGAGCCGGGGCTTTTCTCGCCCCGCCCCGATGTGGATAAACGAGGAAAAGGAAACAGAACCCAGCACAAACCGACCCTCCCCACCCCGCCCCCTTAAAAGCATATGAATTAGTATAAAACGAACGAACAAATGAACAGAACACCACAGTCAACTCATCACAAAAAAGAACCCACAGACACACAGAACAGCAAGAACACAGTACTTTTTTTTTTCCTTTTTCTTTTCCTTTTTTCTTTTTTTTCTTTTCTTCTTAGGGCTTGATCACCATCACTCCTCCTAATGGTCAGCATCATCATTGCAGTCGTTCTTTCCGGGTGTACTTGTTGGCAGCGGTGGAGCGGTCCTCCCACCCGGTGGCTCAGTGGAACTGGGAGGCTGCTCTCCAATCGGCTGGTCAGTTCAGCAGTGATATATTATCTCTCAATTTCACAGTGTGGCAGGAAAAGAAGGGAGAAGGTGAAGAAGGGGTAGAGGGAGGGGGCTGGGACCCAGAGGGAAGGGTAGAGCAGGTGGGAATGGGAATCGGAGGAACCACAGCAACAATTACAAAACAACTAGAAATCCCGACCATCCCATGGGAACAAGTAAACAAAACAGCCTCTTCACTCCTTCCTTCTGAGTTTCAATCCAGCCGACCCATGGGTTTGGGAAGGCCTTGATTGGCTGGAGCGTAAACTGATTGGATGTTCCGTGTTTGTGGCAGAGGGGTCGGTAAAGATGGGCGAGGGAACTCTAAGGCTGACTGGAATCCACTGGATGGGTCTCAACAGGATGAGAATAAGGATGGTGTGTGGCAGGTCGATGTGTGGTTGGCACGTCAGAGGATGAAATCCCTACTCGCTGGGTTCAAGCACGGCGCTGCAGTGCCCGCCTCTTGCGGCTGTAGTAGTGACGCATGCCGGTCTGTCTGGCAAAGTTCATCATGTAGTTCTGTTTACGTGTGCTGCAGGGATACAAAGACAGTAAAAAAAAAAAAAAACAGAGGGAGGGAAAGAGGAGGGGGTGTGAACGTTAGCGACAGAGTAAAGAGATGCTGCAAAAATCACACATTCCCATGCACGCACTTGAAACCATGCACTCACACGCACAAATGGCCGAATGCAGCTTCCGCACTCTCTCACATCCAGAGTCATGCTGGCTATTTTTTTTTTAAGTCACGTTTCAACCACAACCTCAAACACTCAATGCTTGCATGGATCCCACAGCTCAGAGAATGGGTGGCGCTACTCGATTTCATTACACTCTGCACAAATGAGAGGCAGCTAGATGGTGAATATGGCACTACAATTAGCTACATGTATCCATCGACTAGACCAAATGTAACATGACAAGACAGAAGACACAGGAGTCTACAGACACACTAAAACATACTAGGGAGAAACTCTGACACTGAGTGTTTGAGGTCAGAGGAAACAAAATAATAAGAATTTTAAAAAATAATGTAAAAAAAGCCATAAAGTGCAGGGTGGTGAGTGGGAACGGGTGGTTTTAAATCTAAGTAACAGAGAAAAGCTGCAGTAGATCATTCTTGCTTAGCCTGTTCATTGCCTCTTCCATCCAGCAGGGCGGTGCCAGTGAGCCAGGAGTGCAGCCAGGGCAGGCAGGGGGGGCCTCTGCGAAGCAGGGGGGAAGGGAGGGGGGCAGGAAGGATAGGGCGAGGTAGGTAGATGGTGCCAGTGGGTGTGATGGTTGATGCTGTACAGGCGAATGGTAGCGATGTGTGTGTTTGAGAGCACGTGTGCATGCTGGTGTGTTTCTGACTTGTGGTCAGAAACCAGAAAGAAGTGAGGAGGAAGCTCCTGGCTCAGAGTTACATGTCGTCGTCCTCGGACAGACGGACAGAAAACCATGAGTGGAAAAAAAAAAGGATGGAGGGCTATCGCGACAGTCGATCCGTTAAAGCCATGCAAGGACGGAGGAGTCTAATGAAACTCTGGTCAACTGTGAGTTCATTTGAGGATAAGGATGTGAGATGCCCTGCACTGCGACTGATGCTGATGTATGAATGGAAGAAAAGATACATCGTCATTCACTGCTGAGGCTTGTGTGATAATAAATAAACTACAGCAAACAGTAATCTTTTTCAGGTCTGCTTGTGAATCAGCAGCCGTGTCAAAAAACACTACAGCAGCCTGTAGTTGAGGTGGCAGCAAGAACAAAACAGACAGATACAAGTATAGTGATGGATTACATCACACATATACACACAAACACACTACCATTGACATCTGTGCATGTAAATTGTTACATTTAAATGCCGCAGTGATTGCATATTCAAATCATAGCCGCTTTATTTGGAACCTTTGTGACCTTGTGTCGAACCATTTATAAAAAAAAAAAAAAATGCATGTCAGCAGAAAATTTACCAGCACTGTTCAGGATTTGTTTATCCCTCCATCCACTGAATTTTCATGGATATTGGTGTACTTCCTGTGTTAAGAGCTGTCTTTTAAAAACTGTGTGTTGGATCATTTTATCAGTGAGCCTCCAGCTGAACACTGTGAGCAGCTGACCTGCCCTTTGACCTGCCTGTAGGGGCTTACGTGTTGGAGAAGGCATGGAGATGACCATGGTGGTGATGGTGAGGGCTGCGGTGTGTATGTGAAATCAAGGGTGTCTGCGGTGTAATAGGGAGAACAAAAGGAGCTGGGAGGAGGATGAGGGAGGGGGCTGCATTCAGGAAGAGGCGGAGAACTTACCTGACACTACAGCCATGCCAGAGGGAGCAGAATACAGAAGAGAGCAGAGGTTAGAGCGCGAGAGGGGAGAGGCAGTAGGAAGGGACTGCTGTCTCGTAGAAAGGTCTGGGAGGGTATGAGCCCCAGCCTGGGGAGGCGAGGGGCCCAAAGTGGGGAGAAGGGAGGAAGAGAGGAAGGCAGAAAGATAGTCAGAGGTTCAAGGAAGAAACAAGAAAGTGTGGGAAAGACAGAGAGAGTGAGGAAGGAAACAAAAAACATGAAAGAAAATGGAGAACAAAAGAGTAGGCAGAACAAGCGAGGAAACAGTAGAAAGATGTAAGATGGAGATATAACCAAAGGCAGAGGTAAAGAAAGAGAGCAAGATACACAGCAGTAATCCATCCATTGTATGCCAAAAATGTAAGACAAACGGGGAAAGAAAGGGGAAATACGGGAAGAAAGGAAAAGAGGAGGAGGAAGATGCGGAAGTACGGTAGGAATATAAATGTGGCACAAGCAAAAGGAGCGAGCATGACCGCATGATCGAAGGTATCGGGGACGTGAGGGGAGCAAGGAGGCAGGGAGGAAAAGCGTGTGAAGCAAAAGAAAAAATTTGAGCAGGAGGATTGAGAGGAGAATGTGCGAAGGAGTGGTGAACAGAGAGAAATAAACAACAGAGCAAAATGTGAGGATCGCGGTCACTCCTTTCAGCAGACACTGTTGAAACCAAGCGAGTGCAAAGGAGGGAGTGGGACAGGTCGCGGCCATGTAGACCAGGGACAGCTCAGGTTAGGCATAAATGTGTGTGTCTGTATGAGTCATTATTTGCGTTTGTGTGCAACTTTGCATAATCTAGAAACCACATGGCTGTTGTATGTACCATCTGAAATGCTTTGGTTACACATCTGAATGACCAATCAGCACCTGCATGTGAGGGAATTTAAGCAATTTCCCAGAACAACATGCAGAGAATGTATTGAACATGCTTAACAATGTGCTATAGACCATGTTCATGATATCTTCAGTGCCCTGCAGAATCTCCACTTCTCCATAAAAAAAAAAAGCCTGTCATTAGATTTAAACGCTGGAATCGACTTCCGCTTTGATAAAACAGACTCATCCAGGTTATGAGCTACAATGTAACACACATGTAGAAAATGGGAATGAAAGACAGAGAAAAACAATCAGTGAAAAGGTTCAGTATCCACAAGTTCAGTGAAATCAAATTTAAGAACAGCGCATTACCTAAAAGAAAGAAATACAGTAATGTCGTTTTTAGATGAAATGGATGTGACACCTAAAAACAAAGAAGACTGGTCAGACTGTGATTTCACAGTGGAACAAAAAGACACTTTTTATTAGATGTGAAGTGGCCATCACACTTTCCTTTGTTTTACATGGAAGACGAGAACGATCCTGTTCTCCATCTGTACCACATGTGAATTATTTCAGTTGCATTTTTTTATAGAGTGCCATTCACAACAAGAATCATCTCAGAACCACAGACCGTGTTAAAGACGGATGTAGCTGCACTGAAAGTAGTTTGCAGAGTCCTGCTCATTTTAAAGCCTTGAGCTGAGCATTGTGTTCCTAGCCCGCAAGGTAGCGGCTTGCCAACTTCAAGCTAGCCATGCAATGATGCAAACCCCATCGTATTTTCTAGTGTCCCTTAGGTCAGACCATAATTTACAAACAAGCATCATATATTAAAGAAGACTAGTGATAAAAGCACAAACACAGAGAGCAGCTGTACTGGTGAACTCACTGGCAACCTAGCTAGTACTGGGTTGGATCCTCTTTGGACTTCAGAACTGCCTTAATTCTACATAGCATAGATTTAACAATGGGTCTATACTGACATGACAACATCACACATTTGCTGCACATTTACCAGCTGCATATCCATGATGCAAATCTTCCATTCCATGTGGTGACTGTGGAGGCCATGTAAGTACAGTTTGAGATGATGTGAGCTCTGTGACATAGCATGCTATACTGGTGGAAGCAGCGATTAGAAGATTGGTCCACTCTGGTCATAAAGGGATGGTCGTGATCAGCCAAATACTCAAGTAGGCTGTGGAATTTAAATAATGCTTAATTGATACCAGGAGGCACAAAATGCCAAGAAAATATCTCCCACACCATGACAGCACCGCCATCATATAAGGCAGGATGTATCCATACATTCGTGTTGTCTAAGTGAAATTCTATCCTACCTCTCCTATGTTCCTGCGGTGACAGCAAGGATGCATCTTGGAAACCCAGATACACACACAAATATGTAGATGCATGACCACAAACCCATTACAAAGAGTAATTCCTGATGGGAATTACAAAAAAAATGATCAGTAGGCTACATCCATCATTTATATACAGTCTGTGTTTAGGACCTCACAGAGCATCTCAACAGTGATGCAACAAGGGACAGATAACTTAACTGCAAAATGGCGATAGTAACGGTAAATCAAGGGTGGATATATAAACATGTGATTTCCATTTAATAAGAGATTTAGTGAAAAAATAAATGACACACGGTGTATGTGTTGTAACTGCTTCTTGACAACTCAGTGGGGAAAAAAAATTATTGATAACCTGTTTGCGTGGAAGATGCATGGATTCTACAAAACACTGAAAATATGATGACTTAACAGCAGGCGTTGATCTGCTGAACACAGAACAGCCATCCACAGACATTACCCATCACCGCAAAGCATGCTGCAGTAAGTTTTTAGCCCTGATTGCCTGACACCAGAAGCTGCGATTAGCATATAAAAGAAAGTGATTTGTCATGAGTTTAGTTGTGGGTGGCAATCAGTGTACACCTGTGTGCTAACTCGATCACTGTGCGAGGGTGGAGTGCAGAGGGAACCATTTGTACAGTTGAGTCTGAGTCAAAGGTAGCGTCGGGGGCAGATCAGGGCTCTGTGGGGGGCCAGTTTGGGTGGATGTAGGAAAGAGCCAGATGCCAGCTGGGAATTGGGTACTCACAGAACTACTTCCACATGGTCCAACGCCCACTGGTCGTGTCCTGCACCATCGTGTCTTGGCTGCCACCATCGCAGCATCACCCCTTTAACCCTCGCCTCGCTGGAGAGATCATGGAAATGATTGAAGTGTCAGTGAGGGGCAACACGTTTGTCAGGGTTTATATCAGTGTTACACCAGCCTAATGGCATTTATCAGGCAGGTAACTGTTTATTAAACACACTGTACTTACTACCTTACAGAGTTTTTTCAATTATTCATTTGTTATAAATAGAGTTAAAAATTCCCAGATGATTTAAAAGCCACTTCTCAGAAACGTTTACTTTTTAGAGCATAGTAGTTATTAAGAATTACTCAACATGAATGTTGTATGACTTACTAGCTGCTGCGGAGGGTTATTAAAACTAAGAAAATCATTACACTTTATTAATGATGGAATAAAAAGCACACGGTATTAGTTAAACATTTAAAAGGCCAAATACAAAAAATCCTATAAAAATCAGGCATTAATGAAGGATAGCTCCATTTCAACTGAGCATATAACAATGTGTTTCTGGATTTGTGTGCATCACTTACAGAGGAATGTTGTAGGAAACTCTCTGAGCCTTTATGAAGTCTTTGGGCTGGTGCTGGGCGATTACATGCCAGCTGACTCCATTATTGATGCTGTATTGTAGCAGCACGGCCCGGTCAACTGTGTCAGCTTGATCTAAAGCTATGTTACAGCTTTCCGTCTGTGCCACGCTGCCGATCTGCAGCACAAACATGATCTTACTGTAAAGGAAGAGAAGAAAGGAATAAAAAAAGATTAGAAAAAAGACATTTCCAAGATTGACAGAACAGAGTATTCTGTGGAAAAACAATTTTTTGTGCTTCTGACTGAAGCAAATTGGCGTGTATCTGTATGTAGTGAGTTTATTTATGTTTTGGTAGTACCTGTACCTAGCTCTAGTGAGGTCCAGCGGTTTAGTAACTGCCTGCCTCATCTTACAGCCATTAAAGTAGAGTGAGTCTCCGTGGGCGTGCGGTGACAGCTGCCCACATCCACTGCCCACTCCACCACCCTGGATCAGCTGCCAGCTCTCCTGAGACACGCTGCCTGATTCAAAGTTGTCCTTGATGGAGCTGGGCAGGTCACTGCTGGAGAGGGAGCAATCGTCACCTGTTGGAGTGAGCGGAAGCAGAGGGGAAGAGACAAATATTTAGTCATTTTGACCTTTTTCTACATCACATTACACACGGAGCCTTTTTCTGCTTAACAATTCAACTGATTACAAAAAAAAGCCGTGTGTCTCTAATATACTGAACATACCATGGTGCCCCTCATCACAAATGCAGACTACTCCACTAGTACAGTAGCCGTGGCCACTGCAGAGCCCCGGGCAGGCCTCGCCGATGTAAACATGGTCCACTGCCCAGCTCTGCCGCTCTCCTGTTCCATCCTTTTGAATCCAGCGGAACTGGGTAGCCCTGGAAATATATGATGAATCACAAAAGCCTCTTACTACTGCAACGTAAAGAGCTGTTGATATGTATCACTTTAAAAAAAGAGTGTGTACCCTGAGGAGACATGATCTGGTAGCTGGACAGTGACCCTGGTCCACGTTGAGCTGTTGACGGGACTATAGATTGTGGATTCGTGGAATTGGAAAGGGGAACAGCCCACGTTGTTAACTGATGAAGGGAGGCACTCTGACTGCACCAGCTGCCATGAGTCAGACCTAAGAAGGGAAACAGTCGATATACAGTAGATAATAGGAGTGAGGGGAATAAATTCATACAGCATGGTGTTGCAATATTTTGTGTGGCAATATTGGATTAATATAGGGCCCCCAAAAATATAGTTTTTCTTATTTAATAAATTAAAAATAAAACAAATACTGAGATAATGTTAGCAGAGCAAACTTACATTGAATCAACTTTACCGAAAAAACCATCCAACACTAGACACGCTTAGCTACACAAAGGTGTCCCCTGATGTAAAAGCATGCTAAACAGCTCAGTCGTGCAAGTAAAAATAGGACAGAATTGTTGCCGTCTGAGGATTGTATTGAATTTTTTGACATCCTGCAACTGATTGCAATTTTATTGGTGACTAAATGATGGCACAGAGCTTGAGGGTGCTGCACATTTCCCACTTTTGATTGCAGACGTTAGAAGTTGCCTGAAAGGTGGCAACCTTTCTGCAGACAGTCACAGTTTGACTTGGACTGACTGCAGTCACTCTCAGAGAGATGGTCCAAGGTCTACAAATAATTGGTGTCTAATTTATGAATGCAGACATGTTGACGTCAGTTTGAATGAGTTTTTGTCAATGAGCACAACTCGATGGGGACAGAACTCATCCGATTTCTGTCTGATCGTATCAAAACAAGCAGCTAAGGGAAAAAAAAGAAGCAACCCTATCATTTTGCTAACGCGGCAGATAGCAAAATGATAGAAATCAGAATAAAATTGTATTGTGAGTGAAGTATTATGATAATATTGTATGGTGGGGTGTCTGCGGAGTCCCAACCCTACTAGATACCAGAGCTACCAGGAAATGGGACACATTTAATTACTAGCATCAGGCTGTGATATTCTTACCTTGCATCCTTCCTGTACTGCAACAGGACAGAATGATGGTCTTCACAGGTGTCTGCCTCACAACCAACAACAATCTACAACAGCAAGAGGTATAAGACACCAACTAAGACTTAAAAGACGTAAGATAAAAGACTGACATTACAGTATTCTTTCAGTTCTGTACCTTGAACTGTAAGATATATCCAGGCTGCACAATGAGCTCTCGAGTGGCCAGGATGTTGTGTGTCTTATCTTGGTTCTTGTTGGGCCAGTACAGGTGAAAAGAGGGATTTCCACAGAAGCCTGCCGTACGAACGGCATTAGGGTAAAAGCTCCAGCTTTCCTCGTGGGAAACACCCTCTAGCGAAGGGCAAAGAAACAGGTGGTTTCCATCATATTTACTCATTGATCATGCCATATTAGCACCTAATCACGTAAAATCATACAAACTCACCGTCATCAAAAGTGTCAAGCAGGGTGGATGGGTTGATGTCCGACCCTCCCACTAATATGTTGTCTATGGCCCACTGAGCTCTTTCCAGGCTCGGGGTGGCGAGGCCAGAGGAAATGGTAAAAGGCTGCCACCAGCGCAGGCGAGTAGCATTAGTTAGGGCTCCTTCGGGCAGCACAATGTAGTCTCTTCTCACCGACACATACTTCAGATAGTCCATCTCGTGCAGCAGCGTCCAGGACACACCTGAAGAAGAATTAAAGGCAGAATGAGACATTTAAAGACCAAAAACAGATAAAAGAGGAACAAAAAAAGGAAAAAACACACAGTGACTCCACCTCCATCAGTAGAGTAATCTAGCAGCACTCCCTCTTTACGACAAGTTGGACGGTGGCACATGGTCATGTTATCTTCACTTCCAATCCTTGCCCAGTATTCCACAAACCTGCAAAAAATAAACACGGATTTAAAAATAAAACTGCTCTTCTTGTAACTTAAAGCTGTCATAGAAAGAAGTTAAATACTGACTTGGCTCCCCGTAGATCCAGATCAACAGTGACAGCCTGTCTGGCATCAGCCCCACCGAAATACAGGGCTGTCCCCTCTACCAACACACCACAGTCCGTACAGGGCTTACCACCCTCCAGCACCTGCCACTGAGGACCTGTTGCCCCTTCCCAGTCAAAACGCTCCTTTAGAGTAGCCTACAGGGTAAACACACACAAATGCACGTGTATTTAAATCACGACCTGCTTCTTTTTTTTCTAGTTCTGTGTTTCCCGGGGAGGAAAAAAACATGTATCAAAGCTACCTTAAGAGCAGTGCTAGCGTAGCAGTTTGGTCCAGTGAATCCTGGATCACAGAGACAGCGCTGATCCAGACAGTCTCCGTGCCCCCCGCAGTGACCGTCACACGCTGGCCCGATGTAAAAGTTCTCCACACCCCACTGAATGTCTGAGTGCTGCTGGTAAAAGCGGAACCGCACCGCACTTAAGAAAAAGACAAGATAGACTCGTTGAGTAACATGCATACAATTTTCAGCAACAGTAATGTAACTTATTCATAACTGTATGTGATGGTGCTGCAGTTAAACATGAAGCAGCTCCGGTGGCATTGTTGACGTGAAATGACTTACGTGTCAGCCAGACTTTCAGGCAGAGGATAGACTACCCTCTTCCAGCCATTAGTGGGGAAGAAGACTGACGGCTGGGAGACCTGACCACCACAGCGGGGGTCAGCAGGCAGGCACTGAGGGACCAGGTACTTCCAGGTCACTCCAAAATCTACTGAATACTGAATGTGAACTTGCCGATCTGCGTGACGCTCTGGCAAACTGCAGCCAACAGCGATCTGAATGAAAACACAGACATTAACAAACAGTGATTCAAAAGGTGTAGAGCAAAAAACAAATAAATGTTTTGACAGGTTACTTTAGAATCAGTGGTTACCTTGAACTGCATTACCCAGCCCTTATCTGGAACAATATCATGAGTGACAGCATACACCTCTCTACCGTCGGCATTTCCGCACACCATGACCCCGTCAGGAGAGCCACAGAAGCGCTGCACCGAGCAGTCCTCTGAGAACAACCAGTGATCGCTCACTGAAAACAAAGAACGTTAAGAGAAGAAAACATAAGTTGCTTCTGAGAAGAAAAAAATTAAAAACGCAGTGATTGATTGTACAATACCTATTGGCGTTTCTTCCTGCTCGCTCAGCTGACCTATCCTTCCTAAAGTCCCATCAGCAGGAGCCCTCTCATGGTTAGGCAAGGCCACCCCTCCAAATGTATCAGAGATCTGTGCCCGCGGGTCAGAGCCAGCGATGAGGACGTTATCTAGAGCCCAATCGCTGTGGTCTGCTCCGTCATGCTGAGGCTGCCACCAGCGCACACGTACTCCTTCCTGACGGGCAGCAGGGGGCAGCAGCACATTCACAAACCTGAACAGATGATAAGATAAAGACATTCACACCTATCCCGGTTCTCTCCAGCTGTGTGCAAGCAGGTATGTCCATGGGGGGCAGGTAAAAAACCCCAAAAAACAACACATACCCAGGTTTGGTGTACAGATCATAAAAGATTTCCGTCAGCAGATGCCAGTTGATGCCACCATTCAAACTGTACTCCAACAGGACGCCCTGGTTGCGGTTACTCGGCGGGACCATGCAGCCGTACATGAAATAGAACTGGATGAACTCGGCGTTGGTCAGGTTCAGGTCCACTGTTACCAGCTGACGGCTGCAGCTCTGTGCACACAAAAAGAAATTTGAGCCATTTGGATATTTGGAATCATGTTTCTAAACGGATGATGTTTTTAAATAAATATCCAAAAATCAGCATGCAATCAATCACGATCTGTTGTTTAATTACAGAACATAACAAAAGCAATATGACGAGGTGTAAATAACGATCATAAATCCTAATGTTAGATGTAAACAGCTGTTCCCATGATTTTTCTCTGGCCGTGTCACCAGATTAACATTAGCCTTCCAATAAATATTCACTTACAAGACTGCTCTAAATGTCTAGGGAAAACTTCAGCTGCTCATAAAGGCTGACAGATAGTTACTTTGTGGTTTGTTTTTCAATCATCTGTTTGCTGCACTGCATCTGCAAAGTCTGCCACAATCTTTGTCATGTTTTAGATTTTTATTTTACTCCACTGTGTGTCTAATTCTTCCTTTTTCCATTGTTTGTGTCTGACTCGGTCCACCAGTCCTTTCTTACCCTTCTCAACCTGTATCAATTTAGTCTATTTGTCTTCTTCGGTCTCTGTCAGTTGTCATCTCATCTCCTCCTGCAGTCCCTGTGTTATCCCTTCTTTTTATTCTGATGGTTCCCTGTTTCTCCTTTGTTTTTGATGCTTTGTTGGATTTTTTTGCCACCACTATGCACTGTTTTTCTTAACCTTTAAAATCTGTTCAGATAAAGTTCAGATGAAAATATGACCCAGTGGAGAAAAAGACAATCAGAGAAAAAACAGAGAAAATGTGCAGAACGAGACATGTCTGTCTCAGATTAACAATTTCAGTCTGCACAAATGAGAACATTTACTTGTGTTCACCCATGTGTGCATTGCCCCCTGTAGTGTAGCTGCTTTCAGCTCACTTATTCATGAGGGGTCACCACAGTGGGTAGCTCTGCATATTATATGTTTCCTAACACAATCCCCAAAGGATCTGTATCTCCTCCTGGATTTGAAGCCTTCACTTGTTTGGTGAATGTGTGTGAACCCACAACACCTGTGGAGCCACTTAAAAATTGTCATCAGGTAAAAAAAAAGAAAAAGAAAAAAAGAAGCTCTTGCAGGTGATGATTTACAGCTAAGGGTTACAGACATTCCTTGCTTGTGTCAGGTCATACTGTGTAATGGTTTTTATATCAGAAAATGAGGAAAACGGAGACTCGAACAACAAAGGTGCTTTGTAGACTTACCCCACTGAAGTGCAGAGCAGCTCCAGAAGCCACAGCTCCACACACAGTGCTGAGTTTCCCACCAGTGAGTACGTGCCAGTGACTGAGCGAGGGAGCTCGACTGAAACTGTCCTTCAGCTGGGAGGGCAGAGGGACCACGGGCTCATCGCAGTATTCTCCACCCCACTCTGGGTCACATCTGCAGACACAGATCAGCAGATACTAATACAAGCTAGCCTTCAAAGTATAGTGAACCCGATGAGTTAAACATCGCAACAAAAACACCTTCTATACAATTACGAGTAAATAAAAGCAGCCCAAATATTATTCTATATACCAATTCTGCTTTTAGACAGAACACCTTCTGCTGCTGGCACTTACACGCAGGAGCTTTGTTGGCAGCGCCCATGTCCAGAGCACATATCTGGGCAGCCATCTCCGATGTAGAGGTTGTCCAGAGCCCAGGTCTGCTGCTTGTCAAAGGGAGCCTGCTGGTACCATCGGAACCTTGTGGCTGGAGACCTAACAACATAAATTAAAGTTGGAGAGACACATAATTTAAAACAGAATAAAAGCTAGTTCAAGCAGACAACTCAGGGTACACCAAACACATACTGTAACGCTTCTCACTGTCCTGTACTGTAATATACCAAAAACAACTTCCTAATTTGGCAGTCTATTTAACCTGCACATTTTCTCTTCTCTCCTTCTGTCATGTCAGTGCTGCTGCTCTATTGTTCCCTGCTGCTTTAACTGCATCCACTCATGGAAGCGATGTTTGATTATCAAACCCCAATTACTCTGCATATTATGCCTGTTGGGAGTGATGAGTTGGCACATATAAATGCTAAACTGGAACTATCTTTTTCACCTGTTATTTCAAATGCGACTCATCTGAATTAGATCGTACTGTAACTGTTACAGTACAGCCACTTCTTTTCCCCGTCAAACACAAGAGAATGTTGTAGATTTATGATGATACATTTGTTCCTGTTTCTGAATAAAAGAACCGGCCTGCGCTGACCTGGCATATGACGGGATAGGCAGGGTGACACGACCCCACTTGTTATAGATATCAGAAACCAGAAGTCGCTGCAGAGTGTACGAAGAGCAGTCGGGGCTTGTGGGCAGGCAGTCTCTGACCACAGGCTGCCAGGTCAAACCAAGATCCAGGGAATATTCTAACTCTACAGCTGCAGAGAAACCAAAGAGGTTAATTTCTTTACTCCACTTATTTTCTTTTAATACTGTACCAATAATGGCTTTATTAATAGTACTTACAGTAGCAGGAGTTTGTGACTGAGCAGGAGGCAGAAAAGTCAAACTGGATAAATGCATCTTGACCCAGACTGATGTCAGTGGTGACGGCATAGCGTGTGTTGGACTTCTCAATAAAAGCAAAAGCGGGTCCGTCTGAGCCACAAACAGGCATTCGGGTCCCTCCTGGGTGGAGGAGCCATGAACGTCCATCGATTGAGGAGAAATCATCTTCTAGTGGTCCCCAGCCACTGGCACTGCCACCTACCACCACCTATGGATTAAAAAAAGCAAATGTTTGCTTGGTCAATGCAAACAAGGAAGGAATAAAAAGTAAATTAAAAGGTTTAAGATAGTTTAGATAGATAATAATCTTTTTTCAAACCAGTATTTAATTATAAATGATTGAAACACTTGATGAATGGCTGTTTGGATGATTATCAATGTACCTGATCAATGACCCACGGGCTGTAAAAGTGTCCATTTTCAGAAGGTTGCCACCACCGGAGGCGAGTGGACGTGGTGCGGGCACGCAGTGGGATCTCCAGGGCAACCAGACGAGCCTGATTACTGCTGTTGCTGAAGAGGAATTCCTGCAGGAGTCCCCAGGTCAGACCTCCATCCACAGAGAACTGCAGCAGGACCGGCTGAGAACGGGGGTCCGGTGGTGCTTTACCACAACCGAGGCGTAGGAAGAACTGAACAAACCTGAAGAGCCCAACAATCAACGTATGAGATTCAGCTAGATTCAAAGAATGCAGGAGAGGGCGATTCATTGAACTGGGACTGTTGTGGAGGGCTGCACCAATAACCTTATAAGGACATAAAATTAATAATGAGAAAAACTGAGTTCAGCCTGTTGGTGGGGCCCTCCACAACAGTCCCAGTTCATCATGTAAGTCCTTAGAAAAATGAATCACCCACTCATCAAAAAATGGCTTAGATCAGTTATTTTGGAAAAAAACATAAATGTTTATTGCATTCATTCTTTGGTCCAGATGTAGGTATACCTTGCATTTGACAGGTCCATGTCATTGGTGACCAACATGCGTAGGCCATCCTCACTGAAGAACAGGTGGTTCCCACTTGACATGATCCCACACTTCCTGGATGGTTTTCCACCGCTCAGGAGTCTGAAGTGTTCAGCGGCTCCCCCTACAGAAGAGGAAGTGGAAAGTGTGTCGAATTTACAAACTTACAAAACTTTTTTGCAAACAACATGAATGCATGAAACATAATTAACATAACAAGAGTAAAAAAAGTGGAAAAATAATGCTTTAAAATGTTTACAATTTTCACTACAGTGAATGAAATAACCCCCCAAAAATGCTCACATGCTATTTCACATGGAGACAGAAGGTGATTTCAAGCAGCCATAAAAGTATAAACTTCTGATGACTTGGATGCATAATTAGAATCTAAATTTAAATGTAAGATTTAATATGCTTCTATATGTTGTTGTACCTTCAAAGTCCTCTTTCAGGAAGTCAGGATTGGGGGTGTCAGGCACAGAGCAGTCAGGTCCAGAGTAGCCAGGGTCACATACACAGTGACTACCACCCACACAGGCTCCATGACCATTACACATGTCCTGACACTGTGGGCCAATGTAGATGTTGTCTAGGGCCCATGTTGGAGGAGAAGAACCAGTCGAGAAGAAACCTTGATACCAGCGGAACCTCACTGACCTATGAAATAAAAAAAACCTAAGGATTAATGAGGCAGAGAGACAGACACAAACAGACTGCATGCTGCAAGAAACTCATTAAGGAACAGTATACGTATAGTCAAATTGTTATGTATTTAAACCGTTATAGTCCTTACCCACAGAGGCGGAGTTTGCCAAACTGAATTACCTCCCTTTTCCAGCCCTGAGTAGTGCCAGGGAAATAGATACTGGCAGGGTGAAGCTCTGTGGAGCAAAGCGAGGACGGTTGTGGTCCGCCTGCACACAGTGGAACCAAGAGGTGCCACGTGGCACCAAAGTCCCGTGAGAACTCAAGACGCACGGGGTAAGCAGAGGAGCTTTCAGCTGTGCAGCCCACATTAATCTGGAGAGACACATACAAACAACATGAGTGAAGATGACAAGCCAGGATTTATTTGTTTTTACTGTAAGATTTACGACCGTTGCTTTGATCAAGAAGTCAGTGTACCTCAAACTGGATGATGGTGTTCTCATTTACATCAATATCTCTGGTGGTAATAGAGTGCTCTCCAAGCTCACTGGAGACAAACACCATAGCTGACTCATCCTCCTCCCTGCATCAATCACATTTAAGGGTAAAATTATATTTTGCATGTTTCATCATCGATGAAAGCACAGATGAAGCAAAAACCCAAACACAGTCACGAATGACAGTGTCACTGTCAACAAGTTCTTACAGGCCAGTCTTCTGGTAGGGGCAGTAGAGACCAGTGTTTCCCCCTGGAGAGAACAGCCAGTTGGACTCATTGGGGCCTTCCTCAAAACTGTCTATCACCACTGGGGGGTTGTGGAACGAGCTGCCATCAATGATGAGATCATCTATCACCCACACCTCCTCCTTCTTGCCTAAAGGGGATAATATTGTGGAGATTAAACACTCAATCTGGAAATTTGACCTTCCAAGTGGGAAAGCAAATGTGAGAACAATAGTTGTAATATAAGTGAATATGGATGAGCGACATCTAAGCATGAAAGTGCTGGTTTCATACTCACCGCTGTTGTAGGGTTGCCAGAGTCTGAACCGAGTGGCATTGGTCTGAGCGCTGGCTGGCAGTGGCAGGTGAAGGAAGAGAGTGTCAGTTGAAGCTGGGAAGTAAAACTCATCTAAAAGCAGCCAGCTGATTCCTCCATTCACAGAGTACTGCAGCAGCACTGAGTGTGAGCGCTCTGGCACACCTAGAGAGACCAAAAGGATTTACTGTTATACTCATATGACTTTACTTTGTTGTTTACAAAAATGTAGCTATAAAAGTGAGTTTTGCAGTACCTTTAGTGATGAATTTGAAGGAAAACTGGATATAGAGAGTACTCGTGCAGTCAAGATCCCGGGACACAATCATTCGCAGACCATCCTGCAAACAAACAAGTTTGTTGTTGGTCAGTTCTAATGTCAGTGATCTGAAGAGTTCAAGCTGTATCTGTTTGATTCAGCTGGCTCTTCTCTGCATGGTGTTTAGGATGCCTACCCCTTTGAAAATAAGAGCAGTGCCAGACTTAAGAGGCTCTCCGCTCAGAGTTCCCCTCTCGGCTCCATAAACTTCAGGCCAGGTTTCCTGTTGCAAGTTCTCATTAAAGTCCTCTCTTAGCACAGATGGCAGTGGGGCCAAAGGCACACAGTGCGCCCCTCCATAACCCTTGTCACACCTGTGTGAGCACCGGAGAAAACAGAAAGTTAAGAAGGATTTACATCTATGTAAAAAGAGCGACTTTAAATGAGTGAACTGTGTAGAAAAGCAAGCTTTTACATACACACAGTGCCCGTTGTCACAAAGACCATGTCCAGAGCACATCCAGGGGCAGCCAGGAGCAAGTAGCACATTATCTAGAGCCCATCCTTCTGCTCCGGGGGTAAAATGGGTCTGAATCCAGCGGAAGCGAGTTCTAGGAGAACTGAGATCCAAGAGTTTGTAGCTCAGCAGAGTAGCTTAAGAAAAATACAGCAATTCTCTCTACTGTGTTTTAGAACATAAAAACACATACTTAGCTGCACTAGGCAGGTAGACGGTGATCCTCCTCCAGTGTTTGTACTGCGTTGATGTATAGATGGAACTCTGAGTATATCCAGCACAGCCGATGGCTGGGGGCACACACTCTGGTGTGATGAGAGACCAGTGGCGACCACAGTCTGTGGAGTACTCCAGTCGCACACCGTGGGAAAAGGAGGTGGACTTACTGCAGCCCATGCTCAGCTCAAACTGCAGGAATGAAGAGCCTGTGACCTCAAAGTCCCAGCTTTCTGCATATCTGGGTTTCTCTGTAAGCATAGTATAAGAACAACGTTACATGTATCCAGTTCCTTATACTAATTTTTTCAGTGTCTGTAAATGTCAAAATGTTGTGAATTATATTTAGTTATCATATTGTATAAAGATTACTTATGTAAAAATTCCAATAGGTAGATGTTGAAATGTGGTCATGTTTTGAGAAAAGAGCTTGACAATCAGTGTTTCATGTGTTCGCACAGGCGCACGGGAGCTTTACGTTTATAGATGCGTTGCCAAATTGCTCTTGCTGTGGCCGTGTAATGAATGGCCCAGTTGTAATGTACTATTTGTAAATCCGCTACGTGTAAATCCGCTCACAGCATGGTGCAAGCATAAATAATAGGCAGGATGTTCAATCAGGTTTGCTCTCATTAATAATGCAGGACCCATGGCGCCACAGTAAATGGGTGATTCAATTTCAGTCTGTTGTGTATAAAATATGCTGTGATGTCCCTGCACTGCTACTTGTGTGGCTTGTTTGAGGCACTTGTGAGTAGGAATGTTCAGTAAGTCCGCGATATATTGGATGAGTTTAATCATAATCACAATGCGTACTATATGCGTTCCAGTTGTTTAATATTTCAACGTCTTTCCATTTCTTCTTGTGCAACTGAGTAGTGCAGCTCTTTTGCTTTGCATTCACGCACTTCGAAATATTCGCACTACAAACACAGCAGCTTCAAAGACTTTGTAGCGTTTTACTCAGGGAGCTCTTGACAAAGTTGGTGTAGCAGCTGCTTAAGTCTCCTTTTAACATGCATACAGTTTCTTACACAGTCTTCCAATTAACACAACAACTCTGCAATCATAAGAGTGTTTCTCCAACTAAATGTGTGTATGTGCTTAGGACTGGCACTACGATTGAGTGACTCACTGTCAATGGCCTCAGAGTTGAAGGTAAGAGCCGTGTCCAAAGACAAACAGTCCACGGTCACCTCCCCACCTTGAATGCGGTACCAGTTGTGCCTCAGAGGGGTTGTGCCGTCGAACTTGTCGTGAAAACCTGTCCTAGAGCTGTCGTTCATACCAATCAGAACATCATCCAGAGCCCACTGGGCAGAGTGTTTCCCTACAACAAAGGGGACAAAAAATGAAAATGAAAAAGAAATCAACCAATCAAATTTCTTCTCTAATAATATGGCAGTTTTGTGCTGTGTTTTCCTGAGTCAGCACACTAACCTTGCTGTGGTTGCCACCACCGGAACACTGTATAGGAGGTCTTTGCTGGAGGTGGCAGCTCAATGGTCACTACCTGGGGCTCCAAGAAGGAACTAAAATCCAGTTCCCTCAGGAACTGCCACTGGACTCCATTGTTGGTGGAAAACTGGACAATGACACCTAAAGCACACAAGAAAGTGAATGGATCCTTTTAAATGAATGAAACACAAAATAATGTAATGGCAGCCCTGAGGATAACAGACAAACTGTTTAGGAGGCTGGCAGTGTTGGATCTGACACAGCAGAAATGAACAAACTGAACCTTTGGCAATGCTGCAGGCTAAAAATGCACAGTGTGCTGGCTGATGGACAGAACAGATAGCACAGATCAGATCTGTAGCTGCACAGCTCTGGTTGGATCACAAGGCTGATCAAAGACTGAGCAAGAAGGAACAGATGGAGACAGGCCGGTGGTAAAGTGATCAGAGCAGATGTGGAGTTGCTCTCTCTACAGACTGCACTGTTAAGGACAAGCCACGTGGATCCAGCAGAGGGCCTCAACACAACACATGAAGCACTGACATATGGCTTCTGTCGATTGAAAATTACCTTCATTGCGGGAGCGAGGCCTGGTGCAAGTGGGTCCTAAACTCTTGCTGCCAATTCGGATGTAGAATTGAACCAACCTGTATGCAAAGATTAACAAAAGTGAATTTCATATTCCAACATTTTTACACATTAAACTGTCTTGAGTGTTTAGCCCCTTCTTTTTCCAACCATCGGCCCTGAAAGATGAGAATTATTTTGTAATTTTACAGCTAAAATTAAAAAATTAGTCCAGGCGGCCTGTTTGATTCTTGGGTGATAAAGGGTTAAAGGGCGATCGTGGCTCAAAGAGTTGGCAGGTCGTCTTGTAACCGGAAGGCTGCCGGTTTGAGCCCCGGCTCGGACAGTCTCGGTCGTTGTGTCCTTGGGCAAGACACTTCACCTACCGCCTACTGGTGATGGCCAGAGGGGCCGATGGCGCGATATGGCAGCCTCGCTTCTTTCAGTCTGCCCCAGGGCAGCTGTGGCTACAACTGTAGCTGCCTCCACCAGTGTGTGAATGTGAGAGTGAATGAATAGTGGAATTGTAAAGCGCTTTGAGGGCCCTGAAAAGCGCTATATAAATGCAATCCATTATTATTATTAAAGGGATTTGTCGTTTTCCTCTCACCGTGTGTTGGTGGTGTCTAGAGGAACTGTACGTGCTTCTCTCCTTCCAGGACTGTTAAAGTAAAGGGCCTTGCCCTCACCAATGATGCCACAGCCTCCTCCGATGTGTCCCCCACTGAGACTCTGCCAAAGTGGGCTCAGTTTCCCCTCAAAGCCCTCAGTGAGCTCTGTGGGACTAGCCACAGACGGGACACAACTATCCTGCTCCACTGTGAAAAATATGAAGACAATAAAGTTTAAATAAACAAAAAAAAGCCCTGAAATTTCTTTGTCTTTCCTTTCTTTTAATTTCCTTTCTATAGTTCTACCTTACCTGTGTATCCCATATCACAGAAGCAGACTCCAGAGATGCAATCACCATGTCCTCCACAGTGGTTTGGACAGGGCTCAGAGATGTAGACCCCATCCAGAGCAAAGGGTGGAGCATCTCTGTACACACTACTCTCCTGGAACCACCGGAACCTCGTTTTACTAGAAAATTAGGCAGGTGAAGCCATTTTAATTGGAGTTTTCAATATTCTCAAATATTTTCAGTCTAAAAATATGTTAAAACAAATCACCCCCCGTCCTCCCAACCCCCCCAAAGAAAACCCCTTCCCCAGTAGTACAGCTTTGCATCTCATATTACATGCCTGTTACCATAGTTACCTGGCTGCAACATTACGTGGTATAACCACAGTGACCCTGGTCCACTGTTCATAATCTCCAGTGTTGTAGACAGCTGGTTCTCTCAGCTCACGACCGCTGCCCTCACAGACCCCAGCCCCCGGGGTGCCTGGGTAACAGCCCTCTCTCACCAGGGCCCAGGTGCGACCAGCATCATGGGAGTACTGCAGCAGCACTGGTGCAGAAGCACTGAACTCTGATTCACAGCCGATGTTCAGCTGGCATGGATGGAGTAGAGGGGGAAAATTGCACATCTTAGGAAATCTCACATTTGCTTTAAGTTGGTTTAACATTCCTACAGTGGGTACTTCGCTACATGCAACCCACCACTGTGTCCTGAAATGTCTTTCTTAATGTCATCCAACTTTTACATTTTAATTTCTGCAGTTTCCACCTACTTTAAACTGGAGGGTGTAGCCAGGGCGCAGAGCCAGGTCCCTGGTGACAGCCACCCTGTCCCCATCAGAGCGCCCGAACACCATAGCAGAGGGAGTTGGGGCACAGAAGCTGTTGTTGTTTTCTCTCTCCATGCCTTCATTACCTAGCATCAGCCAGACACTCATCTGGTTCAGGGGGTAGTCGAATGCTGGTTTCTCGTAGAAGTTCTTCAGAAACAGAAGATACCAGATTTATTTTTCTGTTTTGTGCATATATTTTTTTTTGAAGGAAAAAGGATTTATAAAAAGATAAATGGAAGTCTTTTTTATTTAGATTTTTAAGAGCTCATAACTGTTCTATGTCAGCATGGCTGACATGTTCTAGTACATATTAAGAATAAGCCATAGCTGCTATACACGTTCACAGCACAAATTACAAGTTACTAGAATAACTCCTTAAGATGATTCCTGACCTGCGGCAGAGTAGGATTAGCCATAGGGATGATGTGTTTCTCCCTCTCTGACAAAATTATGACATCATCGATTGCCCACTGGTCATAGCCTTCCCCCGAGTGAAGAGGCTGCCACCAACGAAACCTTGTGGAGGGGGTTTTAGAGGTCAAGGGAAGCTCGTAATGCACAAAGCTGCAAAAGAGGGGAGACAGGTTACACGTGTTTCTTTTTCTATAAGACATCCACCAAACACTTCATGAGCTCTGTCCTCCTTTCTTCCTCTGCAGGTTTCTCACCGAGGCTTGGTGAAGTCAGTAAAGTACATCTCAGCAATGAGGCCCCAGCTGATGCCTCCATCATTGCTGTACTGCAGGAGAACTCCTTCCTCCCTGCTGTCTGCCTGGTTACACTCCGCCCAGTCTCCACCTACCCGCAGGTAGAACTGGACAAACTCTGCCCATTCAGTGTCCAGGTCCCAGCTCACAAGCTGCCTAAGCCCAGCCTGAGAGGAACATCCAAATAAATGAATACATATTAAGTGTGGGAAGATCAGCTAGAAACACACTTTACAGTCTGACATAATTTTAAAACAAGGGTGGGTACTCCTGGGTACTCCAGCTTGCTCCCACAGTCCAGACACATGCTTATTAAGTGAACTGATTACTTTAAATTGGCTCTTAGTGTGAAAGTGAGTGTGTGTCTCTCTGTTTTAGCCCTTCAAAAGACTGGAAACCTGCTCAAGGTGTACCCCTGCCTTTCCATTACAGCTGAGGTAGGCCACGCCTCCTGCCCTGAACGGGAAAAGTGGTTAAGAAAACGAATGGATGGATCAGATATATCCCACACATGGTATCTGGAGCCAGTTGTGATCCAGTAATCAATATATAATTATATGTTGAAGATTGGAAATCTGTTGCCATTTTCTTCGTAAGCAAACTTGGAATGAGGAGACGTTGTTTGCTAAAGCAATGTTCCAGCTGTGGACACTAATTTTTGGCTGCCGCAATATGTGAAACAAGCGATGTGCAGCTGCCTGAAAATTGTGAATCTCCTCTGTCCAATCAAATCAAAAGCATGTGCAATACTTCTCAGAGCTATTGAATAATTAAATAAAAAAATATTTTCGAGCAGAGCAGAGGTAATCAGAGTTCAAAGGGTAGGAATTTTTGGCAGCAAACACTAGAAAGTAATCAGGAAATGGATAGCGTATGCCAAGTTTTACACATATCTCTGAAGTGATTATTTTAATAAAAACAAATTAACTACACTTTTAATCTGGATCTAGATTTAGATCTAGATTAAATACACAAGACAATAACAGAATGTGTCTCAGAGTTCTTTCTAATGAGCGCTGAAAATGAAGAAATTAAATGCTACATTCTTGCAGTGTTAGGAAGATGTTTTTTTTACAATGTTTGTTCTACTACAAATGTTTTAATTTTACCCCAAAAGTAAACTGAGCAAAAACCAGAAGAAGTTAATTTAATGTATTTCTACCTTGCTAAAGTACAAGGATGATCCAGAAGAAACCACACCACAGCCCATGTCAGGCGTAACCACCTCTCCACCTATCACCTCTTGCCATGTGGCGAGCAGTGCATCCTGGGACTCAAAGTCAGAAAGTACGCTAGAGGAGAGTGGGGAGGAGGGCTGGCAGTCTGTTCCAGAGAATCCATCATCACACCTGTAAGAGAAGTGAGTGCTTGAACGTTTTTATTCATTCAAACTGTAATACAGATTTTAACAAAACACCAGTGGAATGGTGCTACTGAGAGGTATGAAGAATGTAGTCAGTTTATTGCACGTCTGACCTGCAATGGCCATGGTCACACCAGCCATGCCCATGACACATGTTAGGACACTGCTGGCCAATGTAGATGTCATCCAGGGCCCACTCATCCTGCTCTCCGTAGTAGCTCTGGATCCAGCGGAACCGTGTTGCACTGGACCTGAACACAGAAAGCATCCTGAATGTTTCATAGCTGTAAAATGTTTATACTGTTTATACCAAAGATAATGCCTGTAAATGGAAGGGGGAAAAATGGCAATATGGTATTTGTGTACCTGGCTGATCGAGCAAAATGATTAGAAAGGTCACTGATTGTTAAAAAAATGCATAAAATGGGTCTGAAAAAGCGTGTCAATCACAGTTTGCTTCTTGGCGCAGACAACTGTAGATTTAATGTATTTTGCAAGGTCAAGATTAACTTAAATGTGCACATTCCAGTGTATGTGTCTATGTGTGTGTTCTGCAGTAATGTCACAGAGAGGGCAATAACATTACACGTTCTCCATGTGGAAGGTAAATTGTGGATGTGTGCGGTGTGTTGGCAAATGTTTCGGTGGGGGTTTACTATATGCTGTATGTACAGAAATGATGAGTGGTAGCAGAAGCTAGCGCAGATAGGCAGTTATATTGGGGATTATATAGCAGAGCGGTTCCTTCGTCTGATGTGTTAGTGACCCAAATCAACTGAGACCACCTCATGATCTTTCTCACCTGACCTCGACTGTTTTATTATCATTTACTGCCATGACCCTTTGACCTGTCATCACACCCTGCAGGAGATTAGACCACCTTTATTTAGGAGCTGGGAAGCAGAATGAAATGGAGGTGGAGGTCACAGTGCTCGGTGTGGAAGGTTTACGTGATTACTTGAGGTGATATATGTGTGAGCTAAGGCTTTAACAATATATTTATTTCTCTTATTCGGTACTGGGTGACTGATTCACTATGGGACTTGCTTGAATTCATATTAAACCGAGCGGTTCTTTATCAAATATGTCTTCCAAGCCTAATGCAATGAAATTGCAGTCTTTGTATAGTACATATTACACTAGGCAGTCAACACCAGTTTATAGAGTTAACACTGGTACTGTACGGTGTGAAGCAAATGACGGAGAACTCCCCCATATCATTAGATAACTTGTTTGGGATGATTTCATTTTTTACCAGACAAAAAGTATTGAACCAGACTGAAAAAGTGTGCCAACACTGTCCACCTCACGTCAGGTAAAATTATCTGCTAGGAACTGGCTGTATTTAAGCGCACACCCCTCTTGACAACACAAGCTTTTGAGGCTTCGGCTACATCACTATAATTAGTAAACACAAAGAGCTTGATCACGCCTGTAGAATCGCTTCATGTCTGCACAGCTCTGCAATTAAGCTGGAGAAGGACAGCCATGCTAACTTTTGTTTTCTTGTTGACTGCATTCCAGATAAAAATGACTCATAAGCCAATTTTTGGTGGCTACAACAAACAATTGAGAAAACACATTTGTGTTAATGTTGAGGGCGTGAAGAAGTGTTCTGTTTGCAATGCTGTAAAATGAATTGTCGTATTAATTGCTATACAGGGGTTTTAACAAATCCTCATGTGTTGCTTTCTTTTTCTGTCTTTATACAACATTATAGACGTGCACAGCTGCAGATGCATGTCCATGTCTACATGGAAAAGCATTAAGGGTAATAAGTATGGGCGCTTTGCAGTATTCTGATTTTCTGCTGTATGTTATGGTTCTGACTGCATTCATGGCACTGCATGCTTATGAAATGCAAAGAAAGCATGAAATTATGATCAGAGAATTTTTTTTCCCAAAGGGCAATTTGTAAAAATGTTCTTCTATGTCTCTACATGTGATCCTTACCATGTCTTCTGAGGCAGAGAAAGGGTTATGCGTCTCCAGTCTTTGAACTCTGATGGGTGGTAGACACTGGGTGCTGTAAACTCAGAGCAGCTTGGCATGCCAGGTAGACAGGCCTGTGCAAAAGAAATGAGCAGCTTCTTACTACACATTTTTACTCATACAGCCGACGGGGGGGAGCACTGACTAACAGCAATTACAGAGAAGGAATTTTTCCATTGCGGACTGCGCTTCGTAGTAAAATTCTTCAAAAACAGCTGCAGTTACAGCCCAAAGCTTCATCATTCACACAATATATAAATATAAAAGGCTAATGGAGGATTAGAGTATCTCTGACCTTGAACACAAGCAAAGGATTAACTGTACAGGACATTCACTGAGTTACATTGTGCACTTGCCAAACGACTGCATTTTCATGCACATGGGAGAATTAGAGAAAATTCACTGATAGAGGGCTCATTATGCTCTATTCAATTCCAAAAGCAATAAAAGTCTTGGCAGATACTTTGGTGCTTTATGAATATTTATGAGCCAGTTATGATCACTGAAAATCTTTGTTGAATCATGGGAAGATAATCTGCTTGCTGATTCAAGTATTGCCGTGTATTTGGTGATAGTGGGATGATTAAAAGTAATTGTGATAATTTCTCATCTGAGACAAAGTACCACATTTAAAGACATTATTTACATATTATTACCAGGACTGTAATGAGTAGATCAATATTCATGATCATGAATAAATGATGCTTCCGTGTCTTTCTCTGGGATGACTATCTCAAGTTTTAGTCACAAACAGATACTGCATGTGCACCGGCCTGTGATAGCAAAAGCCACTGTTAATATATGGGGAAATAAAGGTGACTGTGCTTCAGTCTCCTTACCTCTTTCACCAGGTGCCAGGTGAGACCATGATTGGTGGAGAACTCCAGTCGCACTTGAGTGTCAATGTGAGGGGAGGGCTCGCGGCCACACCCCATGACCAGTGAAAACTGGAGACTGTAGGAGGCTCCGATCTGCATTGATTGAGTTTCCACATAGCGGATACTGGAGCCAGGACTGGGCTCACCAGAGAAACTAGAGTATGACACGGAGAAAAGAAATCCTTATACAAACCATATATATGCTCTAATGCTATAATATTGTTTGTAGAAATAAAGAGAATCTTGACAAAATTTAAAGAGTAAATTATTTTTATACCACCAGAGTTATAAATGACCATTGTGAAGCGTAATTAAGGTCTTCAGTCATGTTTGAACCGAGTGGAAATTAATCTCTTCAAATACCAAACAAAGACTAATGTATTAATGCAAAAGAGCATTATGCACCTGAGGGTCCAGTCATGCTGACAGTACGGCTGGACATGGCCGAGATAGAAACCAAGACTCTGGGTGACGTCCAGCACGTTGCTGAAGTCAAGACTTATGGTGTTGAACAGCACAGAAGTCATGCTGATTTCATCCAGGGCCCACACGTCGTGGCCACGGCCCGAGTGGTACGGCTGCCACCAGCGGAACTGCACGCCGAATTTGCGAGCGCCGGATGGGAGTTCGACAGACACAATCCTGATGAAGGAAGGGAAACGGTTAATAGATGTGCGTGTTTGCAACGCGACAACCTATAGCTTGTTAAAAGCTGAGATAGCAGAAAAAAAAACTCAGGCATGATTTAGAATTAATGATCTGAAGGATAATTAATAACTACTGTCACAGAATTGAATAATATATTACTGTTTGTCATGTTCACACTTCTGTACGTGTTCATTCTTTAGCAAGAAAGAAAACCCCTAAACTGAACATTGCTGATGTTAGTTCACATAAACAGTACGCAGGCACAAACGAGCAAGTGTAAAGTGATACATATGTGGATATAGTGTCCATAAAGCTAAGCTGGTCAGCTGATATTAATCATACAGGCTGACTGAACTGTGACTCAGGTCTGACTTGGATTTTGAGCCCACACAATCACATCTGCTGTTTGTACATTTGGACAAAATGCATGGGCAGGATTTCTATTTCTAACTTGTTTTTATAAATACAGATGTTATGCTGCTGCTATGTTTTCTTTCTCAACAATCATTAGTATATCATGATATCTTATGCAAGCATATACACCGATCAGGTGAAGTGAAAAACACTGATTATCTCGTCATCATGGCGCATGTTAGTGGGTGGGATATATTAGGGAGCAAGTGAACGTTTTGTCCTCAAATTGCATGTGCTAGAAGCATCAGTTTGTTTCGTTTGGTTTGAAGAGCACAACAGTGACTTTGATGTGTTGACTTGGCCTTCAAATTCCCGAGATCTAAATCCAATCAAGCATCTGTAATCGAATATATAATGCTATCCCTGATAGAAGTATGTTGTTACAGTACTTATATCTGGCATTACGTAGTTGCTGAATCACTGTCCTCTGTTGACCTCTCTAGTGGAGATGAAGAGCTGTGTGACATAAGCTGAACACAGCTGAAACCCAGCCCACCCTGTCCACTCTTCATTACACACAACGATGCCACTAACTGTCTCAATGGGTCCCAGCAGCAAACACCTCCAGCACAAAATTGACAGCACATACGTGTGTGTTAATGGAGTCACTGAAACCATTCGCACAAAGAAACACCCACACTCATGAGAAAATAAAAGATTTAAATATAGGAAGTACCTTGGCTCATGGAAGCCCTGATATGCATAGTGCTGCAGCAAGGTCCAGGTGATGCCGTTGTCTGAGGAGTAATGCAGCAGGACGCCCTCCCCTGGCTGGTCTGGAGCAGGACATGAGCTCAGGATGCTCCGACTGCCCAGCCGAAGAGTGAACTGCAGATACCTGCAGGGAATCAAAGATGACAGCGAGAACAAGTAGGGTCAACTGGTTAAGGAGCACGGTGAACGGCACAGAACAAGTGTACAAAAAGGAAATGACAGAAAGAGAGAAGAGGGCACACTGAAAAATTAGAGAAAAAGGAAACCTAGGTCACAAAGAGTGTGTTCAAAGAGCAGAGAGAGTTGGTTAAAAAGGCAGATAAATAGACACTCGTAGAGTGAGGAGGTGGGAGCGAGGTGGATGATGGATGGGATGATTAAATGAATGAAGAGAAAACTTAATGAGACAGGTAAAAAAAACACTCAGCAAGAGTGTGAATGAGAGTCACAGTTTATACCCGTGTATTCATGTAAACTGTAAATAGTCCCAACACAGAGCGAGTTTCTGTCATCTTATGTTTATTTGTGTTTTGGCAGACATATCCTCATCTATACTAATGTAAAATTTATTATAATTTCCATCATCTGTCTTGAGCTGCCAGTCATCCCCCCGCTCTCTGTTGCTGGTTGAGCTGTGCTTTCATTAGCAGTGCAGTTTCCTCTTCCAGGCAGCTGTTCACTCAATCAGCCAGGAAACTGGCATTAAATATGGCCATCAGGTGGCACACTCAGAGCCGCAACAGGCATAATCAATCTAACACAGATGCCATATCTAAATCCATCGTTCGCTCTCTATCATTCTCTCTCATATTTTCATCTCCACTCTCATCTGCAGTCCTCCCCATGATCACAATCCATCTCGGAGCGCAGGAATACAGAGTATGAGGGAGTGAGGGGTGGGCAGAGGAGGAGGGAGAATAGATGGCTGCCTGGAACATTTGCAGTATCAATCACAGGTACAGACACCTGCTGAAGACAAGCCACAGTTTTCCAAAGTAATCTGGCAAAACTTGTGCTCCCTGATTTCTCTGCGCATGTTTCTATATGCAGTGCATTTCCATTCTGCTCTGCTGTATATAAGTACTACAATTACCTGGCTTGGGAACTGTCTAGTGGAGCCGTGACCAAGTGTCTCCTGCTGTCCCTGTTGAAAACCAGAGCCTTTCCGCTGGCAAGCACACCGCAGCCAAAGCTGACCTCAGCCCCACGAAGTGAGGAGAAGGTATGGTAGGAGGAGAGGCGTGGGCTGGAGAAACCCTCAGAAAGAAAAGCTGGAAAAGTCTGGGAAGCAAGCTCACAAGCTGGACCGCTGAAACCGGGATCACATCTGGGAAAAGAAAGAAAAAGACAGGGGACAATACACAAGATATTTAAAAAAGAGTGAACGATAACAATGAGAACAAAAGACAGAAATAATGAAAATTCGTTAATAAGTCATAAACATAACATGGACGATCTGATTAATTTTGAATGGTTAATGGTGCTGTAAGGCATTGTGTGGATGAGCAGGCTCGTTCTGGATTTATTTGGTTTAATAAAAAGTGGATCCTTACTTGCAGCCGGTGCGGGAACAATGTCCTCTTCCAGAGCAAAAACGAAGGCAAGCTGGACCGAAATACACTGAAGAGAAACAAATTAATTATAATTAATTGTCAAAGAATCTCAGATGGAAATCCATCTGAGATTTCTGTAAAGCTACAGATGACATGTTGTCCTCCCCCTGTCCCCCAAAGAGCCAAGTAACTTCCCAGAGGCGTAATCAAGGTGGCTGCCAAGTAATGGGACTTGTTTGCAGTAGCAGTTTGAGTAAACTTTTTATGTGTGTATTCAATTAAATATATAAATATCTGCTATACTAAATGAATAGATACTCTAATCACATCATGTATAATGGTGTTAGCATAAACCACAAATGTGTGGTCACTAAGATATATCACATCTGAACAAGGACAATTAAAATAAAGGTTATTCATGACACTTGTGCAGACACCAAATATATCGCAGGGTATCCTGAGTAATTTTCATCAGCACTTCATATATCAGCACAGTTTGCACAGCAGCTCTGATTATGTTGATTTATATTGCTTATTGTTGAGTTACATTATTTGCATAATTAATATTTCCATCATGCCCTATTGGCACATGCACACAATCTATATATATATACTTCAATGGAACATGTGATAAGAAAAATCTGGCCTTTATGTGCAGCTCATACCATTGTCTATAGCCCACATGTTGCCGGCTCCCGAGCCAGACTGCTTCCAGCGAAACCGGGTTGTCTCTGTCAGGGCGGCATTGGGCAGAGGAATAGAGATTCTGGTCCACCTGTGCAGACAAACAATAGTAGGATGAAAGAAATACAGGAATCCCCCCCCCCAAGGATGCACACATGGAGATATGCACACTGATTTATACCCGCTGTAGTTGTCGGAGGAGTATATGGTGCTGTGAGGTAGATGGGGTCCTGCACAGAGCTCTGGCAGACACTCAGTATGGAGCAGAGACCAGGAACGACCGTGGTTGGTGGAAAATTCCAGACTGACACTAAAATAAAAAGGATCAGAGGACATCTTAGTGACCTAAATTGCTTCTCTTAACTTAAATTAGGTAAAAACTAAGTAAGTGTGAGTGGTGTTAAGTCCACCATCCCTCACTCCACATTTAAATACATCTGAGGGCTGCAGTTTGATTTAAATAAACAGAACTTTTAGTTTGATGAATGCATCATGGAAATAACTGAGTGACCTAGCATGTGTGAGACTCTTTTGTTGCTGCAAAATTTCATGTATTTGACTGAAAATAATGGAGATGTTCACATTCACAATACGCCTGGCCTAGTTTACAATGAGTCACACCTGTTGGCAGGCTGGTAGGAGCCACAGCCCAGGTTGATGGAGAACTGAGCAACATGTGTGTGGGTGCCAGGCAGCACGGGGAGCAGCTGCATGAAGTCCACGGCCCACACGTGACGGTTGGCACCGCCATGTGACCGCTGCTCCAAGCAGAACTGGGTGACTGGTGTTTGCAGCTCAGTCGGCAAGGCCACAGATACCACTGCAGGAGTCTGCGAGAAGAAAGATAGCGGATACAGTGAAGAGAGCGGAGCACAGGGGAGGCTCAAATTAGGGCGGTGACTGTGACTGTTTCTACGTTTGATTCATCTGCTAATTATTTAGTCAGTCGATTAACTGCTTGGTCTAAAAAAAGTCACAAAAGGCCACTTCTAATGCGGCCTTTAGCAGTTTGGTACAAAAATAGTCACTTTTTGTACGACTCGCAGGCAGCAAATCCTGTAGATGTGAAGCTGAAACAAGTAAACAACATATTTACTTTAAAAATGATAATCGCTTATCAAAATGCCTCACAGCTGTTAATCTAATGCTATTCAATCGGACAGAGCGCTTCAGGCTAACAAAGTTTATGCATGCCCCGTTTTTGGTGTATCTCACCCTGTAGGAAGAGTACGGAAGGGTGTCGAGCACCACACGCTCCCTCCTTCCTTCAGACCGTCCAAACAGAATCACGTCGTGTTCATGGGATTCTCCCGGCTCACAGTCCACACCACCTACACACAAACATGCCCTATTATGCTTATAGACATGCCAAAACACTTGCACACCGTGGTTTATTAACTGCAACTACAGACTCTGGAGCTCTCTTCCTCTGAGCCTGAGTTCTGTGGACTCTGTGATCTCTTTTAAAAAGCAGCTACAAACTCCTCTTTTTAAACTTGCTTCTGGGTAACTTTTGTTTTGATGCTTAAGCTTCTGTTTTGATGTTCTTCTTGTGAAGCACTTTGCGGTATTTATCTTGAAAGGTGCTACATAAATAAAAACTGACTCAGTTTTACTTACAGCTAGACAGAGAGTATACAGATGGAGGATTTCCATACCCATGGTAAAGTAGAAGCGGAGGTTTCCGTAAGACGTGGTGTCGAGGTAGGGGGTGCACACTCGCCTCCGGCCCTCTCTGTCAAACACTAGCGCTGAGCCCGACTCAATCTCTCCACACTGGGTCCCATAGACGGCACCCTCTATGTCCCAGCTGAGTGAAAAACAACAAGGAGTGAAGGGTTTGTGAGAAAAAGACTGATCTAAACACAAAAGGTTTACATCAAAAAGGCAGCTCTATTTCTCTCAAAGGGCTTAGATGTTTGATTTGGCACTGGATGCCCCTCCTGACACAACCCTCTGCTGACTCGCAGGGATTTGTGTCTCCTCCTAGTCTTGAACTGTGTTAACCATTATGCAGTAGAGTTATTAAGGAAAAATAAGCAGTGACTAAAATTTGTGAATATGGAGTTTTGCTGAATTCAGGAAAGAGTTACAACTACTAAACAAACACACGGTGTCAGAAATATGGCTTAAGCCACTTGGTAGAGGCAAGCAGGACGCACTGACACATGCATGCACAAACATATTTCTGCACAGTAGAGAGAGGACTCTCATTAGTTCTGACAGAAGCCGGCTGCTATCTCCTCTCCCCTTTCCCTCTGTCACTCCCTACTTTCTGTGTCTTTGTCACTGCCAGTGTTAAGTTAAATGACACTTAGCAGAGCCGAGTGTACCTTCAACGTGAAAAAATAAAATGAATAAAGAAAAAAAGAAAAAAATCTCCCTGCCTACTTCACACATGTTTCAGTGCCTGACGCCTGATGGGTGAGAGCTAGCATGCAGTGCAGCATGTTGGCATGCAGCAAGGAGGTGTGAAGGTGCGGGGCGGTTGTAGAAGCAAACTCCTGTTTGCGGTCCTTCTCATTAATGGAAAAACATGCTGACAGACACGGTGCATGGAGCTTGTTAATCACTCCCTGGCAGTAACGCCATCTATCATCTCTCTCCTTTCATCTCTCTTCCTCTTGCAGCGCTTCAGACAGTGCTCTCTGCTGTCCGGCGTGTGTGTGTGTGTGTTACTCTGAACAGATGGTCTGCCATCTCTGTAGCAGTCAGAGGCACGGCGTTCACCTGTGTCGGCCCCCATGCTTGACTTGATCTTGTGCGACACGCTGCATGTTTAATCGCTTGACATATGACAAGTGACAGGTGTCAGTGCATTTATGTGTATACATAGACACAGTAATATCTATCTGGTAATATCCCGTCCCTCTGATCCAATCACATCGTGCATAAGATAGCCATTTATGATTCTGTTGACTCTCTTTCAGCCCTTCGTGGTTTGGCTCCGTTGTAGTTTAATCCTTTAATGACAGCGAAGACTCTGGTCTCGAAGCCAAGTTCAGTTTACTGCTTCAGCTTTATTGCGGTGGATGAAACTCCCTGTCAGTAAAGTCTCTCTCAGTATCCTTTAAAAAAGCTTTTAAAAAATCTTTATTTATTCATTCATCTTGACTTGACATTTCCTTGATTGTGTTGCTGTATGTAAAGCACTTTGTTTCTCTACCTTTGAAAGAAACAACAGGAGAAAAAAAGATGCCAAATTAAGATAAATATAAATCAAATAACTCAGTAAAGGGGGAATGGACATTTTTAATCCTTTAATGACACAGAACAGTCTGGTCTGGAAGTCAAGTTCAGTTTACTGTTTCAGCTTTATTGGAGTGGATCAAACTCCTTCTTAAGGTAGGTATAAATCAAATGACTCGCTACTTTGACTTACTTTAACGGTGGGCTCTCAAAGTCTTCCTCCCAGTAGCTCCGTCCCTCCTCACGGTGCAGATCAATGTCCCTGGTGGTGGCAAAGCTGTGTCCAGTTTCCTCACCACCATGGAAATACATGGCATTGCCTTCTGACTGACAGGCATGCTGGACAATAAGAATACAGATGAGAAATAGGACGCTGTGCCACGTATACAACCACATGATTACATTTATTTATTGCTTTCATACTGGAGTTGTTGTAGTTTCTTGCTTAATATATCTAAGATAATCTTAATCTATCTGAGCATTTGACCACATTTCTAAGCGAATGACTGGGAAACAAAATCCTTGAGTGTGCATTGATTGACTGGTGTACCTTGACAGTAGCTCCAGGGAAGAAGAGCCAGTTGGCGGTGTCTGGAGGATCCAAGTTTTCCTCCATCAGGGGGGTCCTGTGGGCGGCGTTGACCAGAAGCACATTGTCCATCCCCCAGCAGGACTCATAGCCTTCAGGGCCTTGGGGGGCCTCCTGAGACCAGCGGAGACGAACTCCATCGGCTCTGGCGGAGTGTGGAAGTGGAAGCAGGTGGATGATGGTGCTGCTGTTGGTAGGAGCTCTGGAGGAAAATAAAATATAGAAAAACAGGTGACTTTCTAAATGTGGAAGTCGTGGTTTTGAAATGATGTTCAATATTTACACAGTAAATAACAATCATCAATCGTTTCAAAGTAGCTGAAATAACCAAATAAGGAGAGACACAGCAGCTTTAAAAAGAAGCTTTCAGAATGAGTTGAAGTGTTTACGTGAAAGCAAAACATCCACTTAGTGCTGCTAAATACTGTATTAAGAAGTCTATTATTACATTATACTTATGTTTGAAAGCTGACAAAACAGAGAGAGGCGGGGAGAGAGAGGGATTAAAAAACAGGTGGATCATCGAGGCAAACAGGAGAGGGATGACAAATTAAGAGGGGGAGGTGTGAACAAGGGAAAATAAGAGGGCGGGTGTTTGTAACAGATGGAAGGACTGTGGGATGGGATGAGGAACAAGGAAGAAAAGGAGGAAAAATACCTGATCTTCTCCAGTGTGATCCAGTCATCTGAGGCGTTGGTGTTGCCACTGAGGCTGTACGACACAGTGATGCTGGGGTCTGAGTAACTGAAGCGGCAGGAGCCTGAGCCTGAGGAAGGAAACATCAGCAGAGGACACACGTATATGATCGTCAACACTCGTGTTGAGGGTGAAGCTCCAAAATGTGCCGTTTAGCTATTATTTTTCATCAGCTGAGCTGTTTCCAGCCAGCCAATGAGCTTTTGCATGTGAGGCTGCACAATGCGCAATGGCTGTCTTTCCAGTGATTGCTCCCACATCGCCTCCATTAATGGAAAATAATGTCTAAATGATGTCATGGTGGAACTAACTGATCAGCAGCTTAACAGGGCTCAGTGACATCAGGAAGCTGAATGACGGGGCTGGGCAGAAATGACTGGAGAAGTCACAGAATGACGACAGTACAAACTCCAGCCAGAAACTGTTCATCTGTGTGCGTGCGTGTATGTGTGTGTCATTATTGCTGCGCATTTCTATTTGCAGAGTCAGAGAGGGATTGGACCGCTTTAAAATATGGTGTCGTGTGGGTGCTGCGGGATTAGGGAGGGTCAAAGGCTACTAATGGAGGGAGACAGGTAACCCCCACAGCATCCCTACCTTTCCTCTCCTCTCCCCCTCCTCCCACTTTACCGACGGTGTGTATTGTCCATGCCTCCAAAATGTTGCGCCGTGCTGTTACATCCCCGCTGAATACAGCCATGCATTAACCCGCTGCCACTTCACAGTACTGCTCTACTGAACTGTTCAATACGCAACACAAATTCATACTGAGGACCTTCAAGCAAGAGTGCAGCCAGACAGAATGCTCTACATTATGTACTCTTATTTCCTCCTAGTCACGTTCCCATGAGAACTGGCGGATGCATGTAATGGACATGAAAAATACAGCACCTCTAAAAACTCTGCCATGGCCTTCTGGGTGTCTTTCCAGAATATTGTAAATCATTCATTATTGTGACGGGGGAGAGGGGAGGGGGTCGAATACAGTTTGTACAGGCTGGCTTCCTGACATCTAACAGTGGAAAAGATGCTTGTTTCCTGAGGATGCCATTGGGATCCTTGCAATGACTGGTTAACACAGGGCTACCAAGGTTAAAATAAATATCCCACACATAAGCTGTCTGAATGTAGTTATTGTCTACAATGTGGAGATTTAATACTCACCCTGGGCAAACTGCAGGACTGAGGCAGTGCTGGTGTTCAGAGGTGCAGTAGTCTGGGGAGGATACACAAGGCAATTTAGGATATTGCGGATAAATAGTTACATTAAGTTATGCTTTGTAAATATATTATAGAATTCTTCAATCTTTTGTGCTGGATTAGCAGTTTAAGAGTAATCACACTGGTGTCATTTGAGACCTTAAACCACTTTATCTTTTAAACGTCTGTTTGAGTGCGCATGAATGTATGCTGCCATTATTGATGTTGTTTTATTTGTCACTGTGTGTAAATGTTTCTGTGTTTCTGGTTGCGCACGCTTGTTGCGCTTGACAGAAGAGCTGCCAGGCAGCGGCATCAAACATTTGGAAGAGTGACAAACAAAGCAAATGCTTATCAGAGAAGTAAATAGCATCACGAGCCACTAAATACTTCTATGCTGAAGCCTGGCTTTAATCTCCTACAACTGAATAAACAGTCTGAAATCGAGTTTATAAAGATAGGAAGAGAGCATGGAAACGATTGTTGTGTCCCAACGCATCTGCTGTTTTCTGCTGTACAATAGTGTGTTCAGAGTATAACAGTTGCTGTGCTGCAGTTTGCAAGAGAAGTTTTAGCAAAAGGATAAATGCCAAACAGGTGCTTCAGCATCCTGAACAGGTTGCTGGTAGATAACTAGAAGCAAGCAGTCGTAGTAAGCAGCCTTTTAAATAGGAATTTAAAGAGGATGTTTGTGGTGTGTTGACATCAAAAATTTAATTTGAACACAGAAATCATGAAATACACCAAAACTACTTTGTACTTCTGTTCCTGCACATCTTAAGGATGCTTCAAGAGGCATGTACAAGACTGTTTTATTTGGAAGTGTTCACTTTTAGTTGTTTTTGTCTAAGGTAAAAACTGAGAAAACATATTTGAATTGATTTCATCTAACCATCAGTTAACATATGCTTAACAAATGTTAACAAATGCTGTTGCTCTTACTTACACGTTAAACAAACTGCAAAATCTGGTACTTGCTTACTCCTGAATTAATCCCCACAGAAATTAAGTCCCATAGAGGAAAAACCAGGTCAGGTAAATTTCCCTTCCTTCACCGCAATCAAGCATCTCCTACGTTAGCAGCGTGTGCACAGTGTTCATGGAATATACAAATTTAAACATGAGACTCAACTGTGGTTAGAGCAAGCATGGTGTAATTTACTGTCAGTGTAGTTGTGGCGACTGTGTGGTTGCTTTGGATGTGTGATCAATTGGCCGTAAAATGTACAGCGGCTGCAATGTGGTAAAACATGGCAGTTACCAGCTCGCGCTCTCCGAAGGGCTCGCAGAAAGTGACCGCTCTGCCATGCATCAGTACGCCACATTGCTCTCCAACCTCACAGTTGCTACACTCAGACCTAGAGGAGAGGAGAGAAGAGAAGCCGAGCTGTTAGACAAACTGCAGTGCAGAAGTAGTGACAGTGACTGCACCCCAACATTACAAGAGGAGTCATAACCTTTTAACCTACCAGATGCTGGGGTCTAGCTCTCCTTGTAGGTTGGAGTCAAAGTCGTCACGCAGCACAGCATGTTTTCCATGAAGCTCCACTACACACATGAAGCACATGCTCACTGTTAGACACCGTCTGTACGATACTTTTCATTATCAATTTTAGTTTAAAAAACAATAGCAAGAAGTGGAATGCAGACTGACCAAGACTCGGTCTCAGTGGGGACTCGGTTGGAGCTGAAACAGACAGAGAGGAGCAGAGTGAGTGTTGCTAAGCTATACCTGCATGTCTGTTATCATGTTGCATCTGGATCTAGCAGAAGCTTACTGATCGTGAAGCGCTAAAGAATTGGTGTATTAATGAGTTTTTATCATGGACAAAACTAAACACGCAGACCACACGTGTGTATTTGTCAGAAGAAGCTAGGAAAATGGACAAATCTTGAGCGATCATCTCTGAGTGAAACAAACTTTCGCTGTGTCCTGGTCAGCCATGGCTGCAGTCTCTTGCCTACTGATGTTAATTCCTTTCAGTAATGAAAGGCTGGGCTGTTATGATTAATGGTTCAATGGCAATTAACCGCCTTCCTCCCCAGAGGCGCCCTGTGTGCTGTAATCTGTGGCCGCTGCCTAGACTCGACACTCAACCATCAATCTCTCCTGGGGTATATACGCAGCTCTGAGAAGAGGCGGGAGGTGAATGGAGGGAAGTCATGACTGTTAGGATTTAATGAATCAACTATGGGTCTTAAAAAAATAGTCGCAAAGCCTTGATGTGACCTTTGTGCTGAAACAGATGGAGGCAAAATACGTAGACACACAGTGAGATTTAAAACTTTAGAAATCAAACTGAGGAAAGGTTTGATAGATTAGCTTAATGGAAGCTTTGTTTCACTAACTGGTGCTCATGCTTTAATAAAAAACAGGAAAGAAGTGACAAATAAAGTTGTGCATAAACTCAGACGTGCATTAAAAAGGATACTGGTGCAAACTGCAATCGTTTGCACACCTTTATTTTATCAGGTTAAGGAAATCTCCAAAGTTGATCAAAGCTATCATGCAACTTAGCGAGATTCATTTCTACTTTTAAATTGCAAATAGGCTTTGATCTCACCAATTCCGCTGCACTATTTTACTCTGCTCTGGGATGGTGGGGGGGTTTTAAGACAACCTTACTCCTGACTTATGAAACATAACCAGCTGTATTCTCATCCAGGATGAGCCTGTCCACCTGATAAGATGGTCTAAGATAGCACAGCGTGGATTTGTTCCAAAGTTTAACTTTGAGTTACTTAAGACTCTTTCAAGCATTCGAGAAAGCCCACCTAAAAGCCCCTTATAAACAACGGAACCTGAATCGAGAGATGAGGGATTATACAAAAAAGTGTTCTTACAATTGTAATGGCTCTGGAAACGTCTTTACTTTAAGCTCAGCTTTCACTTTCTTTAGCTGCCCTCATTTCTCGCCACTGGATCCAAATGACGGGCTTTTAGAAGTGGATTTGCGATTCATACAGTGGTGGCAAAGTTTCATGCTGACTGTAGAAGTTTAAGTGGCCTGTGTGACAGAGCTAGCTGGTTCAGTGACTGTGACCACTGCTGCTGCTCTAGTGGCCCCTGATGCTTAGCTAAGGCCAGAGCTCCAGCTTAGTGATGCAGCCCATTAAAAGCAGATCAAAGGGTTATGTTTCCCCCCTTTCTCCATCTTATTTTGTTCTTTTCTAATCCTCCGGTCTCTGCTGATGCAGAACATGTTTAGAGAAGCCATCAGTTCAAGCATGTGTGACTCTTTCATGCTTCTTGTATCTACTTTACATTCCTATTAACCTCTAATAAAAATGATCCATACGATTGTGTGCTCAGTTTACACGGCCATGTGCTGATCTTACGTATTCAACCTGAAAAGAGCACGTACTTAAACTCATTTCCTCGTAATCCATCCTCTCAAACAGGCATACAGTCACAAACGCTTGGTTGGTGGATAATTCTGCTCTGTATAGTCTTCTCCTCTCTTGCGTGCTTAAACAAACCCTTCTAAATCTCCTCCAGTCTATCTAGTGAGGCCATTTGGCTGGAGAAAGGCCCAGAAGATTTTTTTTTTGGGTGGATAATCCCTTGAAGCTTCCAAAAAGGCCTCATTTACAGTTTTCTTTCTCCCTGCTTCATCACACTCTCCTGCTGTCTCTCTCACTTCTCTTCTATCACAATCTCTCTTTCCTTCTCACCCCCCTCCATCCGCACCCGTCCTGTCTCTCCCTGCCTAACCCTTTGCGCATCGAGAGCAGACAGTGGTGCTCATTTCACTTGGATTAATCCCCTCTCACTTTCTTAAAGACTTCAATTACTCCCTCCTCTATTAGCAGCTCATCTCTGCTAATGCCTGTATCTCCCTGGCCAGGGCTTAAACACACAAGCATGCAGAGACACACACACACATACACAGATGACTTTGCCTTCCACAGCTGACCCAACCCTCTCTGATATTCTCTGTAATACACATGTACACTTGTGCACACAAATAAACAGAAGAAACAAATAAGAGTGCCATTTCAGTAAAATGCACCAGTGCTCAAAGCACATGGGTGCTGATGAGCAGGGTTGGGGTGCTACAATGGGGGACTAAATGAGCATAAGCTTTGGCAGACTCAGACATCTTGGCACAAAGATTGCGGGGCACAAGTCACGTTAAATCTTCTCCCCCTCCGTCTCCTCGTCTTCCAGCTCTAATCTCCTCTTGCTCCTCTTTTCTCCCCACCCTGTAAACTGCATCCACTCTTCCAAACTCCCTTGTTCTCATCTTATTTGCGCTTTTTCCCCTTTCGACTGACTCACATCCTTGATGACGCGAAGTGCATTTGAAGTCATGTCGCTCTCGTCTAACTGGTGGTTGCAATTACTAACGCACCAGGTTGCAGGAAGCTGTTGTTTTTGATCTGCGGTGACTAAAAAGAGGCGCTTCTCCAAGGTTAGATAGCAGCCACTCCAGTCCATTTAGCAAAAACAGGGCGGCCGAGTGAGCTCTAATTGGAGTTATTACAATAATCACAGGTCTACGGTCTGAACCACCAAAGAAGTAAGACTCACACCTCGGTGCCCACGTTATCTTTGTTTTTCTTCGCTACACATGCTTCTTCACCAAAATGGAAAAAAATCATAAAACAAGAGAGGCTTATTTGACTTCTTGTTCCTGTCAGTGTGTTAGAAGCATTATTCTTTAACATGTTATCCCCCCTCAGTTGGTAATGTTTAGCAATGAAAGTAATTCCAGCAAAAACTACACAACAAAAATTGGAAAAAAGATTTTTTTTTTAATTCAGAAGAACAGATAAGAGCAGAAATATGGGAAAACATGGCTACAGGAGGGAGTCAGCAGGCCAAGCGAGGGAGACAAACCAACAACCAAGGTCTCACATTTCTTGTGCTACTGAGCAATATGGAATGGCAAGCAAGATGGCACTCAGCCAGGGAAGCAGGCTGGCTGGCAGACTGGGTGGGTGGCGAGGAGGTGGGAGAGGCTAGGCCACCCGTCCCTTCCCTGTTGCGTTGTGATCAGGCACCCCTTAGGGAGCAGTGGCCTCTTTGAGTTATATGTCCCTTTAATAATCCATCTGGGGTGCAGTGCACTTGGCCAGGCCCATAAAGATCTGATTTATTCTCTTGCTGGAAATGAGACGACTTGGGGATGCTGTGCAGAAAGCAGGGACTGCAGGCCCTGCTGTCAGGTGATAGAACTAATGGACGGCCTACAGCGCTATTCAACACCCTCAATGACTCCACCCTTTAGCAGAGAGCACCCTTTCGTAGCCCTCCCCTACCTTTCTTCATCCCCCACCTTGGCCGCTAATAAGTCTTTCTATGGTCACTCATTAGATGCCTCCCCCCCAATTTGTTCTTATACTTTCAGTTATTTGAAGCTGTAGGAGTAATTTGAATTTTGCCACATCATTCTTTAAAGCATCTCTAAGAGCCTGTGCTGATTGGTGTCACAAACTACTCCGCCATGCTGAGCATTTCATTTGGTTGCAGCAGAATTTGTCAGACTCCCATTACGTCTCGACTTCAGAATCCACATATAAAAACAAAATATGGGGATTCCCCCCCCCCCGTGCAGGTTGTTGGGGTAAAGTAATGGGGTGTAGATCAAAGCAAACTGGAAGGGATGTTAGAGGAATGAATTGGAGGCAGATTGAAGGGATGGGGTAGAGAAGTGTGCTGGCACAGCAGAAAGGAGCTGTAAGCACAGGGGGGAGCAGTGTGTCGGGGACCAGGCATCCCCCAACTCTGCTAGACAGATTATTTTACACACATGTACACAAACACACACCCACACAAATCCAGTCCTTGCTTATGTCTTAGCAGGCTATTTTGGGGGGCTTTCTGTTACTGAGATCAGGCGTTCCACCTCGGGTTTAAGGCTCATATCGCCCGTCTCCGTTCTTTATCCTTAAATCGTATATTTACATTAGAATTTATTTGAATTATCTGTGTTGGCCATCTAATTCAAACTCTGACCTTCTTTTCTAGCTCTTTAGCTAATCTGTCCATTTGTTCTTAAAGTCTTCGCCCCAGCTGATCGGCTCTGATTGCCTGCCCTCCGCTTCGCTCCGTCTATGCTTACGTTCTCTTTTTCAACTTCCTTTCCCCTCCTCCGTGGATCATAACCCTGTTTTAGATAGCTTTCATTTCTTCAGCTCTTCAAAGCTGGAGTCTTAAGCATATGAACTTCTAAAGTGGCTTGAGCTGGCCCCATATCTTTTATTTCACTTTGAATGCTAATGTGGAGATTTGCAGTAACTTTGCTCACAAACGCACACACACCCCTGCACTTTCTTTGCCACTGAAAACAGAGAAATAACCTCTGGTTCTGGCAGAAAGGAAAAATCTAGAGGCGGTTCTCTTACCTGCTGGTAACTCGGATTTTGTTGGGGAAAATGAGACAGTAACCATGATTTATGTCCACGTCTCCTCAGCGTTTTTTTGACTTGGTTTTGGCATGATAATACTTTGTATGTTAAACAGCGTTGGTTCTATAACCACACGGTTTATGTGAGGTCAAAGTAGTTCTCAAGTTTCATTTTAATGTCTGAACCTTGCAGTTGTGTGTGTGTTTAAAGGTATACAGCTCTTTTGAAGTGGCAGGTTTTGGTCTGTAAAGGGGAACAGAATCTGACTGGCTGTGAGTTAGGTCAGTGGTGAAGAGAAAAATGATGCTCGTCGGCGTTAGGACAACCCAAAGGAGACGAAAGCGGGGGTGGTTGTGGCTCAGGAAGTGTCCCGTGGCTCAGAAAATGTCCTTGGGCAAGACACTGAACACCAAAATGACACCGGTGTTTGAGTGTATGTGTAATGGAGCGAGCCGTATGGACAAAAAATAAAAAACGATGAATGTGTTTATGTGGGTGTAAAAGCACTTTGAGAGAAAATCACTAATCACTACATAAATGCAGTTTATATGGCTGCATTTATAGCTGTATAAAATCAGCTTCAATCATTTCATGTAAAGAAAATAATCAGAAGCTCACTTATTCCCTCATTTCTCTCCTTGTCTCCTTTTGACTTTTGTTGCCCGTGCCAGATTCATTTCTCATTTATAATTCAGATTTTCGGGATTAGTGCAGCATCACAATGAGTGATGCCCCATTAGCTGTCAATTAGCCTGCAACAAGGTCGGACAACCATTCAAATCTACTCTTTATTTTTGGTGATGACATTTAATTACCTCTCCTTCTCTGCCCAACACTTAAATCTGGAATATATGACCTTCAAGCTTTTCATCAACATCGTCTCGTCATCTCCAACATCTTTGTCCTTTTATCTTCCTTCACCAAACATCTTAGCTACACCTTCAATTTATAGCCCTACAATTCCTCGACTACCTCTCCCCTGTACCTCTCATCGCTTTTGCCATCCTCTATCCGATCTCGGTTCCCTCTCTCCCTGTCGTACCTGTACACGTTCCCTGAAGATTGCATTTAGTGCGTTACCTGACTGCTGGTTTTTCTGTCCATTTCCATTTACAGCTTGTGTCCTCCAAGGCCTTGTAACGTCTAAATCTCTGCTTTTCAGCTTGTCTGCTGTGAGTAGCTGTGTGTTAGTGTGATACCGCGGGGCCTTGGCACTAAACAAGTAAATGACTGTTGTTGGCTGTAGATATTTCATGTGCACAGGGAAAAGACTGGGGCAGTGTGTCACTGGGAGTGAAAGGATGAGCTCTCGGGCAAGGAGACAAAGGAGAGGAGCCTTGTCGCTCTTTCTCTCTGTCGCTCTTCCAGGCCTGACTGGGCTGACTGGGCTGACTGGGCTCTGTGCCTCATCTCTTCCAAGTGGCACGAAGGCATGAATTTGAACACTCTCTGCTTGGCATGTGCTGCATCCCTACTGGGATGTGCACTTGTAATAAAGAGCCCTCGGAGACCAAGTACAACGATTACTTTTAATCTAATAAAGACCAAGTTCTCCTGTAAGTATTCAGCATGCAGCTCAAATTCTTACTCTGAAACAGTTAGCAAAAACACCCTCGACTGCAGTTACTGTACGTCTCTACTTTCAGCATTAAAGTCCAATTTTGATCCAAAAGGAGGAGCTCTTGAGTGAGGAGGAGGGAGGCTTCTTTCCTGTAAACAAGCAATTATACACACTCAGCGTGCAGAGTGGGACTGCACTGTCTGTCAATAGCTACTTAAGGCTGTCACAGAAAGTGGATGTAAGATGTGTTGGCCATAAAGCATAAATCTCCTACATAGAGAGAGAGAGGGGAGGGGGGGTGGGGGGTGGGGGGTACTGAGTTTAGCATAAGCTGAAATTAAGCTGGCAACATAGGACACCCGAATATCTCTGACTCTGGCTGCATCATTAGGCAGAAAGAAAGCCAGGAAGTGCTGCAATGGCACAGTCATGAAGAAGCAGCGCATCAACTGCTTTGCCATATTTTGATAATATATGCGTACAATTTGACAGACAGTAGTAGGAAGTGAGACAGAGGAGCATTATGCATATAAGTTGGTGCACATGTAACATATAGTACTATGCACAGATAGAAAATATATCTGTAAGAGCCCACGCATTCATTATGCATGTGTTTGCAAAGAGAGGTATGCATGCAACATCCCTGATACTCACCTCCTTGCTCACAGAGCTGCTGGGCCAGCGTGTCTTTGAAAAGGATCTGTCCTCGATATGTTGCCGTGGCGCTGAGAAAAAGCAAAAGGAAAGACAGGAGAAACAGAGAAGGAGAGAAAATCATTATTTAAAAATAAAACAAAAAAAAGATGAAAAGTTTACTTATTTCCTCTAATATTCAATTCAATATTCATTATGGTGTGATTTTGAAGGTAAAGAAATCAGATAGATGCATTTATATATTTATATTGACAGAAATGATAAACAAGTGAAAAGGCATTGCTGAGCAAACAGACAAACAGTACCAAACAGTACCATTACAGTAAAAATAGAGCATGGGTTATACAATATCCAATATCATCATTCCTCGCACTGACACACTGCATTCCTTGCATGTCCGTGTAAATCTAGCTGTATGCAGCGTGTCATTCATAGAGAATGGAATATGAATTTCCTTCAGGTGGCCATAAAATGCCTTATTCATATGAAAATGGAGAATCTTTAAAAACCTAAGAGGGTGAAATTGTTCAGAGTGCACTGAGATATTTTACACAGATACTGAGACATGCTCTACTGTCCTGTAGAATGAGATCCACTGTAATCTGTGACAGCAGAATGACACTGCGAGCACGCTGAACAAGCTGTACAGAAACCTTGTTCATTCAAAAAATAATAACCACAAAAAAAATACCACAGCTGCTGTTGTAGTAGTACTAATCGTAGTAAAAACAGTAAAAGAAAAACGTTTGGTATGTTGTTTATTTAAAAGCTTAGGAGAAGACAGATATAATAAAACGTGAAAAAAAAATACAAGCTCATAAATCAGGAGGGAGAATGAGGCGCAAAGATCACTGGGTCTGAAAAAAAGCTGCAATTTTCAGAGAGACCTTGAAATGAGTTGTGGGGAAAATATATACGTTTTAGAGCCCTTTGAAGCTCAGTCCAGTTAGGAAACTTCTGCACAACAACACTACAGTTTTAGATGGCCAGTAAAAGCCGTAACTCCCCACTTCTACAATATAACCTACATTTTCCCCACATAATACACGGATGAAAAACAACTGCGGTGTGACTGAGGTCGAAAACATAAAAAGGGAGAAATATCGCAGCTCTAATGTGAGTCTGCTCGTGCTGTTACTGCTTGTCCATCAAGGAGAGGAGAAAAGTTGTCTCACTGGGCGCACAGATAAACTTTCAAAGGTGCCCTAATCAGGCTTCGGCATTAATTATTAACATCATATGTGGCTTGTAAACTTGAGCGACCTCCCACACACTCAAACACAACTATGTACACCACCCGCATACACCGATCGAGTCTCTTGAAGGGGTACTTGTAAGCGTCCTCCTTCACAACGTACAGTACAGATGTTACAGTGCACTACAGCAGTTTTTGTATGCTGCGCCACACCCAGTCAACATACTGTATAGGAGGAGAGGAGGGTGTAGACAATATGGTGCTTGCCTGAGTCACCCGTGAGGCTCACAGACTCGCTTCCTTCTCCTTATTCATCACTCCTCTTTCCTTCCCTACAGTCCAACGTGGACTTTGTCTCTCACCTCACCAAACTTGCCTTTTATGGGTGCCGAGGCATTTACGCGTTTGTCTCAGCTCATGAATAATGAATAGACCCCCTTATTAATTAATAAAGACCTCTTGTGCTTGCGCAGAGTGGGGAGAAAACACACTTAATTACAGTCATATTTCAGAATTCGGTGAAAACTAATTTGAGGCTGGTATTTATGAATAAAAGATGGCGCGTAACGAACAGCGGGTGGGGATGTAGGAACAAGGCCCTTAAATATTTACTAAACACACTCTCTGCTCAAGTACACTAAACAGATTCTGTTAGGTGCCAGAGGATGTGTGTGTGTGGAGGGCGGGGGTAACGTAATATAAAATCAAAAATGCTTTCTTAGTCTCCAAAAAACACAAAACAAGAAACAAAACAATTAATGTGGCAGATTTTCAATAGAAATGAGAGATATTTCCTTTAAAAAGTATGTGAGAGGTTGGTGTGACTTAATAAGATGTATGTCATTAAAGCAGCAGCCAGGAGAGGGCATTTAGTCTGAGCCGACAAGTGTGTGATCAGCACAGCACGACGCCGTCTCTGTCCTGCCGTCACACTCCAGTGGTTCCTCGGTGTGTCTCTCATTACCGTCTCCACTCTGGTAGCCACACACACACGCAGGCAGCGAACAGTACTGATACATGCAAAACAATTACTGCACATCTAAATGTTAATTTGACTTTCTTTGAGGGGTGGGGCAATTAAGGGCCTTAATGTGTTGGTGTTTTTTTTCCACTCTCTTCCCTTCTCTGATTCCACCGAGGGATCATTCATCTTCTGAGAATAAGTGTCATCCTCACTCCTCTCATTAGTCTGAAGGAGAAAATCTGAGACGGGAAAGAGAGGAGGGGATTGAGGAAGATGAAGGAAAAAGCTGGGATCTAAGAGAGAAAGAAAGATGGAAAAATGGACGAGGAAGGGGAGGGGGCTGGGTTATAAGGTTCGAGGAAACTGAGACAGGAGGGGGGGGGGGGTTAGATGGCCTTGTCTTTCAAAGTCCACAATCTGCTGTCAAATGGCGAAGCATTGGAGTAAAGGCGGGAACGGGCACACACAATTGAAGCCATATACGAGTTTTAACATGTACGCAGATGGACAGCCTGTCACTCAAGAAGCTCCCAAAAGGGCTCGGAGTGGGTAATTACCAAGCATGTCTTCCATGTTAGATTGCATGTTGCTGTCGGCCATAAGTATCCCCCAGGAGCCAACTTGACAGCTCTCTACTAAACCACTCTCACATGCACGCATACACATATATTTATATGAACGCAGTGCGAATACAGCCGATTTACCCAAGAACACGAACCCATATACATATTAAATATAGCTACAAGATACGACTTTAGTCAACACTCTCATCCTCTCTTCCTCAAATCCCAATTAAAAGCTCATTTTTTCTCCCGGCTCACTATTCCTGTTGGTAATCATGATTAATACGAGGACTTTCAGTGGGGTAGAGTTCTAGTCGCTAGCACTGATTTGGTGCATTTGGACCTAGCCCTTAAAATAATACACGCTAATTGGTTGATTTATCTTCCATGTTGAGGACCAGCTGTGGTTATGACACCGCAATCAGGGACAATAGAAAAAGATAAAGAAGTAATGAGACGGGCAAACTCCACATTCTGGTGTCTTCCAGAACATTTGGCAATCAGGAGCTCTGATAAAAAATAACATGTAGTCTTGATTCGTTACTGTGAAGGTGCAGTTGGCTTTGTGGAATCACATTACTCCCTATGCCTCTGACTGCCCCTAAATTAATTAATTGAAAAAGGCTTTCGGAGAACATGCAAATTTAATGAAGCTCCACAGAAGAGGGATTTGGGAGTTGTTTGGCAAATTACCTGCTTGTTAGCACAGGGTCATTGAGAGTTATGGCTCAGAATACAGCCAGAAGAAGAGCGGTTATTGCTCGGCATACAGCTTGAGGAGAAGAGCAATTGACCTTGACTACTGTTAGCGAGTAATAATTAGGGAGATTAGGAAAACCACAGTGTTTAGGAGTAAATATGCGAGGAAGGCAAGGAAAAAAAATCCGCTTGTAAAAACTGCAGATTTTTAAGTGCAGATGAAGGCATGTGTTGCTAAAAAATGACTTCTTCTAAACTTGAGAAAAAGCAGCAGTAAAATGTCCCCTTTTCTTCAGGACAAAAGGAGGAGACGGGGAAGAATGAGCTGTATTTACCCAGCGTCAACAACGAGGGAGATGAATTCCTGACCGACCGTGTCTGTTATATCTTGTGCGCATTCACAGAACGGGCAGTGCAGAATGCGAATGAATAATTTGACACGAAATACATTTGGGGCAGCCCGGCTCTCCCTGGTTCATTATGCTGCATTTAAAATCAAGTGCTTGCCTTTTTTCAGTCTTCATGCTCTATTTCACCTGGAACTGTTAAGGTGGTCAGCATCCCAGCAGGTAGGACAGCGCCCGCTCTCTTGATAATAAGACTGTGCGATGACAGTACAGCACTTATGTGTTGTGGACAATATGTGGCAGTATTGATCAGAGCACTGATGCATACACATGTGTGTGGATGTGTGCCTCTGTGTACATAGGGGTATGTACATAATTACAGGGGTCATGGGCCATCCCTGGGGAAATAAGACAATATCAATAATGGAAACACGTCTGTGGTCAACAGCAACAGGAGCTTGGGTTGTCCAGAAAATGTCCAAGATTTACTGTTAAACTTGAGAAACTGTGATATTTGAAAAGTTTAAGAAAGGTTAAGAACATGAATATGTTAGATATAAGAGTTGCTGTCTTATATGGGAATTTGTGATATATGAAAATTGGAATTATATGGACGGACTGTGTCAGATTTGCAGCTCTAGTCGGTTCTGGCGGGAGGAAAAAAAAGGGTCGGATTTATGTCCTCTGTCATCGTTCACATTTCTCCCCATATATCTGTATCTACATTGCCAAAATGAGATTACCTGGCCTGAATCGATCCCTATGTTCCTCAGCCAAGTGTCTACAGTTAATCTGCCACAGGCTACAGGCCAATGTGGAGCTTTAATGACGAGGAGAGCTCATTAACTGCTGATTATATGTTAAAACAGACTCAAAGATTGACTTGAATAACAACAAATCAATGGAGCTGACGAATACCCGGAGAGATTAGAAGCTGGCTGAGATAGATCACCTGTCAGTCCTTTGACCCTTGACCTCCGATTAGCTGTCTATCATTCTGTCTGTCAATATTACTCTGCTAGATGCTTAAGACACAGACAAATTATTATAAGGTGAAATAAAAACTCTAACTTAAATATTTCTGGATGTTAAAACATTTTTAGAGTGTGTAAAAGCAGTAGCTCACTGCAACAATACAACCATTGTTATTATTTCACATGAAGCTCCCTTAGAGCTAAGCAAATGCTCCAAAAGCACCCAAATAATGTTCTTCCCATGCAGCAGCAGACTGTGCAGTCTATACAATAGTGCACTATATATTTCACAAACTCTATGTTCTGACAGACCTGCTTACTTTGAGCAGATGGCAGTACCAACAACACCACAACACCCGGCATAATTACAGCACAGAAACCATTCCTCTTCAATCACAGCTAACAAGACAAGAGAGAGTATGAGCTCTCTCTCTGCTTCACTTTGGGGTTTTTTTAATTATACCTTTCACATTGCCCCTAACAATGATTTCAGTCTGTCTCCAGTCCACAAAAGAAACAACAGGTAGCAGAGATGTAGATAAGACTAAAATCTGTGTTTGCATACAAACGTCGATCTATACACACACACACGTGCGTGCATATAAAGCACAACAGTATGCCATGAGAGAGAGTGTGCCATTAGATCTGCAGACATCCGTTTCCTCAGGGGAACACTTTTGAAAAGGGGCCTCGCATGCAGTAATTAAAGCAATCTTCATCCCAGCAGCTGTCTGACTCCCACAGGGCCACAGTGCAAAGGACGCCCGTGCACACACACACAGACACACGCACATATATACATGCATACGACACACACAAACACACATGAGCGTGCATACATATCCACATGTGCAATCTATAACATCAAAAGTTACACACGGTGCTAAGCTTTTTGTTAAATATGTTTCTCTGAAGCTATCTGTTGGAACAGATTTTAACACTCACGGACACACGAACACACACAAACACTCACACTGATTGCCTCGAGGCTATAAGTGAAGCAAAACAGAGCAAAAGAATGAAAGCAACACACCAGTGCATCTTTGCTTTTGCCAGAAGAAGCTATTAACCATTCTCACCTCTCTTAGTACAGCAAAGTAATTAGTACATTATACAACAGTGTGGACTCTCATGTCTGCTAGAAGAACAAAAGTGGGCCACGACTGTTTTGTGCAGTTGTTGAATTGTGAGTTAGAGTGCACGTGTATAAAAAAGTTTAATCCCGACTTTCAGCATAACAGTAAGAGTTGCATTTCGACCCAGTGTTCACTTCCATATATTAATGAATTATTTTTGATGGCTTCTAGCTTGGATAGAGCTCCCTGACCTGACTGTATGTTTTGCTTAAGAAAGTTCAGCAAGCTTTTATTTCACTGTGTCCTGCTCCAAAGCAATCCCATAGCCCATAGCAATTACACTAAATAACAGTAATATTAATAATCATAGGAATATTCGGCTGTTCTTTTTTTCATACCTTGACATATTCCGTTTCTCCTCAGACAACCTTTTCTCTTGTATATATTCAGAACATTGCATATAATGATCTACATATACATTTCCATTTAAATAGGCTGAATGACCGAATGTAAGCCGAAGAAACCTACGACACTAACTGAAGACAACAGACTGCTGGAAATCCAATCCATTTCTGTGTCATCACTTCTGTCTGTTCATTGAAATTGAAAATTCTGCTCCAGCGGCAAAACAAAGGCATGCAAATTTGCTTGACAAAGTAGCGTTGTTCAGCGAGGTGTAAGGGTACAAGCACTTTTGGACTGTCTGTATGCGAGTTTGTGTTCTCCCCTCCACCTCTGCTTCTTCCTTTCATCTCCTCTCCTCTTCTACACCAAGGCCTCTCCTTCTTTTTAGGTGGGAATTTACAGCCACCCAGAAAATGAGTTCTTCTGGATGCCCACGTCATTGCACTCTATCACTCCTGCTAGAGATCAGTTACCAGGAACACTCCCACAATATAGCCCATAAAACTGCTCACAGGGCCCATATTAATGCACCCGGTGGACCAGCTCCAGTTCTCTGAAGGACATGTCGCGTCTTTGCCTTTAATTTAAACACTCATGGACAACACTCGTGGAAAATAGCCCTTGTATCAATCAAGGAAGTACTGCCATGGGCAAGGGCAGGAGGCTTCATTATTTACATTTTGTACAATCTAGAAAAAAAACCCCAGTTTTATATTGAAATTCACTGATCTGTAAGATCTTACCTGAATTAACAAACGGTGTTTGTTAATTTGTGTTTGAGTCAGTGAAATGTGACACATGATACAAATACAAATAACTTCTAACTAAATTCCAATACTTCAAAAAGGGTCAGTTCTTTCAAGAAAAATATTTAAATCACTTAAAAAAAAATTACATTTAAAACAGCGAGTTCAATGTCATTTTAACGAGATTACATTGACAGCACTAAGTTCATTTACCAGCCATTTCATTAGGTACAACTGTTATAGCTGCTTATTAGGACTAATACTAGGACTAAGGTGACTTTGAATGCGGTTGGTGTTGGTGTGGGTTGTTTAAAAAGTGCTGATCAACTTTTCCCACACATCTCTAAGGTTTCCATAGCATGGTTTGAAAAAGGGGCAGCGCTCTGGGTGAAAAAGCCTTGCTGATGAGTAAGTTCACAGGATAATGGCCAGACTGTTTCGAGCTAGTAGGCATCAATAACTCCAGTTACCACTCGTTACAACCAAGGTATGCAGAAAAGCATCTCTTCACCCACTGCAGCAGGTGACAGTCCTGTCAGGTACATACAGGAAACTCAGCATACAGTTCACACAGGCTCTCTAAAATTGGCCAAAGAAAAATTGGAGAAATGTTGCCCGGACCGAGGAGTCATGATTTGTACCGAAGGGTCAGAATATGGTGTAAACCACATGAATGAATGGATCCGTCCTGCCTGGTATGAACAGTTCTGGCTGGTGAGGCTGGTGTAAGGGTGGAATATTTTCTTGGCACATTTGGGACCCCTTCCTACGAACTAAGCATCACTTAAACGCAAGAGCATACATCACTATTGTTGCTGAACATGCCAATTCTCTTATGACCAAAGTGTGCTCTTTCAGCAGGATAACCCATCATGTCACAAAACTCAAATCATGATTTCACTGTACTCAAATGGCCTCCACTGTTACCAGTTTAATCCAGTAGAGCAACTATGGGATATGATGGAAGGAGGAGATTCACATCTTGGATGTGCAGCAGACAAATCTGCACCAACTGTGTGACGCTATCATGTCAATATGGACCAAAATCTCTGAGGAATGTTTAGAGTACCTTGTTAAATCTATGACCCGAATTGAGAAATGAGGCAATCTGAAGCCAAAACTGGCTCCAACCTGGTATTTGCAGAGTGCCTAATTCTAATAAAGTGGTATAAAGTGCATACTCGGACTTGAAAACAGAGCATCTGCTGGTCAGTGATGAGGCTACAATACTGTACTGAACCACCAGGACTGAAAAAAGAAGCCAGTTCTAAAGTACCAGAACTGCCCTTTGTCCAAAAGGCCACCTGATGCTGGCTTCAAACACCAGCTAATCCCCACAGACTCATATGCAGCCCAACTAAACAGCACTAACTGGCAACTGGCTCTGGCAAAAGTCGGCAGCCTTAACCTAACAAATCTCCCATTCGTGGGACTAATAAAGGTTATCTTTATCTTTAAAAATACAACTAACTCAATAGCTACTGTATGAAGGGAATGGGTCTTTCAAAGAAATATCATACAAATAAAACATGACAGCTAACAAAATGCTAATGTTGTGGCTTCAAAATGCTGAGTCAAAAACCAATCTGCTATGTCATGACTGTCATGTTCATCTCTGATATGGTATAGACTGTTTGCAGAGCTGCTTATGTTACACCACAGAAAAGATTACGGATTCATATTGGCTATTTACAGTTTTATGGACCTATGGGACTACTGGAATTTGACTTGTAAAGAAGATGGATTCGAGATTTTTAGTGTCTAGAGAGGTTTTTATTGCAATTTTGTATGACAGATGAGAGTTTCACAGGGAATGGACCATTAAGGTGACAATTTTTTGATCAATTATAGCACCAAAAGTGTCTCTGGCCTTTGCCAGAAAGGCCTTGAAACTTAAATTCCCTGAATGAAACCAGAGAAGGCAGCTCTGGAGACGAGGATATACTGCTCGAGATGGAGATGGGAGCTGCGAACTGGAACAGGGGTGCGGTAAGAGTGTTTGTCTAAATGTCTGTATGTGAGGAACAGTCTAAAGCCAGCTGGAGTGTGACTGGCTGACTTTGATAAGGTCAGCCGCAGGGGCCCTTATTGTCATACAATCATGGCCCCCTGCCAACCCCACTGTCATCCGCACTGGCACACTGCTGCTCAGTGGTTTACACTCAAATGCAAACACACAGCACACGCATGGACACGCACACAAATATACTGAAAAACACGGTCCTTGTAAGCCGACACACACTCAACAGTAAATGTGTTTGTTGGCAGACAAAAAAAGCCAGTAAATCTGTTTGGCTCAGTGGATATTGTCTAAATGGCTGCTCCACTTTAGCAAATTCCCCAGCTGAATCTTTTTATGTAAGTCCGTCCACAAAAGTCTCCGTTTGATAGACGACCGCGTCCCTCCAGGAATTCATTGAGGGATTTTTTTGTGAGTACAGCCAAACTTTTTAATTTAGTTGTGTTTTTTATGAAACATTGATAGGAATTTTGTAATCCCCCTGAAATAAAATGGTTTAAAAGTGGATGACTGGTAATAAAAAAGCAAAATATCAGGCATTAGCCAAGTCAAACTGCAGACTATCTATGAATTAAAAATCATAGAACGATAATGAGTTTTCCTTTTCTTTCATTTTGTTAAAGAAAAGAAAAAGCACTGAACTCTACTTCGTGTAAATATAATCATTGAGATGAGAAGTGAAACGTCTTCAAGAACCTTAAAGAAGTCCTGTCGTTTACTTTCCAAGCTCGTCAGAATACCATGACCTGGATGACTGAGAACCTACACAAACATTTGCATTTACCTAATAAAAAATTATATGCAATGTAAAAAATTTGTGGGTCGATTTGTCAAAGATTTTTCTAACGTGGTGCTGTGGTGACTTTGGATTTACAGGAATCCTCTCTTTTCCTCTACACTTCTCCAGCAACAGCTGCTAATTGCATTTTGACTGACTATCTGCAAGTAGCTGTAAATCACCAAGTCAAGAGAACAGGAGGGAAAGAAAGTTTGTGGTACGTTTGAAGGCAGAGAGTTGAGGAAAATGCTCAAAGGTAAGACAAGACAGTTAGAGGCGGAAAGAAAAATAGAAAAAGGAAAATTCAAGGCTGTTCTCAAACATATTTGGCTAGAGCTCTTTCCACCTACACCAATCAAACAACCTGCAGTGTCCAGGGAAACAGACTGAGTACTATTTACAACATCACCAATCCAGTGGCCCTGAGCTGCTGTGTAATGCTCCAGATTTGTTGCAATGGGTTATAAATCTCAATAAAGCTTCCAATAAATAATATGCCCTTATGTAAAATCGTAGAAGAGGAACATCATGTTATTTTTTGGGGGCAAAAAATCTTAGGATATGTTTGCGTATCTTTACTATCTGCAACACACCCATCCTCCCGGGATGGGTGGATCTGATGAGCCAGTCGAACGTTTTCCGATGAGAAATGGTCACACTGAATTAGAGGACGGAGGTATTTCCGTGAATTCTCAGCAAGGCACACATCGCACCTGCCAATGCACAGGTCACGTTGAGCAAGGCAATTAGGATATAAACACATACTATGTCCCCAGTTTAACCTTTTTCCAGTCACCGTGCAGGCTTTCTCTGACAGGATGGCCTTTTAACAGCCTTTCTGTGGTTCAGAGAGAGCAACACCCATGATGTCATCTGATAAACCTCTCCCGAGCTTTGTGGGGCAACACAACACTAACAGATAGTTATAGCTTATATTTGGGTTAGATACATATATAAAGTCAATATAGTGCCAAAATATTATCTACATGCACACGAGTAAAGAAACGGTGCACGCTACTCAAACAGCTCACATGAGTATTATTATTCTTACTGCACCTCTGTACACATTATCTCTGCTAATGCTTTAATCGACAGAGGAATCTGAAGATTGGTATTTTAAAATAAGACGTGATGATCTTCTCTTCTGCGATAGAGACCGTGATTTACAAAAGAAACGAATGTATTCAATACTTGGAGATCATAAACTTATCAGGAAAGTGTTAACTGAAGTCATGGATCAAAGAAGCTCTATGGTCATTTTCCTGACTTTTATACACTTTAACTTTACTTTAGATACACAGAGGCACCATTCTCACTAACCAAATCCCACTTTAACATCTCATCAACACATAAAACCCAGCCAAGCGCAACTTTCCTTGGTGAAACAGTGGTGCTCGATATTAATTACTTTCCTCTAATAGTAGAGGAAGCCTAACCTTGTGCAGTAATCCATGCATGTTTGCTTTCTCAGAACATCTTTGGTATTTAAAATCTATTGCGCTTAAAGAAAATGCATGCAAACGTGTGATTTTTATAAAATATAAATTCAAAAATTAAACACAAGCATGGTTGGATACAGTCTAAGTGATGCACAACAAAAGATCACATCACCTGCCATTTCTGTCTCAAAACATATGACTTACAGGAAATTGACACAGCCAGTCCCAGGTGGTGGGGCGATCCAGACAAAGCTGAAGCTCGTAGAGGGTTGGTGGCTGACGTGGGAAGCCACCACACTGCAGACAAACTGGGTTCCACCAAACTGACGATCTGGCATCACACCTGCGGCACAGAAGACAAGCAAGACACATGAGGAGGCATGAGGACTAGCAGTGAAGGTTCATCTGATGTTTTTTTTTTTTTTTTTTTTTAAATTGTTTCCTTTCAGCTTGCAATTTAAAGGCTGCAAAAATTGCTGCAGTTTTCTATGGTTGAATTATTTCCTGTTTTATAGGTACCAGCTGGTTTCCATTTGTTTTTCCCGCTGTACTAAAACTTAGCTTATCCACTCACGAAAACAGAAAAAGGAACTTGCAAAGCCATAAATGTTATGTCTGCTTTTATGTTGGCAAAATTGACATTGCATCCATTAGCTAATCTGTCGAGCAGCCTTACTCAAAGACAAAAGATTACAAGAGAACAGATGTGGTGTCCAGGATTACATTTAATTCGTGGCCTTCTGCATTACAATGCTTTTTGGTAGCTAACGCTCGTCAGCTAATCCTCAGTTAATCCACACTTAGATGCATTATTGCACACTCACACTTACTTTTACTACAATGTTAACAATGTCGCTGTGATGAACCGAGGTTTTAAGAAGCGAGCCCGTCCAGGCTGCTTTTATATTGTAATGAAATGAAATAAAAATAGATAAAAATAAAATCACAATAACGAAGGACACTGAATTTTCTGTTTTGTCTTGTACAAAGCACTGCTATAAAATCCAAATGCTGCATTAATATTTGCACAGAAAGCACACTCAAAGAGTGCAAGAGAGATTCTTAATAAATTCTTATAGCACAAACACTGAAGACAGAGCCACAAGCAATCGTGTAATATAAGAGACTATCAGTGGTGGAAAAAATCTTGTGCTCTTTTATGCTTCAGTTTTTTTCTGTGCTTTCTATGTTCTCCTGTCTTTGCCTTTATGCTTTTCAGCATTGGCAATTTAAAGGTTTATTGTTTTTACTTCTTGCCTTTGTTCCTTTTCCCTCTTTTCTAGGCCCTGTACTACAAAATAAGTTCAAAATACCCTTCAGCGGCCACACAAAGCTGGTTATCACCTCGCTAAGTGAACCCAGGGTTCCTTCACACTATCACATTTATATGAAAGGGGTCATTTTAAAAGCAGTGTATGAACTTTGTATGAACTTAGGCACTTTGGTCAGTACGACTGAAAAATATTTACTTTATTAATAAAGTAAATCAAGTAAAATAAAGTAAACTCTTATCAAGTAAATCTGGTAAAAATGCCAACTGTGTAAGTTTTCATCTTTTCAATACCATAACTCTATCATTAAATCATGGAAGAATCTGATGGATTATTAAGTATTTTATTAACTCTTTCACCCATAAAGAGAACATGTGACAACCTCCCCTCTACCTTTAATGACCTCAGTATATAAATATCAATAAAGAGGTTTTTCCAAGGGTAGCTGCATAGGTAGAGATCAGCCCCTCACTAACTTTTGACACACCCAGTTATTTTGTTCTATGGGCAGGCCTGCAAATAGAAACCACTCAGTTCAGAAAAAGCTTCATCAGTGGTCCCAGTAGGTCTTCAAGGACTAAAGAGTGAAATTAATGTTTAAAAGAGAGATTTCGTTTTAATTCTTTCAGCTTCAACCTCCATGATGTTCACCAGAATTCAAACATTCAAACAGGCTTAGTCTATGTGTAAATATCACATGAGGTCAACAAGTACAAATAGGTTTCTTGTTTTATGAAATTGCGCTGGGAGACACTTGAAAGAAGTGGAGGATCTATTGGTTTTGTGAGAGGTAAGTGTGTTAGCCTAACTATTAGCCTAAAAATGCGTCATTAGTATTATATGGATCATGATAAAACACGCCTACCATGTTTTGGGTTCCTGCAACTGTTCCATCGGGTTATTGTCTCCCCAGAAACACTTCCCTTGTGTTTTTTCCTATTTCTGTTTTCGTTTTTCCTATTTCCGTTCTTTTCCTGTGCTTTTGCGGCATTTTTCTTATTGCTGGTGTTTTCTTAAGTTGCAGTCCGTTTGGCCTATCAGGGCCACCGTAGAACTCCCTTTTTTAGTACAAAAAAAAATCCAACGTTAACCCTGAAGTTACCTGGATCAACCCAAATTCTTCTTCATAGCACAGACCTCTGATTGACAACCCTTACCAGCACTTTGTGTACATCTAGTCTTCATCCACCATTTAACTTTCTTTTTTAAACTTTCCTGGTATTGTTTTTGGTCCACATATTTAAACTGCAAATAAACCGCTGACTTATTTCTACTTGCTTTCATTTGCTCCTCCACTTTTTAAGTCTCATGCTGTTTTCGTGTTGTTTTTAAACCACAATCATCCACCAGTTCTCTTTTTTGTACTTCTTTCCCTTATCATTTTTGTTCTCAACCGTCTTCTTTCCTCTTTCCCTGTGAGCTGACAATCTGTGACAGTGCTCTTATTAATGAGCATCTGTGTCCAGCTATGATTGCACCTATGAAATGACATTGTGTCGCACAATCTTTGCTTTATATCACAAAGGGCAAGGGCAGGACACCACCAGACTCATCAATCATCGTATGCACATTCGGAACAGTTTAATTATCTACTGTACCTGACTTTGTAGTGTCATCTAATAGGTGCCCAAACTGTGCTGCAATTCACAAACACACAAATGCGTTCCCCAGACAGCAATGCATTTGTCATAATATTACAACAGTAAGTCACTCTAGCACTGAGGCCACACACATTCAGTCAGTTTAAAAATGTACGTACTCTCCCATCTGGTTACAAAGATGTGCTCTAAGCGGCAGTGCTTTGGTAGCTCGCCTCTATGTATAACCTGCAAAACACAATCTCCTCTCTGCAATTATAACTTACTTCACTGAAAGTATAATCAGCAATGATTAATAACTGAGAAGCTTTAATATCCCTAGAATCAATGTGCAAATCAATAAGTAAAAATTGTGTACGTATGTGTGTGTGTGGTTGAAAATTCATTATTTGAAAAGAAATAATTCCACCCATTTCTGACAGTAATAAATCTGACCTCACATATTGCATCCATAAATATACACAATGTTGACAGCACCATAAACGTTTCTGTTTGATGAGGCCAGCTGTGTGTGTGTGTGTGTGTGTGTGTGTGTGTGTGTGTGTGTGTGTATTTGTGCAGAGCTTCAGTTGTATCACTGCATAAAATTTATACTGAAGTGTATGTGCGCGCCATGGTACAAACAAATCTACTTATCACTGCTGTCGGTTAAAAAGCTCTGGAAAAACGCCAAGGACCGGGCATTGATTTCTGCACCCAAATGGGACATCCCAAGATTCCCCCCCACCCAAACAAGCACAGTAACATCATACTTTTCAACTTCAAACTGAACAGCCGTCAAAGCAACACCATTTACCGCGCTTTCACGTGAAAACATATTGTGCTGTTACGTGTAAGTACACGTGCTGTGTGGTCCTAATGTGTCAGATTTATGAGCTGTTCAGCAGCGCAGCCTTTAACCATGCTAAGGAGGTGCTGGTATGTAATAACAGAATGCGATTTAATCACCTCGTAAAGCTATTATTTTGAAATCACCAACAATTTCTCTGCGTAATGGGCACAATTTACTTCTGAGCACATACTAACACAATCATGCACACAAGGAAATAAACACACTATTAAACCTTTACTGCTGATATACAGAGGAGATGAAATTGTTCCTGTGCAGCCCTTATCCCTCTTTGACATACCTAGGGCTGCACGATTTTGCATAAAATGAGAATCACGATTTTTTGGCTTAGAATTGAGATCAAGATTCTCGCACGATTTTCTTTTCCAGTATAAATATTTATTGTATACAGTATAAATTCCAGTATAATTCCAGTATAATAATTCCAGTATACAGTATAAATATTTATTGCACTTATTAACTGCACATCAACTTCGTAACAGTTGAGTCTGAACATAAAAACAATAAATAAACATAAAAACAACAAATGTCTCACATTTTGTTGTTGCTGCAAAATGTTGTACTGCTTGAAATTCCGTCTCCACCGTTGCTCGACGCTGCGTGTATAGAGCAGGTAGTGCAACAATAGAAAAATAGTTGCGGGACAGCACTGTGTAGCGTTTGTCTAGGGTGTTGTTCATTTTCCTAAATCCCTCGTTTTGCACAGTGTTGATGGGAGCCATATCTTTGGTCAGGTGATAAGTGATAGCCTCCGTACTTTCTTTGTGCCTGCGGGAGTTCGACGTGTATAGGGAAGCGCTGTATAAGGTTCCCGTTATTGATGTTTGGGTGGTTGACCGGGACGGATTTTCTCCTGTCACTTTCTCGTCATCCCTGACGTGCTCTCCGTTGTTTTTTCCCTGCTAATTTTAGCATCACACGGCACAGCTTCTGTATCACGTGGTATAAGGCTCCGCCCTTGTCATTTGTTGAGCAGGAAGAGTGAGCGCTTGTTTTCATGCAGATTACGTCCCGGATCAAAATGCGGTACAATCGTCGTCTTTTTTTTTCTCTTTTTTTTAATCGTTGTCATTTGGAAATGAGATCGCACATAAGTATGAATCGAGATCGCGATTTTCTAACGATTAATCGTGCAGCCCTAGACATACCTATACATCGTTCTGTCTTTTTAACACAAATCCAGACCAGTTTCACTGCTGATATGTGCCACATATTTACCAGCATAGCACAAGGCAGCCAAGGCAACAGGTTTCGCTCTAATTGTTCAATTTTGCTGCAGATTAAGAAAAAAAAAGCTTTGATTATGACTGTTGACCCATAATTTGAGAATTCCTTGCCGATGTGCAACACAAGTCTAGCTCTTTAGCTAATAGACACTAGTAGATGGCCACAAAGACAGAAAAAGAGCAGTGAGGTGATGGGACTGAACAGCAGAGAAATCAGCGGGAGATGAAAAGACAAAACTAGCCACCATTTTCACTAAATGAAAAATGATATGCACTTGCCACTCACCACAGAGGTCTGTTTAGAAACTTACACTTCACAAACTCTTGCACTGCAACTCTGAAGTAATGAAAGAAAACACACACAGATTTCAACGCTTTAAAAAAAAGGCATAACTTAATGAGAGAATGACAAAAAAAATAGAAGAAATTAAGTATGAAATAGAGCGATTGCTCTCGAAGAGCTAAAGGTACGGCTAAAGAAAAGCAGAGCACTTAGGCTATGGTGAAGATGAAAAGGCAGTCTGATGCACTCCAGGACACAGCAGCACTGGGACTTGACACCGCTCACAGAATTTCTATTCCCACTTGAAAAATACACTCAGGCATAAAAATGCAAATAACGATCTCTTATTCCTTTCATGTCTGGGTGTGGAGAGGCAGAGAAAAATCACTATTATTCGATGTGAAAATCTCAAATGTTCCAGTAAAGCAACAAGCTTTAGTGAACCTGGACAGGAAAAAATAATAGAAGTTCTGACATTCACGATTCGGTCCAGGGAAGAAGCAGAAAAACAGCACGACGGCCTCTTTTGTACCTGTGAAATGAAAATATATGAAAGAAAAAGGCCCTCCTGTGACCTTAAATTACTCTTAACTCAGCTGACCTCTGAGTTCTTTGTTAAATTAGCAGCTGGCAAATACCAAACCTGGTAGAAAAACACCTCCTTTATCGCTGATGATTCCCCTGAACTCCACGTGATAAACCCTTGATGCAGTGTTAATTAAAAAGCATCTTTTACTTTGTGATTGTGAGAAAAGATTTTGGTTGAGCGTTCTAAGCATTCTTTAAAAAAAGATTCAGGACTACTACTTTTTAGTAGAAATCATTTTATGCTTCATTAACTGTGATATTTTATTATCCGCACTGGGTGCTATTATCACGCCATCAGCTACATGCAGAACTCGCCTAATGAGCTGTAAATTTATAAGTGCATTACAAATGCCACCAGTGATGCATTAATGCTGCGCGTTAGCATCAGCAGAGTCCATCTCTAATTCAATAAGCAGCCTCAGGAGGATCTTGAAGGAATACTCCATCCACACATTGTCAGTCAAATACGCACATGCAAATACATGCGCGTTCACACGTTCAAACACATGCAGTTCTTTCACATGTAGATTGGATACTTAAGAGCTGTCGGAAGTGATTAATGGCAAGGGAAGATGACCTGCTAACTCCCACGGTATGACGGGCCAAACCTTGTTTCATAAATATGAACCCACACACACATGCACACGGGCACGCAGTTGCTTATACATGCGCTCTCGAGTGTGCCCACACACGAACTCAATCGCACACACAAAAACACAGGAAATGGGTGTGTCTGGATTTTAGGGGTCACATGTTGGTTGTTGGAATGTCACTCCGACATCCATCTCTGCTGGTAATTGTAGTGAATTTTTAAAGCCATCCATAAAAAAGAAAAAAAGAAGTGGGAAGCTGACCGCCTCTTATTTATTCATGTTCCGTCTGCCCATGTCTCCGCTAACAAAGACTTCCCCACATTTTTCCATTCTAATTTTTTTAATATGTAAACACTTCAGTTCACATCTGTGTATGTCCTATTTAAAAATCTCTCTATTTCTCACTTTGCAAAGCTAATGAGCTTTCCACAGCCAAGCTCGAAACAAGTCAAATAGATGGAGTGAGAATTCTCCCCGATGGAGCAGATGGGCAATCGGTGGCTCAGCCTGGCAGCAAGTTAACACTGTAGGACCAGCAGGAGCCGGTCGAACTGGCATTAGAGATGGTAGTTAGGCTACGTGGCAGAGTTTTGAGGATTCAAAAGGCACCATTCAAACTGAAATGCACATTTACCAAAATCCATACGCACCATTTGACATCTGGTCAGTAGCCATTTGCTGCCTAGCAGATGTCTAATGGTGTCCAACTAAGTGCTTTTTAAGATCAGTTCAAGGCAGTTAAACATGCTTTTCCTGCTATGATTGACACAAAGGCACTTGAACAACGTGTTTAAGCTGCTTCCCTGCCATCAACAGTAAATGCTGTAAACTTGTCTGGCTTGCTTACAGCGCTACAGCGCGCGCACTGTGCATTCAGAATCACAGACATGCATGCGGCTCTGTACGCTTGAACTAACAAGAAACAAGTACAATTAAAATGCATGTGTATGCACAGCAGTTTGCTTAAAGCATTAAAACCCTACAAGGCAGTGTAATGTGCTGTAAAGAGGTTATTCCATTATTTGTCTAGGGATCTTATATTTGTCGCTAAGCACTTATTTTAACAGAGAAAAGTCAGTTTCACATAAAAAGCAGAGATGAATGTTTATCATCTTGCGTATCCTCACTCTCAGACAGATAATAGCCTTGCAACCATCTTTTTACCACTGGCTCAGACTTAAAAAGCTAATGCACAGCACGCCAAATAACTTGGCGAGAAAGCCAATTAAAGGTTCATATTTCACGCAGTAATTCTAACCTGTCACAAAATTATTGGAGCATTAACATGTGTTATTAAAAGCCTGTGAATGTATGGGAATCTGTCAAAAGCTGGAATATAATGCCTCTGTCAACACGTTTCAAGAGAAGGCCACACAATGGCCACATAAATGATACATCACAACAGTAGTGACAGCCTGAGTGGGGACCCCATACGCTTTGTGCTGCTGAATGATCCCATGGGATGTGTGTTTTTTTCTGTGTGTCTGATGTGGTGCATTCACCCCTTCTTCCACAGTGCCATCCTCAGCTGGTCAGTCGGACCACTGCAGGGTCTCGTGGTACATGACAACCCACTCTGCTCTGCCATTGGCCGAAAATGGCATCCATCTTTGCCTTTGCCAATCATGCTACCATGGAGACAGGTTGGCAACTTTGAGGTGGTGGCGGGGGTCCGGCACAGCGTTGCCAGGAGGAAGCTGTGTGTTAATATGGGTGGTGAAAGATGCCAGCGGCCAGGGGGAAAGAGAGTAAGAAACTCTGTGGGAAAATGTGAGGGAAAGAGGCTTGCCACATCAATGAAAGACTTTAAATGGTATTAAAGAACACCTGTGGGGTCTGCTAAGCATCAAATGTGCACTGGTGATGAAGTGCAAAGAGAGGCTTATTGTGCATGTGTTTACATTAATGTTTCCATATCCACACAGTAAAAAAATGTGTTGGAAACACCTGACCAATTTTTGCCCGTGTGCATGCGCTCATAGAGCAGTTTCGCTTTCATTTAGACTTCCATTGTATCTCACAGCATCCATCATCCATAAACTCCTGATGGCATAGCTGCACCCACCCACAAAAACACAAATCTATGGCTTGTTGTAGGAGCTGCCAGTATGGCTCCACCCAGCTGACAAAGAGAGAGAGTATTTTGCAGAAAAAAGCATACGCTCATGTGTTTACATTGTTTAACACAAATACTCAATTGCTTCTGTGAGATGCTCTACATATGCTCCTTGTGTCAAAACTGGTAACTGAAAAGTTAAAGTAAGAAGAAAATAAACATCTAATTCGTTACTTGTGCGCTCCTGGCTTCCTTGCTGTGATCAAGAGCTACAAGCCATGCAAGCATAAATGATAAATGGAGTACAGGAACACCAGTGGAGCATAATAGACCCTCCAGAACTAATGTCCCATAATTGAAATGAATGTTGTTCTGAATCAAACAAGTGTTGTGTGTTTTGGAGCCGCACCTTGTATGATAGATGAGACTTAGACTACTTTACAAAAGCCTAAAAAGCCATATTCACAGGCCCGCACAGATCATACATCAAATGCCTGTATAAGAGTATATTCCATCTACACTGCTGAATACAGTATCTGTTGGATCCAGAATGCTATCAATATTTTGATAAAAATATTTTGGTCCACTTCTCCAGGACTACTTCAATGCGATATGTCCATTCTGGGTGGTTGTTCGAATTTTGAGCAGAGCAGTCACATAGTTTTGCTTTGGAGGAAGCACAGACTAAAATGTGAAATATGAGCTACATCATATTGGATCAGAAAAAAGTGTATGAGCCAAACTTTACCCAAAACCAAGATCATCAGCCGTTTCAGGCTGAGATTCAAAAGCACGTAAAAAAAGTGAAACATTTTCAAGTGCTCTCTGACTTCTTTTTAGTCGTATATTTAGACATTAAAGAAGTGAATTAGATCTTCATAAAAACCTGTAATTACACAGAAAAACCACATATCTGCTAGAAGTGCTGTAGGTCCGAGTTCTGGAGGTGAAACGCCATTTTGCATGGATCTATTTTCTTTCATGTTTGACTAACCGTTTGTGTTTGTTATTACGTTGGGCTTATTTGTAGTGATGAAGCTTTATTTCAGTAAACACAAGGTTATAATTATTGATAGGAAGGACAGCCAAAACTATGGTAATAAAAGCTTTACTTTATGTTTTTAATAGAGTCAAACTTCCTAAAATGGGTTCAGTCCCAGGCTCAAGATATGTGTGTTATGTAAACTATGAAGGTGAAGTGGTGCTTCAAGCCCTAAATCAGCAACTGAAAGGCTGAGTGCTGGTGTTGTGGGGCCTGTGAAGCAGCAACCAGTGGAGGACAGCCAGCTTCGTGCCCTAGGAGAGGCTTACCACATTGGGTGGCAAAGTCACTAAACACCCCTTCGCCCAGCCCTGTAGTCTTTGAGCACCATTTTCTTCTTCCAACTCTCCGTCCATACATCCATCCATCAGCAAAGCCTATGAGCAGCTGCCTTCTGTGGGTGTGTGTCATTGTAGCTTGGCAGGCACACACCACAGCTTTACCGGCAGGCGCTAGGGCTAATTTGATTTTTAATTCAACACGACTCCTCGGCTAATAGTTTGAGTTGGGGATTAATTAATCTGATTTGACTTGTGCTAATTTCTTGCACCCACGTCCCCGGTCTCCACCCGTCAGTGCAGCAAATAAACAAACTGGTGAGGCCGTGGTCTCGCAGGCCCTGCCCTGACACACATGAGAGAGATAGAGACCTGGGGCGACAGGTGAGGAGCCGACGGAAAAGTAGCGTGGTGCCTGTGCTGCCTTTGTATGCATGTGTATGTCGAGTGTGTTGTGTGTAGCTAAATGTGTTTATGGAGGAGGCTGGAGATGAGCCTGGTCTGACAGAGAAGTGCTGGGAGGCAGTGAACTAATCACAGCAACAGACTGGCTCTCGTAAGGAGGGCGAAACAAAGAGAAGGTCAGTAACTATTTTCACAGCCAAAATATGGGTCAGAGTGGATCTGGGTGAGTTCCTCACAGATAACTTGTATATAATGTAAAAAGGAAAAAAGTGGCCATGCAATAGAGCATCCCTGTTCTGTCTCTGAGGCTTTTAGAGGGTAGAGGGCCAAACCCAGGTAGGGCCCTACAGCAGGAAAAAAAACACACTAAGTGTCCTCAGCTCACAGAGTCAGATTGAGCACTTCCACTCTTTCTAATACTCAAGGGAACTTTAAAAATGAATAGACCTAAGAGTGCAGCTTGGATGGCATGCACTTTGTGGGGAAGGCTTTGTAAAATCACTTCCTTTCACTTTGCACACCAATACCCACACGCTTGCAAGGTGCTAGTGGTGGCATAGAATTTAAGCAAGATAAATTTCAAAGTCAGCTTGCCTCGAACTTAAAATGACGCAAACCTTCTGCCGTTGACAGAAATGTGTCAATCGGAGCAGTCAAAGCTGTCTCTGTCTTTATTCTATCTTTATTTCTCTCTCATTCGCTCTGGCATGTTACCACCCTCTCTGCATGGCAGAAAATAACATTGCTCTGCTCAAGAGAGACCACACATGGGAGAAACAGCCTACACCTGCTGCTCTCTCCTGCAGAATAATAACAAAAAAAGATAATAATAATAAAATAAAACTGCCCAACAGCTCGCACACCACTTTGAAATCTCTATCACAGAGAGTCCAGCTCCTGCTCTTCCTCATTCCTGCTCTCTTAGTCAGCCCTGGACTGGATTTACCATACAGCAAAGAAAAGAAAAAATGTTTATAAAAATACACATGAGTTCTCACATGATGAAAATATGAACGCACACACACACACACACACACACACACACACACACACACACACACACACACACACACACACACACACAAGGGCACATATAGATGCACACAGGCACACATACTGAACACTACACAAATGTAAGCACACCTGGGGAAGCCATGGGAGTTCAAAAAAGCACTGTTTTTTTCCTTCAATAGAGCTAGTGTACATTCAATGAACCAGTAAATTCCCAGCAGCACCAGCAGTAGTGCTCCTACAGGTCTGCTGCACCATCACACCTGAGAGGCTGTTGGGATGTATGGCCAAACAGCTGTGGCCACTGCTTTAGGTTCAACATGAATCAGTAATGAATCGTGTATTCTGTTTGAATTCTTTAAAGGTGGGCTTGCTTTGGCCTCTAAGGACGCTTTCCACATGGAGAGGAGTTACTTCTGACTTCTGGTGCATAATTACCCAAGCACTCCACTGGATTCTGGGAGTACACAAATGTTTAGCCACCTGTTAGCAGCCTCCAGGCATTGCATATTAGTGGGGGGGAATATGTGTTAATAAAAGAAAGGGACAGCCTGGGCGAGAAGGTTGGGGAAGTCCAGCGCCAGCAAAACAGGGAGATTTACAACAAGCCGACCCAGTTGATCTTAAGTGTGATCTGACACGCTGCTGCAGAGAACACAAATAACCTACCATACATAACCCGCCTCCTGACAACTCATTTCATCTTCTGCACTAATGAATTCATCATCAGGAGGGATATGCCTTTGGTGTCCCAGCCCTGAGCAGAGAAGGAGTAATGGCTTAGATAAGTCATCATCATCATTATTAACATCATCACTGCTGCCAGCACCTCCTTGTCTCTGTTTGGCCCATAGTTCAGTAGCAACAGTTTGGGACTGTAAAGTGTCCTTGACAGAGATGTGATAGTCAAACTTTGGTGTTCAAGGTTATTGTGAGGATGCATATCAGAGCAAAAGTGTCACAGATGTGTATCCTATGTATGAGAATCAGCGCGAGTGTGCGTATGTCAATAGAATTTGAATGTGTTTGGGGTATGAATGGATAAGTCGGTGAGTGTGAGAGCTCTTATGGGAGCAAACGAGTGTATATACGTGTGTGTATGTGTGTATTTATGAGCACATGAAGGAGTCTAAGCGGCACAGTCAGGGAGCTGTCAGCAGAGAGCCAGAGAGCACGCTGATCACAGGGCTGCAGTGTGTTTGATGTCTCCTAGGGACTGACAGCTTCTCTCCCCTTGGGAGCCCCTTCTCTCACCCCTTCTCTGCTCCCTGCACCACCCTTTCTCTATATCATTCCTCTTTATCCTCATCTTTCCATAGCATCTCCTTCACAGTCTGTGCCCTGCTCGGGAGGGGTGGGTTTGCGAAAGAACACTTGTGCTCTCGTGGGACTGTTGGTACTGTTTGAGAAAACACAGAGGTTCCCAAACAAGGCTTTGTACAGCAGGAAGCACACCTGCGAGTGTGTCTCCATAAATACTGACATGATGAGCTGCCATCTCTCATAGTCTGACATTCTGGCTGACATTCAATCTGGCTTAGTGGCAAGAGGGGGCTGACAGCTGACCTTCAGCCCCGAGATGGATGAATGTGTGGATATCTGGATTTGAATGCATAATTATGTATATTAAAAAGGAAGAAAATTGTAATATTTTTTCTATTTCAGAACACGTTCTGCTAACCTGCTAATGCATGGGTCATTTTGCAAACAATATTATATACTATGGGTCAGTAGCAGCCTTATATAAAGTAATTAGCCTGCATGGCACCACAGTCAGATGCCACAATTTGATTTCAGTAGCACTGACGAGTTTTTGGAAGTTGTGGCATTTCTTTCCTTATTTCTTACTCTGTGGTCGCAGCAGCTGAATGGCAATATTTTCCAGCAGAGTGGAAGTTTGTGAGAGCTTCATGCTTCCCAAGTTGGAAAATGAACACGGGAATTAATGGCATATTATTTAGTATGAGGGCTCAGATAGTTGAGGTTAGTATATTCCACTGTATACTATTTGTCATTTTCATGCCCCAGTTGTGCTTTTAAATTATCTGATTTCTGACTGCCATAAAAACTAGACATCAGTGCATCTTTGTAGTGTATGACTATCAGAATCCTCCAATATAACATAAAGTGCTGTTGGGCATGAAATCTACAACTTAAGAATTCATCTGTTATTGTCTGATATACCGCTATGAGAATAAACTGCAAACTGCATCTTTGTCATTTATCATTTTACTGTTAAATGACAAAGATGAATGAATGCTAAAGCCTATTCATATATTATACATATATTGACTACTTTGTAGCTCACTAAGAATCCAGCATAATTTATAGCAAAAAAATAAATTAATTAAAAAAAATGTTTAGTTGTTAAATTGTTTGCATGAAATTTACTACCAAGGCAACAGTTTGAGGAATACCTTAAAACTGAGTGTCAAATTAAAAAAAATATTACAAAGGTGTAACAGAGTACCAGGTGCCCTGGGATTAATTTGAGAGTTAAATGTTTGCGAGACCTGATTATTATTTTGGCGGAAGACCTTTTCTGGCAACCCCTCCTACACAGGTCAAGGTGCAGCAGGATTTCATCAGTTGGGTTGTGTGTTAGCATGAGCCCATCCGTCATGGCAAGAGAGTGTCGGCTGGATGTCCCTGTCACTAAGCTGTCCATTTTGTCAGACGGCCAGATCCATCATATTGAGATGGGGACTGAGCCTTGCTAGCGGAAGACAACCACCCCGCAAATACATACAAATATGCAAATTAACAGCAAAATAAACATCACCCTGCAAACGAGCCATCCATCAATGACCAGTTTCTCAGCAGCTCAGCGCTGGCAAGGCAACACCAATCAGGCCCTCCATCAGGGGGAGTGATGAAATGCCATCATCACATCCTGTCATCCTCCTTCTCTCTCTCTCTGTATGTATGTATGTATATATA
>NW_005187428.1:1284121-1333604 GCF_000239375.1 Pundamilia nyererei | reverse complement strand
TCACTCCAAAACATCCATTATATATTTTGATTCATTCACAGTTGAACTTGCTGGTGTGGTCTCGCTCACTGTCTTGCCACATAAAGTGAGCATGAACTAATAGATGGACATTCTCCTTCCTGTTTTTTTGGTATAGGGCAGAAATCATGTTTTAAATGAAGTCATCCAGGTCTTGAAGCAGCAAAGTAGCCCCAGACAATCACACTACCACCACCATGTTTGACTGCGGCTCATGTTCTTTTTATGTGTTATGTGTGTTTCATGGCAGATGTGGAGTGACTCAAACCTTTCAAGAAGTAATTTTTTTTGTCTTGTCAGTCTACAGAATAATTTTCCAAAAGTTTTCGGGATCATGTTTTTTGAGAGACGAGACTTTGTGTTTTTTTGGTAAACAGTGGTTTTATCCCCTGTAACTCTCCCGTGGAAGTTATTTTTGCCCAGTCTCTCGAGTGAATGATGAAAACTGACCATAACTGAGGCAAGTGAGGTCTGCAGTTCTTTAGATGTTGTGTTTAGATGTAGCTGTCCTGGATGACTTGCTCATGCACTCCTGGACTAATTTTGGTAGGCCGGCCACTCCAGTTGAAAACTGTTTTTCTCCATTAGTGAATAATGACTTTCACCATGATTCCCAAAACCTCAAAAATAGCCTTGTAACCCTTTCCAGACTGATAGACATCAGTGAAACTGTCTAATCTCTTCTTGAGTTTCTTTAGATTGCAACATGAAGGACTGCTTTCCGAGATCTTTTTGCCTTCTTTGTTTTGTCAGACATTAAACACGCCTGAGTGTGGCTTTAGAAATTGAGCTGAGCTTTCCAAAAAAAAGTGGTTAATCACAGTTAATTCATGATTTAGCAAGAAAAGCCAGTAATTTCTTCCACACAGGGTCAGAGAGCTTTGGATAGCATTTTTACTGTAAAAAACATAACTGTGCACGTTCTATTTATCTTTGTCCAATGTTAGTTTTGTGTGATGATCTGAAACATAAAAGTGTGTGAAATATGAAAAAAGAAAAAGGAAATGAGGAGGTATGTACACTTTTTTCCACTCTCACACTCATTCCTCAATCTCATACACTTTCTCAGTCCATTATTGGCCGTTTTGCTCTAAATGTTCAAAGCTCTCCTTTTCCTTCAAGTGCCTGTTCATCATTGTGATTATAAGTTATCCGGACACATTTAGAATGAATACTTGCTCTGTCTGTCTTTGTGTTTGAATGGATAATGATGTGATGGGAAACATTTTACTATCAGGGAATACAAATCAGACCACATGTGACATTACTTTCCATCCAGGCTCTGGCCTATGGGTTTTAATATATCACCTCATTACTGCTATGTGACATGTAACAGCAAGCAGATTTTATGATACATGAAACAAAAATCAAAATTATGACAATATACTTATGTTATTGGTTTCATCATTTAATCTTTCTGATTGCCAAGCTGAAAGCTTCAGAACGCCAAGAGGGCGGATTGGAAAGAAAGACGTCTTAATGGAATAAATGTCAAAGAAAGGAAAAACACTGAGGAGTTGGAATTCTTCGGCTGCTGAGTCCAGACTCATGTTGCATTTCTGGCAGTGTGTACAGACATCCGTTTTGACCACGTTACATTCAAACATGCATATAAAGTCTCCATGTTTCACTCTAAAGTGTTTCAAAAAGTCTCTAATGAGTACTTGGGTTGTCAAAATCGACTACAAAGTAGACTCAAATGAAGCTGCATGTCATACCTCATCCATTAACTGTGAGTTGTAAGTAGTTGAATCCCAAAATGAAATGTCAAGTCTTTCCTCTCAGCTTTGGCACCTTGAAATAAATGCACCCAGACTAGTTTTGCTAGCCTGTGATCGCTACATTTACGAAAACCACAATTAATTTGCACTCCCGCGTTCTCCCTGTATTTAGCAGGCATGGCTTCCAAAGCACAACATTGTTTTTAGCTCTAGTTCATCTGATTCTGCACTTGCCACAGCAGAGCAGTTACAGCATCGTAAAGGTCTGTGGTTAGCCCGCCAGCAGCAAGTAGAAGGTCGCTTGCCTTTAGGGAGTGGAGGAACCAGCCTTGAGCAACTTGAACCACAACTCAGCGCAGCAGCTGAAAACATGGCATTCCTTAGACTACCTTAAACTGCCCTGCCGACTGCTTCCCCACACATCGGTTACAGTAATTTGACAAACAGTGGGCGACGCTGCAGTGAAAACCCTCAAACTAAAACATATGTGCTACAAACGTAGTTCAAAGAGCACTGCAATTCAAGTGGAGTGGAAGACAACATAATGAAAAAATCACTGCTGTCTTCATGTTATGGTGTTTGTTTCTTAAAGTTATAATTGTAACAGATCAACAAAAAGAAAAAGGAGTGATAAACACACACACACACACACACACACACACACACACACACACACACACACACACACACACACACAAAGAGAATTGATGAAGCATGCAATTCCGTCATGCTCACATCCACTGTTTTTATGACGTGTAAAAAGCAACAAAGGATGACATAGAAGACTGAGGGGATTTCTCTCTGTAGAGGCTATTGGGCAGCCATCGTGTCTGCTTGCTACCACAGCTTTGACCACACCAACCACTGGACATCCCAAGGCAGCGAGTAAAAACACTAACCTCTGTGTCCACAGCTCCCTGACTTTGTCTATTTAGTCCACTTTACATCTTTTTTAAAACCATTGATTCCTTCTTTGTCTCTCTCTTAGGATCTCTTTGTTTTGCTCTTCACCTCCAACAACACAAACACAGCCAAAAACAAAAAGAAATCTTCTCTCACGCTTCATCTTAAGCTGCCGTTTCAGTCTTTCAGTGATTTATTAGCGATCTTCTCGCTACAGTGGTTTCATTCTCCCTGTGCTATAGTTCATGCTAGTTGCTGGACTGATACATCTGCCAACCACATGTTCCCCCCAGCCAGCCAACACTTCACTTCAGCTGAACAGTTGGACTGTGTGTGTGTGCTCTTGAGTGAAAGTTGGTGGTATTTCTATTGAACGTGTGCATACGCATGTTTCAGTGTCCCCCACGTGGCTTCATTCAGAGGGATTAGAGCCCCACCTTATCCTGCTCATAAGCACCATGTTCATAAAACTCCCTGGTGGAGTTGCGTGACCCTCTTGCGCTCAAAGGCACATTTATATTTGTCACAACACTGGACATGAAGAGGCATCACACTGTATTATTGTTCCACTGCATTATCTTCAAAGCATTTTGGGAAAACGCTGGCTCTCTGTTAAGTCACCAAGTTTCCATGAGCTTATTAATAAAGGACGTTCTCTTTAGGAGAATGTCTTCAGCCCTTCCAACGCTGAGCAGCCTTCAACGGCTAAGTGGACCACCATGTTCTGCAAAGTTTCTATCACTCGATCATAAAAAAAAATCCCAGTGTACCTCAAAAATGCGCAGAAAAATTAATCGAAGGGAAAATAAAACTATAAATCTATTAAATCGTCATTCAGAATCTCCTCTATGACAAGACTGCTTTTGCATGTGCCTGCTGCTCCATGGAGTCCTGAATCCCACAGTGGGAGGGGTGGCTGGAGAATTAGAGCAGAGAGACAAAGTGCAGAAAGCTCTTCAGCTGAGGACCAAATGTCTAACTGGCACTGCGAAACCCAGACAGATTACACATGCTGTAACGGAAGACTTTGCAGACTTACTTAAACACACATCTTACAGAAAGTCACCGTTCCACAAGCTGCTGCCTATCAGGGTAGGCGTATCCTTAAAACTTTTCAAGTAATTAGAGTGAAGCTAAGGTGACGCAATCCGTGCTTGGATGCCTCCCCAGTAAACAGAGCTGCCAAGAGTGAAGAACTGCCCTGGCCAGAGTGAAGTCAAAGTCTGAAGAACAGTGAAGTTAGTCAGGATAAGGGAGCCCACTGCGCAGCAGTTCTGGGACACTAGCCCTGTTCTCTAAGGAGTTCTTTATAGCTGTTCCACTGCACCAAAAGAGCCCCCATCCGTGCACACAAGGGCTCCATCCGCAAATACTTCATCTGAGTCTACAAATCTTGGTTGTGTGTCCAAAAAAGAGATGCACTTAATGCATTTCAGTTGCATGCTTACAGTGTAATTCGATTGCAGTAGTCAAAAGTGTAAAGACTTATAAGTTTAGCTTTAATCTTTTAAGGATAAAGAGAGATTCAATTTGTATCATTAGAGCAGAACATGCAGATAATGCAAAGGAAAGGCGGACAAAGAATAAGATAAGTTGTTTGCAAACTTCATCCAGTTTAATAGCAACATCTACCACCTAAACTGTTGCTATATTTGCATCTCTGGATAAAAAAAATTGTAAATCAGCCCGTCCACTGGGCCTTCACTCCAACATTTGGCAAGCTGGCCTGGTGATCAGTTGTTATTTTAAGTTTAATCTTTTAGAAAGCTCTACATTTGCTGCTTTGCTCTTCATATCTATCTCATATTCAGTTTTTTTTTTTTTTGTTCTCTCAAACATCAATGAAAACCCATCTGACCGAACCCTTGATCACATCATCCTGACTCCTCATCCATCACGACCTGTCATAACCGGAGAAGGGAAGTGGTCTTATGCTGAGTCTGGGAACGGATGTGGATCACTGAGCTGGATCGTAATACTTCGTGGTCCCAGCAGACACTTCTCGGGGTATCTGAGGGTTTGCTAGTACTAAAAAGCATAATAAAAAAAAGCAGCTTGTATTGGCAAAAGAAACAAGACTCACCAAAGCCAAAAGCAGCTGGAGCAGGAATGGGAGCCGACTGGACTGGTGTTGAGGTGTAGAGGCCAGTCACCAGGAGACCATCGAAGGATACACTGGTGGAGATGGTTACTGAAGAGAGAGAGAAAAAAGGAACATGCTTACTGCTGGTGAAGCTGAGAGTTACTCCCAGAAACATTTTAAATATAATGCATCCAGCTGTTATTTGTTTCACCACCCCTGTATTAACACCTCAAATGAATACAGGAAGATGAACTGTGAACGCCGATTAGGTGTCAGAGATCGCAATTACTAAGTTGCATTTACGCTTCATTTGCAGACTAAGCAGATAATTAGCAGGCGTGATGTACGTGTGTGGACAGGATGTTTGGAAGTATGTAGAGCAGCTCACTAATCAGGTGTTAGCACATGGAAAGGTAAACTGGCCATTAAATGGGATGCCAACAAGACCAAAACACCCTGCAGGAGGACAGGAGAGTGCATGGAGTGTTAAAGCAAAATCTAGAAGGTCACTTGCACACATATATATATATTCAGACAGAAGTAGAAGCATTATTAAAACATGTGCTAAACCAAGGTATGAGTTACTTTAAAGGTTGCTGAACCAGAAAACAGCAGAATATCCCCACCTCACCTTTTACAGAGAAAAATGGTGGCAGAATGTAATCTACCTCATCCTCAACAAATCACAGCGCTTTAATCAAAGCCTGTCGTATTGACAACCATATTAGAACAGACTGATGAGCTAATTGGCTGTAACCCTGATAGCTTTGCTAAGCCTTTATTCTTCCTAGCCCACCACAAACAGCCACAGATCAGAAAACTCCCGGGAGTGTGTTATCCAGCTGAACACATCTACAGCTCAGTGTATCCCGCAGCACGTTAACTATTGATCCACCCGGTAAACAAGGGCCCTGAGTGATGGGACCACAGAGTCAGCTGCATCACTGGAGGAAGAGGGCTCAGTCACTGGACTGTTTCCAGCCAGACAGAGCAGAGTACAAGGAACAGCCCGTGGCTCAAAGGAGGAACACACACACCCCACCAAAAAAAAAACAAAAACCAGAAAACAAAACAGTTTTACACATCAGGGAATAAAATCCTTTGCGGCTGAGAAAGATGAAGGCATTGTTGTTTCCTGACCCTGGAATCCCCCTGCTTATGGAGGAAAACTGAATGGGAAAATGAGGCGATACCCACAGCGAGACTGTGTTTTAGTAAGAATAGCAGCATGTCAGTTGGGTCTCAGGGCGTTCATTCTTCTGGGTTTGGTGCGTTACACTGTGGAATTCTGGGCAGAGCTGACTCCTGTGTGGCCCCGTCTGCCTGCCTGGCTGTCTGACTGGGCGACTCCATTAACATGTCCTCGCACAAGACGCTTGTGCGTGTGTCTCTGAATGTGTGTGTTCGCCGCATGTCTGTGTATGTCGGACGTGTTACACCCTGTCTTAGGAGCAGAGTTCAGTCCATCTCTTCCCTCCCTTTCTCTCCTCCATATCAAACCCTCAATAATTCATCCCACAACACTCCTTACTGTATCCGGACGTTTCCTCCTTTGTTTTTCTGTCGTAACTTTTGCACAGGGATCCAGCACTCCACAAGGAGTATATACAGTGTTTACTAATAGTATACACACTGTACATACAACTTCTCTCTGCTTCATTACAGTATAAAACAGTCGGTTTTATACTTTTTTATGTTGCTCTGATGATTTCTCTGAGAAACATCCACTCAAGTAACAGGATCTAAAGCTCATTTCAAGGACTTCCACTTTTTTTTGCCAGCTGCTGGCATCTCCTCACAGATAGGCTTTTAGTTCCAGTTCTGTGACACACTGTTTCTCAACTTGTCGCAGTTTAAATGTATTGAGTGAGCCTAATTTGGGTTGAAAGGGTTAATGTTATGAAAGGCCTATTTTAAAGCAAACCATGCAGGTAACTAAGTATTTTGTTATGGTCCCCCTGGTCTGCTTTTTGAGTTGCTTTACACTTTTTTAAATTTAGTTTGTTTTTCTAGTGCTTGAGGTTTTTAATTATCGTTAACTTGAGTTTTTGTTTCCTGTTTTGATTTCTTTATTATTCCAGCATACAGTGAGTCTTTGTTCTTGTTACTGTAGACAGCGTGTTTTGGTTCATGTTCTGTTTTTTATTCGTTGTAGTTATTTTAGTCGCCTCAGCTTTTCTTTCTCTGTTCCTTCTGTCTCATCTTTCTGTTACTGTCTGTTTCTGTGGCTGTTATTAAGATCTAGTGTCAGTCTTATCTCTGTGTGTAGCGTCTCTTCTCTGGATTACTTCCTGTTTTACTTTGACGGTTAGTTATCCTTCATGTCCTGTGTTAGTTCCACTTCCTGTCTTTCCCCCCCCATTTGTTTTCAGCTGTGTCTCGCTCTCCACCTGTCTCAGTCCTCCATGTATATACACAGTTGTGTCTTACCTTTTGTCCCTTTTTGAAGTAACATATTTTCCAGAGGCTCTCTCTAATCCCAGCCCCAATTATTACTTTTGGACTTCTGTTTGTTTCTCTATGGTTTTGTAATTTGGGACTTAATAAAAGGTTTGTTGTTCTTGTTATCTAACTCTTGGTGCCTAAACATAACCAAATACTTTTTGCTGTCTAAACCTAATCAGAGAGTAAAAGCAAAAGTTAAAAAAATAAAAAGAGCGATAGACTGAAAACAAAACTAATTAGAGAGTGGAGGAAAAAACAAAGTGCAAAACACACAGCTCACAAACCAGACACAAACCACCGTCTCCAGTGATTTAATTCACTGCCAATTCGCCAACCTCCAAATGAGGATTTTACCGCCCTATAAAGATGGAAAATTACGTCTCAGCGTCCGCTGAAGCCATCGGACTGCACAGCTCTGCAACCCCAGCCCCATCTGATAGAAAGACTGTGATGCCCTGGGATTAGAACGCGCTCAAAATGATTGCGTTATTGACACTTCCTACATAGCAGTTCATATTATTAATTGTGTATGGAAGAGTAATTTTTTATAGTCCCTGTCATCCACTCCACTTTGCAAACTTCTACAGCACAGTGTAAACAAGATATACAAACACCAGTTACGCTTTATTTCCATTTCACACTTGATGACTGAGTGGTTTTTCATGGTATCGAGATTTTGTTTATTTGTCTTGACCACATATCTGCGTGAATGTGTATGTGTAGATATTGGTTTGTTTGTTTTATATGTCAGAAATAAATCTTATCATGGTCGCAAATATTAACCAGTCAAAAGGGAGAGCTGTCTGCAGTCCCTCCTGGTTAATATAAAAAGCCTTACACTTAAAATATAGACGATTGCTTTTTTTTTTAATTTAATATTAGAAATGCTTGGTTGTCCACAAAAAGAAAAAAAAATAGCTGGCTCTAATAACACTGTGAGCAACAAGTAATTTCCTTTTGCTTGTCTGCTCTGAGCACTGCCAAATTCTATCAGCATGTACAGCGTGTACACGAAGCTGTATTTTGAGAAAGATACATATTTTGCTTGGCAACAGAAGCATTATCATATTCGCTCCATGTTGCTCAGTGCACCTCTAACACATCCCTATCTGCAGAATGCAAAGAAAAGGTCTTTCTTATTAAAAGAAAGAAAGAAAGAAAGAAAAAAGCAGTTATCATGTTCATACTATGCATAAATGTCCTCCTCATTTGTGCTATTTTTCTATCCCTCCACGAATACATCACCCATTCAACAAATCCGTTCCACTGTGTGGTTAAGACATGTTATCAGTCTTTACATTATGCAGTATTGATCCAAGGCCATGGCATGAAGCAGTATTTAATGGAGTAATGACTGAGTTTAATGGACTAAGTTGGACCAGGCTCAGTACGCACAAAACGCTCATTTCTGCACTTCCATTGACCTGCATCACCAAGGTTACGCACACTCCATTACTCTCCACAGACAACTTTACATGTGCTGCACAAATACAGCAAACAAAAGACTTTTTTCCCCCTGCCTTCATTGTGCCGTTTCTCTCTTTAGCCGCGCTTTACACCTTTCCTACAGCTTCACTCCCATTGAGGAATCGCTGTAAAAGAAAAATCCTCTTCCCTGCACTTTCCCCATCAACTCCTTTCTCATGCATTTTCTGCTCCCTCGCAGCAGTGTACCTCTGTTTGATGTAGAGCATGGGGTGGGGGAGAAAGAGTGGAGAGGAGGAAAAACAAGAACAGGGGTGAAGAGGGATGGAGAAAGAAGGGGTACTGGAGTGGCCCATGGAGAGCAGCACTACCTGATCAATACAAATCCAGGATCTAAATTATTTAGAAAGGCCTCTAACAACCTTCTCTCACTCGCCTGTGGAATGCATCAGACAGATGAGCCAATCAGATCAGATCAGATCAGATCAGATCCAATCACCTGTGGGGCTGCTTCACTCACGAGCACACACACAGACACGCACACAGATCTAAAGGGAGGCCTTTGATGGTAGCCTTAACATTCTTGTCCATACTTCATTTCTGAGCAATGTTCACTTGGCCGAGGGGGATGAGGAGCCATGAGGCGGGCAAAAGAGGTGAAATTAATGCCAACAGTCTCATTCAACACGTAGGCAGGTTCTGTGTTTTTGGGTATGTATTTTTCCATGTGCATTGTTTCTTCACATATGAACAAACCGAGTGTCAGGCTAGTGCTGTTCATGCAAACTTCTATATTGAACTTTAGGCTTTTTCCTGTAGTAAGGACTAATCTTTGGTTTACATGTCAAGTGCACACTTAAAAAAAAGAACAATACGTGTGCGTTAACTCTGTATTTGCTGTATCAATTTTGACTGCTAGCTTAGTAAATGGGGATAGGTCAGTAGATCTTTAGCATGCTTTAGCATGTGTCTGAGCAGTTTCTGCTGTGTGCATGTCCTCGCTCAATCCTGTGCAGGATACAGGAAAACCCTGCCTTAATGTTTTCTTTCGCTAAACCTTTGCTATTTAATGCTTTACAACAAGTTGGTATTTTACAGCATGTGGGCCGGCCGCTACTTGTTTTTTAGTGCTTCTGTTCTTAATTAAATTTTGGTTATGTGATTCTTGTTGTGTTTAGGAAGGAAGAAGAAGGTTTCTACAGACAAATGAGCTACTAAACATTAACAAGGCCTGCATACGTTGGTGAACCTTCATGTTTCAAATTTCAAGAGGCACACGCTAGGTCCAAGTGTCATGCCTGCAAGTGCTCTTGACTTAGATCTTGCAAAATCCTCATTACACTGTATGCATAGCACTCATACCCACATACAGATTCTCATATTTTATACTGGAACACACCACAGAGCACATCTCTTGGCCCTAAGCCAGTATGTAATATTGATGGTGCGATGTGGTATGCCTCATTATAGACACACACAACCGTGCTACCGCTCAACTATTGATGGGCCCAGGGCTTTCTTCACTTCCTGGGATCCACCAGGAGTAATGTTAGGGCACGAAGTATCAGAGCACCACACAACGCAACAAAATACACATCCTTTGCTGACAAGTCTCTCAGAGATCAAGTAGGCACGCACACACACGCACACACACACACACACACACACACACACACACACACACACACACACACACACACACAGAGAGAGAGAGAGAGAAAACACAAAGCGATGACTAACTGGTAATGTTAAACTAATCTTCTGTGACAGTCTACTCTGCAAAAATATGTTCACGAAAAACTGCGAGTAAATAAAAGAAAAGCCTACTTTTCATTTAAATGTATGCATGTGCTAAACACTACACTACTTGTTCTGTCTGAGCAAATCTTGGTTTGAATTTGTATGATTAATTTTTCAGCTAGGATTCTCGATGAGTTCTTGTAGCCAGCTGCTAACCAAGAACAACAGGGCTGCATTATCATATCGCCTGAGTGCATTACGCTCTCCTGAATCCTATAAAAGCATTCTCAACGTGGGAACAACAAGGCACTGGAAGAAGACAGTGAATAGGTATTTAAATTTTACAAGATACTACAGTATGGTTTTACACTAGTCCCAGAGGTGTGCTATTGCCTTTAGACATGACTGTAACGGTGCTAGACAAAGAACCTGTTTTTTTCCCCTATATATAGTACAAACAGTGAGAGGAGAGCCATGAATGATAGAAGGTTTGGCCAATTCCTTGAGAAAAAAAATGGGTGTATTAAGCTGTCAAACACAAACCAAATGCTCATGTTGGAAATTCCAAACTAATGTGAATGGATCACTGTATGCTGGGTCAGCAATTACAACAGGGTCCAGAAAAATAGCACCCAGTGGCATTTTAAAAGCCATGGTAATGTCTCCTTATGGTGCAGCAAAGCATAATCGGTACTGTACTTGGCAACATGTGGCATGAGCTCATTCTTAGAAATAAAGAAAAAAAAAGCATGGGAAGGGATTAAACTAGAGCTGGACAGGAAGTCCTGGAGGTCTCAAAGAAGACCTGACTTACATCACGGACAAGTGTGTTTGCATTGAAGTGGCTATGTGGTTGGCATGGCCTGAACAGCTCCTTTCTGCTCTTTGTGTACAGACACACCCACCAGTCTTTAGCCTCACCCAATTTCACTTCACTTGCACAAGTCTCAAATAAACCTATTGAAAATACCTAAAATGGAAAGAAATGACTTTAGAAGGAGGTTCTGACAAAATCTGATACAGCTGCTCCCTTTTATGCCAGGGGCTGAAAGTACAGCTTAAAGAAGCAAGAGTCTGAAAAAGTCATTTTAGCAAGACATCAGAGTACAGACAGTGCAAGAGAATATATTATCAATGAAATTCCCTCCATCCCAGGAGGATGCCCTTTTTGTTTCCAAATGGATGGAGGTTTTCCTGGCAACGATCTGGATAAAGATAGCTGACCATCTGACCCATATCCCACTGGCAGACACACACGTGCCCCAGAGAGGACCAGGAAATGGAGGCCAGATCACAGGGAAGCTATAGTTCCATCTGTTTCCATGGCCATGCCAGTGTCGGGGTGCCACTTCACTCTGAGCTTCCTGAAATGGTTCAAACTGTCAGTCACCTGACCGTGACACCATGAAGGATAGGTTGCTGTTACCAATGACAATGAAGAAAGCAAAGATTGGAGCTTTAAATGGACAGCGTGTTCGTGGCCACCTGAATTACCCAAGTCTAAGTCTCTCCTTACAGCTTCAGAAGATTGTGTGGGAAGTGTGTTTCTGCACATATATGTGTCATGTGGCGTTCGAGTCAGGTTTTAGAGGCATCATTCCATTGCGTAACCTTCTGGCACCACCCTGGCCTGCTGGCACCGCCATCTGCTGCTGTGAAACACTAGATCACAGACGACCTATCAGCCACAGAGCTTCTACAGGTCTGCTTAACTACAACATGTATAACCTTTTCTGCAAAAAGGCTCAGAGAAAGCAGTTTTTCCTCTTGGGAGCAGGATACGTGTCCTTTCATGATCACTGCCAGAGATAACAGCCAATTTCTGTTCTCGATCCAGTTTCTTCTATTGAGGTTCTACTCTGTTTACCAAAGAGGGGAGCTGAAGCCTTTACTGCCCGCCTAACTTGGCTTCACCCCTGCAACAGCCGTGGAGAAAAAACAGGAGCGAAGAGGCAGTTCTGTCACAAGCATCCTGTTCCTCACACATAATCTGCCTCACAATCACACTTCATTGTGCAGCTCTCATACAATGCATACAATGTTCACTGTGAAAACATGAGCAGGTGTGTACGGGATCCACCAAAAGGATCCTCGGTAAATTATTTTACAATAATCGAAGGTTTTCACATTGTAATATTTATGTTTCTACTTTAGGGGCTTTTCCTTTGTTAAGTACCAGTTCCACCATCTGTAAGTGTTTTATGTCCTTTTTATTCGTGGTGCTAAAATGCTTACACTGGACTTAGAAGGAATACACAACCCCAGTGGGAAGGCATGTCCACCAATCAGCGAGGCAAAATAAGTCATGACAGAAGAGACTTCATAGCTTAGACAACTCAAAGGCTGTTCTCTTTACCTGAGATTAGCTTTGATAGCACATCATCTCTCTGAGCTTTTAACATTATTCATTATTTCATTGTACAGAGGCCTCAAACTGCACGCAGATCCCGTATCATTACCCAGCTCTGCTTTGAGACTCATAATTGGTTTTGATAGGTTGCACTTCTGTTACCTGGTCTTCATCTTGTTAAGAAATTTTCATATGATGAGAAGCATGAGATAAGAAAGTGATTGTATGTACAAGGGGAAAAAATGCAAGAAATAGCCTAATACAACTGTAACCTAAAGCAGCAGGCAAGTGTTATATAAATATAACTGCTAAAACAAAATCCAAAACATTCGCCATGAAGGAAATGTTGTTCAGCATCAGATGCATAATTGGTGGTTGCTATAAAGGGTTATATTGTAATCGGGTTCAAGAACACCATGATTCTTTCCCTCTGTCGCGTGGTGGCTGCCAGGACTGGAGAGTGAGCTGTCCTTATGATCAACACCATGTGTTCTGTAGACAGAAAAAAGCTTCAGCTATCCAGGCCTGACAAGCAAAGCGTCTTCCGTCACTTGTCAAAGCCATCCTGAACATGCAAACGTGACATGAAAAGCCAAGGTGATCAAAATGCTAATCATGAAACTGACAAAATATAATCACATTAATGTTGGTAAAATGTTACAGAGGGAAGCTGCGACTGTATATGCCTTCCAGAGAGAAAATCCAAGGAATGCAGGAAAACATTAAAAGCTGAGTTAGCCTGAAAAGTTGGGTAAAACCCAAACCACAACTTCTTGCATATTGCTGAGACACACAACACACACTGACAAATCTGTACTGTAATATAATCCAAACTTGACTCTAAACTCATCAAAAAGACACCTGATCGTACAGTAATCTGCTTTCACAGCAACATACAAACAAATAGTAACCACAGACAAAAACACAGACCAAATCCAGACACTGGACATGCACAGCACTGTTGCATAACTCCCTTTCCATCTCACCTGCTCCACTGGGAGCTACCCTATAGGAAAAAAGGAAGGAGACAATGAGGGCCAAGCTGTGAACTGTTAGGCATAATGTCAATGACAGTTTTGATGTCCCAGTCAGGGACACCAGGTTGCTTTGTTTAAAAGTTGTTTATCATATTTCCACAACTGGTTTATCTCCCACAAGGAGTGTAAACTAAACTGTTTCACAACTGAGTCATCTGTGCCAGGAAGGCATCTGTCAAAGCAAGGCCTTGAGACTTTAGCCCAACGTAGAGCAGGGATTTAGATGGGCATTTAAAATGACAGAGACTAAAACTAATGACTGAAACATTTATCTGTTTTGTTTGGCCTACCAAACTACAACTTTTTTTGACATGCCAGGAAAAAAAAGTAAAAATTATGAAGCACAAACTTTGTACTCTGTCCAGTCAATCAACCAACCAATGGTTGAAACACCAAACACCAAACCTCACATCAAATGAAAGTTAAAGCATTTCAAAGGCTCTAAAATTTCCTACAGGCCTGCATATCCAAAACACTTCTGTCTTGCATCAATGCATCAATATAAGTGACAAGGCGGTAAATCCAAAGTAAGACAACAGAATTTGTAATGTATGTGTGTTTTGCACTCTTTGGTGTGAAGATGCTTAGATTTGGAAATCAGTATCTCAATCTTCATCATTAAGTGGAATCAATTACAAATGAAGAGAAAGAAAAAAAATACTTTCCTGGGTAATAATTTCCTGGGTTCAGTACAGATAGCGCTATAAACAATGTATGTGTCAGGACTATTGGAACAGTTGAGACACATTTTTTCTAAACACAGAGTCTATGTGGCTTCTAAACCCCAAAACACGTTGCGCCAAAAATTGGTCCACCCCAAGGATCGGGTCTGATTTATACATCGGGAAAACCAAACAACCTCTGGCAAAGCGGATGGCACAACACAGAAGAGCCACCTCGTCAGGCCAGGACTCTGCAGTCTATTTACATCTACAGGCCAGTGGACACTCTTTCAATGATGAGGATGTGCACATCCTGGACAGGGAGGAACGCTGGTTTGAGCGAGGAGTCAAGGAGGCCATTTACGTGAAAAGGGAAAGACCATCTCTGAATCGAGGAGGGGGCCTAATGGGAACAGCTTTTGCAATCTTACAATGCTGTGATTGCAGCCATTCCCCAACTCTCTGTGAATGGTACTCATGGCCATTGATCAGTGGTCTTTGATCAGTGGTTGTTGATCAATGGTCATGAGAATTTGCATATTAATGATCAAGGAACTGACCTCACAGCCCATTGTTCCTTCAGTGGGCTGGTTTCAGTCATTGTACAAATGTACTGTTTATAAGGTTGTTGAAACCTGTAGTCGGCTGAGACTGAAGAAGTATTCTCCCACTGAAAACGCTACATCCAGATGAACAGAATCAACCTTTTGAGATGTACGCAAAGAGTCAGGTAGTGAAAAGTTTTATTTGAGAGATAGTGTGCTGTTGGAGACACACAACACAGACTTCACTTCACTTTCAAGGAGACAAATAGACAAAACCTTATAAACGCCAGTGTCTTGGAGCTTTCATGTTTTATTAAAATGAAATCACACTGCTTATATTGAATTATTTCCAACTGAGATGAAATAGCCTAAAAAGTGAATATTTCCATATTGTTTGTGAAAAAAAAAACTTTTTAAATAAAATCCTGCTGTTTAGTGTTTCCCTGAATTTACATCCTCATATTTCCAACATTACATATTCCAGACTCACTAAGGCTTATGAGATGAAAGAGAATAAGTAACACCAGGTGCACCTGCCCTCGTCTTAGCCATCCTCATGGGCTGACACATCAAACTACAGTTTTTAATCAGGCTATGAACGTGGACTTTTGAACAGTTTGTGCCTCATCAACAGAAAAAACCCACAATGTGCCCACTTCATGTTGAACTTCAGCTGTTATGACTTCCAAAAAGCAGGTCAGCTCTCTGTCCATGCAAAATTCATGGCTTTTAAAACTCAGAGTTTTTACACAATACAGTTATGTCTTCTAGGGAAAGCTCTTGACACAGAGTGATGGAAAGTAACAATGGGATATTTTATTAACCAAGGCCAGGATAAAAAATTATGTATTTTTATGTTTTTAATCTGATGCACAGAATTCGTCTACAATGGCTCTTTTTTTCCCACCTGTGCCTGTAATACACTAACCTAGCTTTTAATGCCTACTGCCCAGGAACATCTGGACATGGCTTTCTGAAAACACAGCTGTTCTGCTACTACTGCTACTGTACTACTACTGGATGTATGTGCACACAGGAGCACAAAAACAGTATGTATCATCTGTGCTCCGATATGTGCACACAGGAGTAACTCACACACATGCTTAGTGTATTCTCGGCTAACAGCAGTCCCGACCATATTCCTACTATCACAGATTTAATAGCGCTAATATGAATAATGGAACTGTCATTTCACAGAGGTTCACTTTTCATCCCAGCTCTGTCACTACATCTTAGCGTCTTTTCCACACCCACTTTTCCTACGCCTTTCTGCTTACACAACATTTTCCTCTATTAATAACACTTGTTCTATGTATATACTTGGGAGATCGTGTTTATTTTTTAAATGTGAGTTATTTTGTAGATTATGCTTCTTTTATTCAGAACAGCAGTACATTACATAACCATATGCTTCGTCAACCGGTCGGCTTATCCGTGATTTTTTTTATGGATCAAAACAGTTAAAACAGTTCATCAGATTTATAATGACTTTAACAGTCATCAAAAAGTGTCCTCTGAACCTACAGGTCTCTTCCTGAAAATATACAAGTGCACACAGCCAAAAGACAACATGATAGCTGTTATTCATCTGGCGAATATGAATTCCAATTGTCAAAGTCTTTCAAGAACTCAAAGACTTCCTGGCAGCTGGAAAGGAAGTGCCACGCTATTTTGCTCTCAGCTCCCTGCTCTTTCTTGGCGTGAAAGTTACAAATTATGGCCAGCTAAGTGAAAAAGTACTGACATCAGTCAAAGTCTGACACGCCTCTGTAGCTTTTGGGTATGAATGCTTGGTGGAAGGAGAGTGGCACGCTGGTGGGGAAGGGGCTTGCATAGAGCAGAGGGGATGATTGATTTCTAATTAACAAGCTGGTTGCCATAATGAAAGACTAGATGGTCTCTACTGGCAGCGGATCAATGGGGAGTGCTTCCTGTGACATCCAGTCTTAATCACACCAGCACAGCTTGCTAAGAATGCACTTATTGCTGAAAATTAATGCTTTCATACTCTCACCATCTCCCCTTTCTCATCCCCACCTCTTTTCTGTCTTAACTTCCACCTCAGACCTCTGCTTTCACTTGATAACAGGGATCACTCAATTACTATCGCTCTGCATGTGACAGTGACGTGCAAATAAGCTAATGTGTTGAGTCATTGACAAATGCGATGTCTGTGTTCAGACAAAGTGGAATGTGCTAAGCTGGTGCAATAGGTATCTGGTGTGTTTGCAACCATAAGTATTTCGGTTAAATACGGTATTATGAAAACAAGTCTAATATTCCAGTCTGCGGTAATTTAAAAGTGACAGTATGGCTCTGTTTCTGGACCTCCCTGCCCTTCCACACGGAAAGCTGGAGAGCAGTAGAGACACCGAGAACAGAACACAGGATCATGGACTAATAAACACTAATGAATGATTAAAATGACACTTTTTAAGTCAGATACAGCATGAAGGAAGGAGCTCTGCTAGGGGTGGGCTGCAAAGTGGCTTGCAGATACACAGCAAGTTCAAGCAGCTTAAAACAGCTTAGATAAAATGCTCTACATGAATTTTGCATACAAAAGTATTACCTGAACTACCAGCTCATGTGGACTGACACTGAGATCAGCTGGTCTGATTTTTGGGCCCTCCAAATAAAAAACACTATGCCACATTTCTGAGTCATGTCTTCTTTCCCTGTGGCTCCAAATCACCCCCAGCTAGCTACGATCCACTGAATGAGAGTCAGGAAAAGAAGTATTTCCCTGGGATTTATTCTAACTAACATGTTATTTAAGTTAAACCTATTATGATTATTCCACTGAGTGAACACATGCGATGTAAAAAAATAAATGTAATCTCGAGAAGGAGCTGTGGCTTCGGGAATGCTAAAGTTGTGTTTACCGCGAGTTCACACTTTCACTTTATTTATTTTTTTAAATGAAAAATACAAGGGTGAGAGAAACTGTGTCTTTTTATTGGATATTGTCAGTCTCCCTCGAGTGCAGCACGTCTGGAAGGTGAGGTCTCACTTAATCTTTAGTTTAGACCTCTATCATTCTTGATTTCAGTTCCCGGTTCTCCCTGACAGGCAAGATACAATCAAACACCTGATCCACAGGGGTGTAAGACACAGCTCAACTGGGTATTCCTTGGCAAAAAGAGACCTTGTTTTATCTTTTGAAAAAAATATGTCACTGGCTCATTGATATTCCATGTTTTACGGGCTTCTTATCTACTTGGACAGATTTTAAAGACATTCTTTTCTTAAGACTTCTTGAGTAAGTAATGACTAAAAGTGATCTTGGATTTTAGAAATGTAGCTGATGAACCACCAAAAGCAAAATAGATGTTTGTTGTTGGGGTCCACAGGAAAAAGCTCTGAGGAAGTTTCAATTTTCCTGAGTCAGAACTCACACATGGCGTAATGGAGGCTGGAGGTTTGAGGTTGCATATTTGGGAACAGCGGGGAAATGGGAAGCATTTTCAAGGACGGAATATGTGCTTTTCGATGTGCCGATCTGTAATCTGTTTCTGCCAGCCTGCTGTGTTTTTCTGGGCAGAGTGGGATAGTCGTTTGAAGGAGGCTGATGCTGAATGGGTGGGGGGGAAGGGGCCAGGGCTGGGACTAATCCGCCTGTGCCACACGGCGTGTGCCCAGCACCCAGCCAGTTGCACCAAGCCGCCTCCTCTGTAGTGGGCCCATTGGAGCGCTACAAGTCCCTCTGAATGCTATCAGCACAGACGACACACTGCCCCCCAAGCAGGGATTACAGTTTTCTCAATGAAGCTGCCAGGAGGAGGGTCTAGAGCAAAAAGAGAAGTAGAAGAAAGAGGCGGAGGTGCACAGTGCTCCATCAGCAGCCTCCTTTCTCTTAAAGGAAGAGGCCATTGGCAAAACTGACAGCAGTTGGTAAAGGATCCCAAGAGAACAACAGAAGGATTCATCACTTTTCTCATCCAGTTTTGAGCCACTTTGTACCCCTTGATGAGAATCACCAACACTGTTGTGAGGCAAAGTGGTAAGGGGGATTTTGAATAGACACAGAGAACTCTTAATGCCACGTGTAGCCCTGTTATCTGAGACTTGAGAAGGAAATAACTTTGTAAATATATTTACAACCACATGTTAGTTGAAAGTGAAGATCAAAGAGGCAGAGGAAAAGGGAAAACTGGAGTGTGCAATTATAAAATAATACAAATAATTTGAATAGACTGCAGAAGGGTGTGTCACTCATGTTTTCTATTAAAACAACTTGAGCAGTAAATACAATGCGGTTGATACTCTCCCTCCCTCAGGGTTTCGAGTATTTTGGCTATTTGAGTTGACGCTCTGTTTCTCATTATACTTTATCATAGAAACTGATACATGCAGCTGCCCCAGGAAGTATTTACGCAATTGAACTTCACTTCTAAGACACGAGATAATTGCATTCGACGACAACATGTGAAAGCAAATGGCATTTGTGTTAAAAAATGAACAACAACTGTGAATAAAAAACATTCTGCACAAAGAAGTTGTGCAAGAAGTTAAATGAGAATAAATAGAAATAAAACATACAAAGAGGGTAAAATGTTTTGTCATCCAATACCAATGCCACTAAAGGCAGAACGGAATTTCAGTCAATCAATCAGTTTGACTGGTTGACGTTCAGCTGAAACAGTTGCGCTGAAAGTTTTCTCCATGTTTTTTTTCTCCACAGTATACAATAGGTGCTCGATGGAAATAAAAGACTTTAATTTTCTCCTCAGCAGGGGTATGCTGGAAACCCTTTCTGCAAAAAAACCCCCCAAAAACCCAAGTCTCTCACTTGAATAATTTTAAAAATGATTTCAATTTATATTCAAAAATCCCCAGCGCACTTCAGAGTTTTTATGAATTCATCAGACTTTGACATTCCCTCTACATGTTACCAGATTTCTTTCCTTTACTTATTGTTCAAAGTTCTGTGTTTTTGCAAAGGTAGTTTTCCATTCCTTGAGCATGGTTTCCAAAATGGGACTTGTACCCAAAATGGGTGTAGACAGGGGGTAAAGTGGGATTTGGTATATTGGAGAACCCCCATATTGGGTGTAGCAGTGCAGGGAAAAGAGTACTTAAAAATAAGTCACATAATAACTTGCATTGTGAGTTACTGTAGATTTCTCTTTGTGCACAGGCTGTCATCAGCTGACCTGCTACTCTAATATTCACTGTTTTTTTGTGGATTAAAGGCTGATTTCCAAACCCTTGACCGTATAATGTTTGTATAAAAGGTAAATTAGGTGAGTGAAACTAATAAACATCATCCCATTAAATATTATATATAATAATAATTGCTACCTTTGATGTAACCATACTGAATCACAGTAAACCTGAAACACTGTTGCAAACTAACCTGAATATCCTGCAATAAACTGCCTGGTATTTTCTTTGAATAACACAAAATTATTATACTTCAGTTTGTGATGTTTCACAAAATGGAAGAACACAACTTCAGTAACGTGTGCTGTACACATCCAATATCCGACTTAAAACCTCGAAAATGAATGAGGACATTAAGCTTCACATTTCCTCTTTATCAAATTTCACGTGTTGAGCAGTTACTTCTGAAAGCAAGCTCTCTCCCATCTCTCCACTCCTGTCTTACATCTTTCTCCATTTCTGACACTGTCACATTTTCATCTCCCCGGAAAGTACAACAGCTGCTGATTTAGCTGGCAAAAACGTTGCCCAGAAAGTTTGTGTGTTTGGTGATATTTAGAGCTGCTCGAAAATTACATGACATTTAATAAAAAAAAAGAAAAAGAAAAAAAGCTGTACTCCATTTATGCTTGTTCCTCTTCTGTGGAGCTAGCTAGTTTCTTAAGTATCTAACTTTCCTCACATCTGCACCATGAACACAGGGATGAGATGAAAGAAAGGATGCGTTGAAGTTGTTAGGAGGCTGTGGGATGTCACTCTTGTCTTATTACTGAATAAATATCTCCAAGACATAAAAAAAACCCCTAATTTGACAGTAACCAGCCTATCAGAGCTACAGGTTTATCAACTGAAGGTGCTGGAGCATCCGCTTTAAATCTTAGATGTAGGTCTAGCATGCTAGTTTGGGTGGCTTGGATGCTTGGAAGACATTTTGCTCTTTATTTACTGCTTAAGAATCAAACATTGAACATGTTTGATTCTTCCTCTGTGCTGTCAGAACCCACAAACCCTCTTGCTAAACAGATCTATGGAACTAAATTTGGCATGTTACTCAGTGCACAAACTTTTCTACTCCACATGAACTAGGAAAAATAAAGAAGACAGCATATCCGAAAAGGACTAGTATGCCAGCATTTTAAAAGAATCAACAATGACTTATATACATAAGACACCAAAAACTTCCAGATGAAATCAGAGCAAACACATGCAGAGAATTGTGAGCTGAAGCGACACGCTTTGTGTCAAAGCAAACATAAGAAATCAAGTTTACAAGTAACATGGATAAATAAACTTTTTGTGCAAATAGAGAAAGAGGGACGCTATTTTACGCAGTTTTAAAAATGAAGCTGCTCTGCTGCAAAATGTCTTTTGTACTTTTTTCTTTTCCTTTGTCCTAATTCTTACATTAAGAATAATGACAAATTAGACATGCCTGAATGCGTTTTTGAGCAAATAGCAATCATGTTCACAAAGTACAGCCATTGTCTTCCCACACTGTGGCTTCCATTAGCTTTGTTTACTGCTAAATCCTGAGAAAGTCACCACCAAGAATGCTGCTAAAGTGCATCAAAGGTGGAAAAGCTCATAATGTCACTATAATTGATGTGGTTTACGTTGGCTGCAAAATGTGTGCCAGGAGTGGAACATGCTGGTATTTGTGCTTTCTAAAACAGAAACCCACACACTTCAGAAACAGACACATGGGAAATGCACTATTTGAGGACACGTTAGGACAACGGGAGTCTAGTTTCTGCACATCACATCTCGTATTATCAACATACAGACACTCCAAATCAGCCCCCCCTCTGCCTCCCAACAGACAAACATGCACTCTAGCATCCTGAAAATCCTTACAGCCACTCATCTGCCCACTCGTGAAAGTTAATGAAAACACAACTCACATGTGCTTGTTAGGAGCTTTCTTGTTTTGGCTGGAAAATGAATCCGTTGAGGAAATTGAAAATAAAAGATGTAGCAGCTCTGTGCCGCTTGGCCAGATAAGACTGGCACAGGCGCGCACCTCTGCCTGGCAGGGATCCACTCACTGCCTTCAATTTTAGTTTTTCTACCACACCTGGCACCACGCTGGCATCATTCTGGCACCAGCCAGGCAATGGCTAACAATGTAACTGCTATCTAAGGAGATTTTCTGTGCTCTGATGCAGTAAATCAATTTTCCAGAAATGTAGCTTATAGGTGGCATCTGCGCCATCTCAACTATCACGGCTTGAATTTCTCTGCTGCAGCCTTTCATTGACTCTTTATGAGAAAAAAGAAAACAAAGGCGGCAACAGAGAAGTGTGTTTGTCGCTGCAAGTTTATTATTATTTCTGCAATGTCATGCGTTTGTACAGTATGTTATAATAGCTTAAGAACATTAATAAGGAAATATATTGGCATAGCAATTTAGCACATGACAGCAGGAAAATACTAACTTATGTTGCGATGTCATTTTGTAACACCGCCACAGAGAATTGTAATAGCCCGCTGATCAGGACATTTGTGTTTAGCCAGCGGAACATCTGACCTGTCTCTATGTCATGATGGATCACCCACCAAGAGCTGAGTGCTGTGCACACAGCCAGGCGTGCATGTGTGACAAAGGGAAGATTCCCAATGAATATCCATTCTCATTTCTCGCCCATCTGCTCCTTGATATAAAGGAAACTGGCATAACTCAGAAAGCACAATGGTTTTTAAATGGTTCATCATTCAGTGTCCACAAAGACAGAACACCCAAACACACCCAAAAAAGCCCATACAAACAGTAATACACTTGACACACTTCTCTCTACCCACTGAAGTGACCTATTCAAACACAGCAGCAGGAGGCAGAGAGGCTGAAGGGCCGGGAAGCTAATGAATGCACGGGTTTGGACCACTTGAAAGTGCTTGTGCTGTCCGCATGTTGCTTTTTGCTCACAAGAGAGCCCTATTAAACCATTAGCCCCTCGCCCCTCACTTCTTTCCCCAGTCTTGCTCACGTTTACGCTGTTCCCAAAACTGCATAAAATCTAGGACAGTCTTTAAATGGTTTGCTGACCAAGGTTTCTTCAAGTTTTCTTTCACATACAAAATATTACATGTAAGGGGAACAGAAATATAAGGTGGACAGAAAAAAAAAGTTCTAATCTAATCTTCCCAGGAACAGAACTCTAAACAATGCAGCACTGACAAGAAGTGGTCAGAGGTCAGAAAGCAGACACTTAACAGTCCTCAGAGGTTAAGTACTGCAGAAGGTGCAGATGACATCCAAGCGGCTGCCATAGTCACAGCAGATTGATGTCATTTGGCCATTCAATCTGAAGCCGGCGCGTGCCTGTTTGGATAGTCTAAAGATGGGCCCTATGTTTGCAAGACATCTTTCTGGGGGTTTACTAGCATAATGTGATGTAGGCAAGATAATATTTGCTTTTCTACAACCCTTCTGGGGCCTTGTTCTTGTGACCTTCAATTCAACATGTTGTTCTACAGACATCAGTCAACAGCACACTTGCAGAAAAACTCCCCCAACCATGACGAGTAATCAACTTTGCAGATAGATAATGGCCTCTTTCACTTTGCGAGGCACAATGAGCTGTTTCTGGCGACTGACAGGAGAGCGGACAGAGCAATTCACTAAGCCTAATCTCATAGGTTATCGTGGCATGAGCTGATGGCATTTTGTGAGGATGAATTTATCGCCAAACTCCCACTAAGAATGTCATTTAGTGGCAACGTCCAAATCTCCTTGAAATGTTGATTGTTTCTCTGGCTTTTTCAATCATTTGCACATGGAAAAGGTCCACGGACTAAACCATAGACAGATTAGGAAAGGCTGTTTCAGCATCTACTGACAACTCCTTTTCTAAGCAGCCGTCTTGTTTTGCCCCTTCTTCCTCCTGAGCGACAGTGAAAAAGACCATTGTATGGGCTGTTTGGAACCTGCATGGTTGCGTGAGTGGCTCAGTGCTTCACAATGACATCAAGAACTGTGCATATAAAAGCAAGCTGTAGACAACTCACTCACACTTTCAAGTGGCACAAACAAAACGCAGATGTCCATACGAAAAGTCGTGGTACGATAAACATGACTGTGGGGGTTTTTTCCAAGAGTGTACGGCCATTAACACAAACAAATTGGTGCAAACACCTTGACATGAAAAAGACCCCAATCAATCTCACTGGCCCCATTTCTACCTATATACCTCCATTTGTCTGGCTGTTCTCTGCTGACTTTCAGAGGACACCACACAGCCCTTCTGTCCCCTCGCCAATCTGTGCTTTCTAATGAAAACCCAAACGCTCCACGATCCGGTGAAATGATGTCCCTTCAGCTCCGGATTTAAATCGAATGCTCTGTTTAGATCAAATCTGCCTGTTCCTTTTCTTCTCTCTGCTGTGTCACCGTGTTTTCTTAATGTTATTGTTCATCTGTTGAAGACGAACACGCAAGATTTCCACAGCAGGGTGACGAGAAATGACAGAAATTCAAAACAGCTTTCTCTGATTAACTGTGTTTAGAAACCGTGCTCTGGGTTTTGTATTCTGATGTTGCTTCTTATAAACATGTGGTTGCTGTATAGAGACCGTCGCTGACTCCCAGAGCAGTGTTAAAAGAGGCCAGGCGGCAAATGAAAAAAATGTTTTGACATCATTGAAATAAAGAGAGCTGCTTCCCGAGTGTATCAAAAGTAGTTCAAAAGGGTCATTTGGTTATTTAGAGGACAGCCTTAAATCCCAGTGTGACCTCACTTTTTTTTTCTTTTTGCTTCTGTCTCTTTATTAAAAGATAAGGCTCTACGTAGGCAGTATGTGCACACTTGGCTTCCATTTGTCTGGAATAAGAAGCGACCCTAGAGTCCGAATGTGAGCAAACAAATCTCAACAGACCTTTTCATTTCTCCCCTTTTGTTTCCAAGCAGTTCAGAAAGTCCCCACAGTGCTGTATTTCTGTTTTGTCCACAATGACCCTGCCAGTACACCCACCCTCTCAAACATTTCTCAGCCTCTCTTGGTCATTTCATTCTGATAGCTAAACACCGTAATCTTGTCTACACATTCAAAAGTACACTGCCCACACATGGTCTTATCACTCAAAAGCAACAGAGAAGCAAGAGGCAGTGAGGTCAGGTTGGAAACTCAATTACTGTGCGGCCACACTGAATCTTCCTCTTGCTCTGCGCCAAACGCTGAGTTAGATTTCTGAAACACTCACCTCCTGTCTCTTTTATAAAAGATCATCTATCTCTTTCCTTTTCTGTAACTTTACCTCCATCCACTAACCTCTACCTCTTCTCCTTCACAGTCTTTCTTCAGTTTTCTTTTCTACAGCTTCTTCAACAAGCATACAGCCAGAACCTCGAATACTTTCCACCCCCATTTCGTTCAATAGTTATATCACACATTGCTTTAGAAGATTAAACCAAAATCTAATCCAAAACTAAGGGTTCAAAAAGCACAGAAAAACAGGGGAAAAATATAAACCACTTAAATACACAAGCTTATTCCCAGAAAACACTTTGCCTGCTCTATCATATAACGAGAGGATGTCATTTTTTGTCTTTTTCTATCACTCCACATTTAGCAGGGCATGCAGATAGATGCCCGTCCTCAGTCTCACTGCTGTGTATGTGTAGCCCCTCAAAATCCACTCAATTCCTACCACGATGAGCCTGGCAATGGCTGTGGTAAGAACATGCAAGGCTGGCTGTAACCATCAAGGTTTGAAAAGATGAGAGAGGTGGAAAAGAGACGAGACTGGGATTGCTCACGATTGCACAACTATGCACACAGCCAGCAGCATTTCACTTGCTCGCTTGCCATTTTTCCCTTCCATCCCCAAGCAAACTCAGTCAAAACCCTGGAAATGTAACAATGACCTGCTGCCATGTGCCAAAACATGGGACGGAGGCAGGGGGGGGGGAGAAAAAAAGTGAGCAGCTTGGAACCCTGTCATTTTTCTGTGCAAGCCCTGCTGCTGGTATCTTATCGGCTCAATCCTCTCATCGTCATTTAAATCTCCCCCTACTCCATCCGATCCCAGCCTTGGCCCTATTTAAATCCCTCCCTCCTCCCAGTCCACCACATTTCTAATGCTAATTATCTAAACCTCTCTGTACGCGCTTTCCCTCCCATCCACCAGCTAGTTATTCAAATCTCTCCCCACCCACTCTCCCTACAAGCCCGGCCCCAGTTAAAGGTGCTCGACTGAAGGGCTGATCCGGGCTGTTATTTTTCTGACATAGAATAATACTGCTTCATCCTTTCCTGATGTTTTCCTGCCCTTTTTTTCCTTTCTTCATACAGTTACACAAACTCTGAATTGAGAGTTAAGATAACTGGATTCCGTCGTCAACAATAATGTATTAAATTAAATCAAATACATCAGCAAGGTGCACGCAATGCATGTATATTTAGGAAACCGTATATGGTGGACACATTAAAATGTGCATACATCAATTCTCTGTTAAGATGATAGCTGCGTGGGAATGTAACCTTAGTCGGTCTGTGGTGGCCTGTTAGGGTCACCGTCCCCAGTGTTAAGTAAGGCGAGAGCGAACGAGCAGAGTTTGGGGAGGTCAGAGGGGATCTGCTTTCCAGGACCAGGTGCCGGCACAACAGTGTGGGAAAGGGGACACAAGTATCTGTCTCCTCTTCCAGTCGAAGCACGATTCACTGATTTCCTAATCTTTTCTCCCTATCAGTCAGAGCATCTCTTTCTGTGGTGCTCCGTTTTGTCCATTCGCACTCGCAGCCTTCACACTCTCTCTCACTCTCATTCAGTTGGAGGGATCTCGCCGTTAGTCCTGTGGAGAAGCCACCTACACATGGAGCATCAGGATCAGAGGAGTCCCACTCAGCATCACTATTTATTACAGTTACATAAATGCTGGTTTCCAACAACAGCCACCTCACAGAACCTGTTAACTCCCATGTGCACACGCAACAGCCGCACGAAACACCTGCACGAAAAGGAATTAACTGCACCCGCAGTGTGCAAAATTCTTGTTCGATAAGTTCGTTGTATGTCTTACTGCAAAGTGCATATTATGCATATTGCATTTTTGTAGAAATGAATCATCAAAAAGAGATTTTTTTTAAAATACACAATTTTATCAATTCAAAGCATTTCTATTTTACTGATTCCTTATTGACATCAACATTGCTGAAACAAACACATTCTCTTTTCCATGCAGAATTTTTTTAAAAAGTGGACACCTTAGGGGGTGTGCTCACCTTGATACTCCTGTCCAGGGGTGTAGGTGGTGGGGTTGCCTGTAATTTGGAGGGTGAGAAGCACCTCTCCCCCACCTTCTGCTATCCCGGCTCCCTCCAGCTCACCGTGGTGGGTGCACAGGAAGAAGAAGGGGTTGAAACGGGGGTAGAAGCTTGCAGGGGGAGCCCCGAAATCCATGTTGCTGCTCCCCAGGACGAGGGCAAGCAGGGCACAGCCTAAAGCACCCCCAAGAGAGGCCCGCGCCATGGCCATCTGCCCTCACACCACGCGAGGGGCTGAGGGAGTGAAGCTGGGTGAAGTGGCAAGGAGAGTGATGGCTGGGAGCAAGGGAGGCGCGGGTAGAGCTCCAGAGGACAGGTTTGGAGTCCAGAGATGAGTCGAAAGTCCAAAAGTGTGTGGGTGAGAGTGTGCACGTCTTGTGTGTGCTTGTATGTGCAGTATTTCTGTGTCTGAGTGTGTGGGCTTGGTTGTCAGGAAAACTGCTCTTCTTTTTCCTCTCCCTGTCCTACCTCCACTCTCGGGGAGTTCAGAGCTTCGCCTGTGCTGTCCTGCTCCGGCGTTTAAATACCTCACCCCCTCCCTCTGTTTCCCTCTCTCCTCCCACCCTCCCTCCCTCCCTTCCTCTCTCTGTCTCTCGTTCGCTCCAACACCAGCTCCACGCGTGCTGTATGCGCTCTACAAGACGGCCTCCCTCCTCTCTCTCATCCAGCTCTTCTCTCCTCCCTCTTCTCCGCCAGTCTATCACTCTGAATTTTTCCTTAATCTCGTTCTCCCCCTCTCTTATCTCCTCCTTTTTACCTCTCACTAAACCATTCTGTTACTCCATATTGCACTCTTGTATCCCTCTCTGGAGACCTTGGCGGCCTTATCTCTATGCATCTGTTAGTTTCTTCATCCCTAAGCAGCCCTCTGACAGATCCCTTTCACTCTTCTCTTCCTTTGTCTTTTTGCCCATCCACCAGACTGTCTCCTCCTCTCCCACCCACTATCACACCTCCTTTCTCCCTCCCTATTAAGCTCTCTTCACCTCCCTCTCCTTCCCTTTCTCTCTTTCTGCTGTTCTCCCACTTTGCCCCTCGATCTCCCTCTCCTTCTTCTTTCAAACCTCTACCTCTCCGTCTCTTCTCTCATCTTTAGAAGTGCTCGGCATTTGTTTTTCTTCTTCTCCTCTGTCGCTTTTTTTTTTCATGGGTTTTCCATGAGAATCTCCTTTTCCACAAGATTCTCCAACTTTTTTTCCCCTGTCAGACTAGCCCGCGCCACCGTTCCACCCTGCATTACTCCACCACTAGCTGATGGATAAGTATTCGTCCAGCACATGCATATCTTCCCTTTTCACCTGCGAGTAAATACAAAGAACCTGTATTACAGCCATGCGACTCTCTTTCTCTGCCCATCTCTCTCTTGCTCTGTGTGTAAGTGATACACTTTGCACCCCCCACCACCCAACAAGCATTCCTTCTTCAGACCTTGTGGAGACAAAAACATTTTCCAGATATATGACAAACACATAAAAATTGCCTCAGTGGCCGCACAGTTCCTTTCATGGCACACGGCCAAAGACAAAACAGACACATGAAATAAATTATTATCAAAAGGGGGAGTGGGGGGGGGGGGTGGACGTAAAGAAGCTGTTGTTACCACCAATTATTTCCTCTGGTGTTTCTCTTTAGCTGTCTGCTGGGTTTGTGTGGTTCAGTTCCTATTGCAGACATAAACACTCCCGAGCCAGCTAGGTACACACAGACACACGCACACTCACACTCAGCAGCTTCATGTCCAAACAGCCTGACTGACCCACAGCAAGAACGCACAACCAGTCCTGCATGGGCAGCTGCTTTCACAGCTTAAACGCTGCACCAGACACACATATGTATGCACATATACAGATACAAATACACAGTTGCACAACGAATCAAAATGCACTAAAGAGTACTCTTGTTTACAGACAAACACACAAAGAAATATAGTAAGTGGTTCTGTCAGTTTCTTGTTATCTCTATGTTGATATAATGACTTATATTTGGCTCTTGCAAAGTTATTCACCTGCCAGGGCAGCTGCAGCTCACAGACCAGCTCCAGTCAGCGTGTTTATCCACATTGCAGTCCAGACATCCAAGACGGCTGGGCAAAAAGACAAATATTATGCAACTGTAAAGGGAAGCTTCACTCACTTTGTGGATTTCTATTATAGTGGTCAGTCTGATTTATAATAACTTGTGAAAAGTGCCAGACAAAACCACAAATCCCAGAGAAGCTTCAGCTACACTTACATCCAGCCTGATAATGAAGGAAAACATGACATGGTTTGAAATAAGCTTAATGCAAACTGTACTGTCAGACTTGAACAACAAACCCTCTTTCTCTGTTAAATTCAGTGCTCTCCTCGCCATTTTTAAAAAAAACTTTTTCTCTGTCAATACTCCACTAAGCATAGTTCATGCTATATGAGATCATGTGTTTGAGTTTTAGTTCTTTTTTTAATGCATAGGCAAATTATAGAGACTCTCTCTCTCTCATAACCATTAAAAAACTCTTAGAGTGCTGTGGAGTCACACACAAACACACATTTCCCTCATATAGGATCCAAGATAATCATGTGACCAGACTGCTGGGACAACACATTAAAAGGATGACTAAAGTGCATAGCGGCAACTTTACCATGAACAGGTGTACTGTAATGTTTTGTTTTGACACGTTCACCGCAGAACTGCGATGGAAAACAAGTACATCGAGACAGTGCAGGTAGTTACTGGACGGCAGCAACTTTTTAGAAACAGCGTGTGCCCTCCCCAGATTCTTTATAAGGTCAGCTCGGCGGACCTGTCTGCCGAGACTGGAGAGTGAGATCAGAGGTTATCACAGTCCTATGCTGTTCCTCTCAAACAGTCTGCAGTTGCCCAACAGCTCTGTGTTGGCTTAATGAAGCACTTTTAATTAAACTAAATGCATTAAGTCACTGGTGGGATTTCTTTTTAGAACTTAATTCCTTAAGTGCAGTTACAGTAGCATTTTGCACAAAATGATGCTTTGCTGTAGTTCCAGCCTGAAGTATGCAGTGAAAAATGTACTCCTTAAGTTTATAGTTTTAAGAAAATAAAATATTTGAAAAGTCTGAACAAGAGGTGAAAATTGCTCCCAAAGAAAGCCAAATCGGTTTGTACTGCTGCGTCACTTGGAACAAGATGTTGCTTTTTAAGTTTTCGAGGAATGGACAACAGAAGGAGGGAATCGCACAAAACCAAGAAGAAACCAAGAAAACGTCTTCTGGTTTCCTCAAAGAAGTTCCAGTAAAGCATCAGCGGGCCAGGATGGGGGTAACAGTTTGGGGTAAACAGAAAACTGTAAAGTTCATGAAGTGTAACCTCTTTATTTGGTTTATATAAAAACTTGTTTATATCCTAGATGGATAATGCAACACAAATAATTAAGTAGACGGCTGCTCTTTCCACAGTATAGTTTACATGACCGGTACACTGACGGCCCACGCAGCTCATTATTTTTAATTAGCCCCACTTATTTAGACAAAAGCACAGTGTGCGAGCCCTTTCATTCATTTCACTGCGACGACTGCATTGACACAATGGGTTTGCTGATGCAGTGGACTCAAGGGGGAAAAAAATCAGTCTAGCCAAGGCACCAGACAAAATTTTCCACTGGTACCACTGGTCCTACAAACTTTCTCAGTTGAGCACACCATCTTGCTTTAAGTTTAAAATCTATTTTTTATGACAAATTATTATAAGAAACAGAAAAGAGACTCAACACTTTGTGGTTTTGTCGGGAGTGAAGTAGAGAGGAACTCAAAATTTTGGTTGACGTGTTAAAGGATGATGTATTGAAGCTTAAAAGTTTAAACTATGTTTTTATGACAAGGAGTTTAGCGATAGCAGCTCCCTCTTACTGTAATTACAGGTACTACAATATCTGTTGTGGTTGAAAACATAGACTGTACATAAAAGATCAACAACAACAACAACATCAGCTTTATATGCAGAGTTAAGTCAATGCAGAAGTGCCTTACACCTGCATTCTTATTAACAGCCAGAAGGGGGCGACTCCTCTGGTTGCAAAAAGGCTTGTGCGGAAGTTTAAAGCAAAATTGCCCTTGGATGCCTCGCTGTATGACTTAAAACTTTCCTGTTGATTCATCTGGGAGTTTTAATTCACATTTAATACAATGTAATGTTCACCTGCTAAATTAAGGTCACACTTAAAAGGATGACACAGCATAGCATGCTTTAGGGCTACCTTGGCAACTCGCTAGTATATGAGAGCCCGTCTAAATAACTGCATACTTTAAGTATAAATTGTGTCATAGTTCATCCTAAACACTGACTACCTTTCATGAAAAAAAGAAACAAACAAACTCATACTCTCACAAATACATCTGCACAAAATGAAGAATTTAACTCATGACTAAAATCAGAGCGCTCTAAGACAGAATGAATACTTGAACAAGTGTTTCTGATGCCGGTGGCGCGCTCGAGGATAGCCATTTGTTACCTGTAGCAGGCTTTAGTAACAAACACTCACACCCCTGAACCTGGTGATCTCTCCATATTCCTCATGTAGGTCCTGTCCTACATCTATTACACCGTGGCTATTGTACAGCCCCTTCCCCTATGTGCACACACAGACGTATTAATACACAAAACACACACACACACATACACAGAGTGCGACTGGGGGCTATCGTTCTCCATTATGAAAACTAGGTCGGGGAGGAGTGGGCGAGTAGAGTGGGGCAGTAATTATTTTTATCATTATTAATTTCCACCTCAAGCTTGCGCCGGGGCTTTTTTGTCTGCTTCAATCTTCATTTCAGCCCCCAGCATCCACACATGCACACACCACCATCACTACCAGTGTCTTTGAAAAGGCTACGTGCCAAACAAGGCAGAACAGAGCATGGGGGCACAAAAGAGGAAAAGAGCTCAAAGGGATAGAAAGAGTTTGACAGAGAGCGAGAAGGGCGACAGGGGAAGCCGGAGGGGTCGGACGTGTCGCCTCATCACTCACCGGACCCTAATTTACACTAACAGGTTGTTTACTTGATATGGCGAATGATAATAAAAGCCTGGGTGTTGGATGAGGGGAGAAAGCAAGGAAAGAGAAAAATTGAAAGCGAGGCCCTGCGGGAACACTTCGGCGCTGTGATGGCTTGCACACTCCAATTAGTCCCATGAAAAGCTTCTCTCCCTAGAAAGGAGTTAAGGAAGGGGTGAGTTGCTCATTGCGTAAATAAAAACAGCCATATTCACCCCAAAACTCTCTTGCTGGGCCACTGCACAAGGAACAACTTCACTGGTTGTTGGGACTCAGCCGTGGCCACGTACAATGAAAACACAGTTTTCAAGTTTGTGTTAGGGTCACTGGGTCGTTGACCCAGTGTTTTGTGTTTTTGGTTTTTTGATTTTGTTATTTCATTATATTCTAGCTTTGCTTTACGGGTTTTAGGATTATTCTTAGTTAAGGTTCTCTGGGTGGGGTTTGGTTAGAGCTTTAGTGTTCTGGTTTTCTGTCTGTGTAATCCTTAGTTGCTGTCTCCCCTGTCTGCTATATCCCCGTGTCCAGTCAGGGTCTGTGTCTGCCCTGGTTCCACGTCTCTGTTCCCTCTGTTGTAGTGACTGCATGTGAGTCTGTGTCTTTTGTTCAGTCTCTGTTATGTTTCCTGTTTTACTTTGAAAGTCCATGTCTCATGTTAATGTGTTTGGTTTTGCTTCCTTTGTCTCGTTAGGCCTGATTTGCCCCAGCTGTGTTTCCCTCCTGTTACTCATTCCCTGATTGCTCCCTCTGTGCATTTTAGCCCTGTGTTTTCTCTGTGTCGCGATCTACCGTTTATTTTGCTGTGTGTTTTGTCAGTCCGCCGGTGTTAGTTTAGTTTGATTTTTTCCAGTTATGTTATGTTTGAGTTCAACATTAAAGCTGCTTCGGTTTAAGTTTGTCTCTGAAGTCTGCACCTTGGGTCCTATTCCTGTCTGCACACAGCTGTCACTTAACAGTTTGTTTTGTTAATGACACTAAATTTGTTATTTGTACTGTACGTATTACACGTAGGTTCAGCGACCACAAAAAAATAAATAAATAAAAAACAACCAAAAAAAAAAACGCTGCTGACACTAACTAAATAAATGAATGACTTGAAATGCACCTTTAACCATACATAGTCCATAACAGTGTGCAAAGACTGCAAAATCAATGTAGTGATTTACTTCTGCTCCAACTATAAATAAATATTAATCAATTTAAAACTGTTAAAAAAGCAGTGTTTTCCTTTGGATCATTTGAAGGTCTAGTTCTGTTACTGCTGTGTGCTGTAGTATCTATTTCCATCTATCCATCCAACTTCATCCGCTTTATCCGGGGCCGGGTCGCGGGGGCAGCAGCCTAAGCAGAGAAGCCCAGACCTCCCTCTCCCCAGCCACCTCCTCCGGCTTTTCCGGGGGAATACCAAGGCGTTCCCAGGCCAGCCGAGAGATATAATCTCTCCAGCGTGTCCTGGGTTTGCCCCGGGGCCCGGAACACCTCACCCAGGAGGCATCCTTGTCAGATGCCCGAACCACCTCAGCTGGCTCCTTTCGATGTGGAGGAGCAGCGGCTACTCTGAGCCCCTCCCAGATGGCCGAACCTCTCACCCTATCTCTAAGGGAGAGGCCAGCCACCCTTTGGAGGAAGCTCATTTCCGCCGCTTGTATCCACGATCTCGTTCTTTCGGTCACTACCCACAGCTCGTGGCCATAGGTGAGGGATTTCCATCTATTCTATACCAATCATCCTCATGTAGTCTTTGTTATGCAGGTCAAATTTATGCATCTCTGATAAAATTCAGCCATCTGATGTTAAGAAAATCTTCCTCTTGATTTTTTTCGCCTACAGTAAAACTTTTTATTAGACTTATCTTTGGTGCAACACTTGAAATATTATAACAGGGTCTCCTCCTGTCTTTTCATAGAAGATCAGATTACTACGGTTTTCTCTATATTCTTATAAGATCTTTACCTTACAAAATAAAGCACCTTGAGGTGACTGCTGAGCTGAACTGAATTGAAAAAGTTAATCTTGTATTTCATTATAGTTGTTCATTGCACTGGGTTGTCAGAAGTTACGTGATTGAATCGGTTTATTTGTTTGCTAGCAGGATTATTCTTTACGTTATAGATGGAATTGGATTAAAACTGGATCAGTGGAGGAGGTTGCCTCAACATCATCATATCAAATGTAAAGCTTTGATATGGATCTAGATGCAGGATATTTTGTACCATTCTGAGATAGCGTGCCCACTGGACACTTTATTTATTACATCTTGTTCCTACTGGGTTGGACCATGTTTTGCTTTCAGAACTGCCTTACTTCTTCGTGGCATAGATTCAACAAGGTGCTCAGAGATTTTGGTCCATATTGACATGAGAGTATCACACAGTTGGCTGCAGACGTGTCACTTATACATCCATGATGCAAACTTCCAGTGTCGTCACATCCAAACGGAGTCCTCTTTTGGACTGTCATCTAATTGCTGTGGAGACCATTTGAGTACAGTAAACTCATTGTCATATTCAAGAAACCACTTTTTGATGACATGAGCTTTGTGGCATGTGTCATTTATATCAAATTCTCATGCTACAATTGAATTGTAGCCTCAGTTTCTTGTTCTTAGTTGACGGGAAACGGTTGCTGCAGCCCTTCTACTACAGGTTCGACCTGTTGCAAAGCCAGAGATGCACTTCTGCATACCACGGTTGTAATGAGTAGTTATTTGAGTTACTGTTGCAGTTTCAACACAGTCTGGTCAATCTCCTTTGACATCAAAAAGTAACTTCCACCCAGTAAACTACCACTCATGGGATATTTTCTCTTTTGTAGACTATTGTCTGTAAACCCTATGGATGGCTGTCTGGGAAAATCCCAGGAGATCAGCAGTTTCTGGAATACTCAGAGCAGACTGTCTGGCACCAACAACCATGCAATGTTCAAAGTCACTTGAATTGGATTTTTGCCCATTCTCACGTTGGGTTTGAACTTCATCTTGACTATTTCTACATGCCCCCCTCCCCCCAAACAAAACTGGGGTGCTGAAGTGGGTAGTGGGTGTATGTATAAAATCGAAATAAGAAAAATCATATTGATGTTCTTAAGAAAATTTCACAAGCTAAGCTAGCTAGAGACAACCTTTTAGATCTAGACATTCATGCGCTCTCTGCTTTAACAGATGAAGGCATTAAATACTCAGATTTTGTGTTCAGACACTAAGACAGAAGTTTTCCCTCTTAAAATCAAGCATAAGTCCTCATGGCTGCTAAAAACAAAAAAAATCCCATGTCCTCTGTCCTCCACTCCTCAATTAGGACAAAAACCTCTGGAAGTGGCTACACTGACACCTTGATGAATGAGTAAGCCATGCAGAGTAAGTACAGCATCATCCTTTAAATGACAGTGGGATCAACATTCCCCACATTCTATGGTTCTCTTCTACCACATAAACAACTGAAAATCCAAACTCAAACCTGCTGTTTGGACAAAGCGAGATAAAGGTTGATGTATAAAAACTTGCTTTAGTGAAACATCTGTTCATGGAAATGTCTGCAGACACAATGCGTTAACAATCATATGTAGTATAAAAGTGACAGGAAAAACAAGAAAAGCAAAAAAAAGATCTTCGACAAAAGAACTCGGTTCATTCACACAGTTCAGGGGTGACTCAGTTGTTTTTGCTTTCTACTTTAGGGCCACATTAATCTGCCAGCAACCAGTGGAGAGTAGCAGAATATGTGTGGGACTCTGTGAGGCCATGTTACAAACCAAAACACTGGACAGAACAAAAATGAAAAAGAACGTAAAATGGTATTTAATTTGTTATGGTTAAAAGCAAGTAAACATTTAAGACTAATTATTCAGTTATACAAGAGTAGGTTTTGAGACTAGCTCACAGGTTCCTAGACTGTACACCATTGAACTTATATTAAAGTACTTCATTTGAATTTCCTGTTGTGCCCTTTCTCCAGAATTTCTCTTTCAATACTCACATGTGAACCAGTTTCCATGAATTCTCGTTGAAGCATTATTAGCCAGAAATACAGTATGCACTAGTTTTTGCGCTGGCACTCAGCAGAGTTGTTTTTCTTTGCGAGAAGAAAGCCCAACACTGTTGCTACCAAGGTCAAGTGCATTTTCAAGCTAAACGACCGGCACAAACATTTTTCTTTTTCGTTGCATGACTAAAAACCATGTTGGGGAAACATGCAGGTATTGCTTTGAACTTGTGTGCAGCCTGAAGATCATTAATCTAAAGCAGCTTTCCGTTTTGGACACCTGTCATAGCTCATCTGACTTTAACAGTGCCATTTGCAAACCTTAACCTATTTTGAGCTGGGCTTTTATTTTTCTTGTAATTAAATTATAAGAATTACCAAGAGTATCCAACATGAAATATACAGATATGCCGTTCTTACTTTTAAACAAGTTACTGGTATTAAATTCCTCATGGTAGTTGTTTTTATTTTTTGAAAAATGACAAATGAAGAATCAGGAATTAGCAGGACCCTGAGAGATGCTGCTGGCCCTTCAGTTGATCCATCTACCATTCACTCAAGCCTCATCTCAAATGGTCATTCTTAAGGAAGGGAAATTACCCAAGAACTGGACTGAAAATCAGTGCTAATATAGAGTGACAAATCCAAAATTTTAAATCTGTTTCAAATTGTCATCAGTATGTGTAGACGTGGTCAGGAGAAGGGTACAATAGTGTGTGTTTATAGCCATCTTTGATACGCCGTGGAGGCTCTCAGCTTGGGCTTCATTTCAGGAAGCAGTGTTTGGGATCTTGCCAGTCCTGAGATGAATACAGAAAAATGCCATGAGAATGTGATATACCATGCAAAACCATCTGGAAAGCATTTGATTGAAGCAGCTTTGTTATCATTGTGTTGCTGAAATATAAACATATCGCTAATGCAGTCAGTCATGGATTGGCCTCCACAGAGCCCAGACTTGGCAGCGTACATCCAAAAAAGAGCTTTGATTGTCCTTTAAGAAGCCAGAAGATCTCTTCCTGAAGACTATTTAAAGAAATTGCGAAGAAGCTTGCTTCCAATGGCAGAGACCTTTTGCTTGTCAATCACTTGGCAAGCAAAAGGTTGCTGGTTCGCTTCCAGCTGGAGACACAAATCCCCCTTGGGGTTGTGTCAGGAAGGGCATCCAGTATAAAATTCAGCCAAATCAAACATGCGACCCCTTGTGGCAAGGGAGCAGCTGAAAGTAAACAACTTCTACAAGAAAGCATGCCTAAGGGTTCAGGCTGTGAAGGATGAAGGATAAAGGTGACCATACAAAATATTGACGTTTAAGCTCATTAGAATGAAACTCTGTTTTGCCTTGTATGTTTCCACATCTTTAAATAAATTCTTGTTCCTATTTGCCATATTTTAGGAAAGCATGAAGAAATAAGGTGTAACTAAAGACTTTCCCCCAGCACTCTATGAACCACATTATGTGTATGTACACATATCACTGAGCACCTGAGGTGTTTAGAAATATCAACATTTAAAGCTGAGTTTAAGATTAGAAAATGCAATGAAACAATTAAAATGCAAATTTCTTAGGAACATGACGATGATTTTATCTGTTAGATTGTATGTTGCAAGTTTTTAATTAATCAAAAGAATATCATCACAAGAGTCTGTACCCTATATAACCCTTGTTAATTTTTAACACTCAAAGCAGACATCGGTTGGTGTGTTTATAATGTAATTTTCCAATCATGACAACAGTAAGATACAGTATTTTTTAAATAATTGCACATCAAGCATTTGCTGCTGAGAAATGTGAAGAAAGGTACGTCAATTTGGCTTGAAAGACATCACAGAATGAAGGTACATCACAGTGATTAGAAATCAAAGCTTTAAAAGCCTTCAAACATATGCTCCCAGTCCTGTAAAACTCATACAGAGATGCTATAAACCAAATAAACTGTCGTGTGCAGCACATACTGCACGCAACTAATTCAATGGTAAATACTGGGGGGGATAATAAATGCCTCTGCTTCAGTTTGGAAATATTTGGGGTTTAGATCAAATAACACACATGAGCCAGCCTGCTGCATGACAGCACAGACCATTTCTGTCAACTGCTCCAAGTTACTGTTTTTCTTTCCTTTTTTTTTTAAGCAAGCAACTTACTGATTAGTAGAGATTTAAGAAAACCGTCAAAAGACCTGCTACCTTAGCTAAAATGCCTTTAACTAATAATAATTGAATCTGTGTGCATTTTCATACTTAAATAAAAGGTAAATGTGTGGCTGTACTCATGGAAAATAACTTTTCCGCTGATTTGAAGTTGTGTTTCTGGGATCTTCATGAATGGTAAATGTAATAACTGCTGTCTGTACTGAAGCCTGATGGAAATATTAAAACGGCTAAGTGTTTGGTACTAAGAAGGTAGTGTGCAGTAAGGTTTTACAGCTTTTTGATGAAAGCAGTGGTTTTCTGCAAATGAATGCTGTGAGAGTGATAAGAATGACTCATAGCAGGTTGCAAGCTGGACAGCTTAATGATGCAATGTTGCAGTTTTTGGCATTAACTGCAGGAGCTTCGTTCCACTGAACAAAATCCACACAAAAAGAAATGTCAAAGAAAAATAAATGCAGGTGCACATGTCCCGATGTCCTTTTTCTGCACACTTTCTAGCATAATGCCATCCCGCAAATTTGCTTTAAATATATCAAATAGTCAAACACTGGGCTGTCTGCGTTGAATACAGTCTTTATATATATCTGTGAGTTTAAATGGTGGAGGCACATGGCTTGGCACCATTTAAGTGTGATACATTTTTCAATAGCTGTGAGTCATAGTTCTTTCTGAGTTCTGAGCAAGGCAAAGTGCGTCGCTCGGGGCTGCCTCCATCTACAGACAGTTAGCTTCGTACTTCTTTTGCATTTGTTAGACGCAAAATCTGTTCTCCAAACTCCTCGCTTTCAGTTCAGCTCCCAGTTCACTGTCATCACAGCAGCCCCCTCCCTTCCTGCAGTCATGGTAACGGAGCTGTGAAAGAACAAGCTGAGGAATATGAGGCATGGAGGATGACAGACACATGGCCACATTGTGACAGAGACAGACGAAGAGAATGCCGAGTGGTTTGACACCACAGACAGCGATTTCCCCATCCTGACATCCAGCATGCAAGCAATTAAGAAGGACATGAGGCAGAAGTTATGTGGGACACAGCAAGTCGAGAAAAACAAGATTTCTAGTATTTGCAAGGCATTCAGCAGCAGAGTGGAAGTTCTTGCTGGACACAGATTTTATTGTTTGGAGGCGAATCCGTGTACTTTAGGGTCCCGTACTGTCATTCCTTCGTCTGTTGCTGAGATCGGACTTGTTCACTGTACAAATAAGATCAATGAGTCGACCTCCTGACACAAGCTTTTCAGAGTCTAGAACTCGGGAGAAAATAGGCTATCACCATGGCTGAAAATCAATTTGATAAATGATAGAGAGGTGTTCTAGCAACTGAAATCCTACACGCAGGCCATCAAAAAGCCATCTCTCTTCACATACATTCTTATGGCCTAATAGATACAGTATTGATTTTAGTGTGGTTGGTGGAAATGCCAATGTGAACTTGTAAAAAAAAAAAAAGTAAGACAAAACAGCTCTTGTTCTCACTCCGTGGCATAATCTGAGCTGCGCTCTTCAGCAGCTAGGATAAGTTGCTTCTGCTTGTGTGTGTGAGAGCTGCACAGCATGGCTGGCACACACATAATAAAACAGATCTATTCCAAAAGATACCATTCATCCCTGGACGGCCAGCACAGACTCTCACTTCTTACAAATAAACACATATGCAGTGATAACAGTCGCATGTAGCAGTAAACACTGTTGAGATACGCAAAAAAGTCTTACTCACACAGCATTCGCACACATGCACAGTCAAACAAACACTGGCAGTAGTAGTAGAGGTGTAAATGTGCATGAGCGCACATACACACACACATATTTGCACTTGCAGATCCACTCACATTAGAAACACAGAAGAAGGCGGGAGGAGGGGGAAGGGGGCACTGAGGCCACAGAACATACAACAAAAAGCAAGCAGACAGCCTTGAGCTATGAGCTCAGCTAAATAAATAAATAAATGAAAATCTCATTTTAAACCAGAAGCTTCGCACCCCCTCTTGGAGCCCACTCCTCCTCCTCCCAGCTCTCCTCCTTTTTCCTCCTCCTCCTTTCCATATCCCAGATCAAGGTTTCATTCTGAAGAAGCACAAAGACTGGCTGCCCAGCATCCATCTCTTCAACTCCATCCATCCCACCTATCGTAGGGCTCCAGAGACATGGATGCGCTGGCTCTGCTTTCCATTTTCTTCCCCCCTCCACAGGATGAGCTCTGACAGTACCCAACGACACCAGAATCTGGCAATCAACCGGCAAAAGCGCCAGAGGTTGTCAGACCATTGTATCTGTTTGTGTAAATCTACTGTAACAAATGCACCTGGCTCCATTTAATCCAGAGTTTATGTCAGGCTTCATGGCAGGTAGGATGATGCCAATTAGAGAAAGGCATGGCTGTCAGGGGAAGCACATAGGTTTAGCCCGCTGAGACACTACAGCATACTAACTGATTTAAGCCAATTTGTCGCCATATCCATATTGTGCTTGACTGTGCAAACAAACAGATATAAGTAGCGGCTGTGGGCATGTGGATCCGTGGGTGTGGATGCTGGAGAGACACAATAGATGGTTGTTTTGGCGTATAAACCCCACACAGATGGATGAACATCCTGCTTTGGATTGGTTAAACCAAACGTACTGAGGCAGACATGACACAATATCTTTTAAACTGTGCACATACTCCAACTGTCAACAGCTGAAGAGGGACCAGGGATGTGAACAATCAGTCGACTAGAAGCTTAAGCTCCCTTCACTAGTCGGTACCAGAAATACTCATTTGTTCGACTAATTGCTCAGATTTCACAAAACGAGCTGTGGGGTGTCATGCAGTCACTTACAACAATGTCTTCCCCTTTCTCTCGGTGATGAAATATTCTAAACAAGCAAGGTGGAAAGACAGATGACATCTTGTAAAACCTGTGTGGTTTGGCAGTATTTTGATCTAGAAAAGAAATGCTTGGGTCTAGGCTGTGTCAGGCTAGAACCACTGAACCAGAGCAATCTGTCACCCACATTCAATACAGCCGTGTGGACACTATCCTGCAAGTAAAGAAGGCTGCTGGTGGCAGCACATTCGCCAAGCCAAAATGACATGTGCAATGATACAGACAGCAGACAGCTCCATACATTTCAGAGGCATTTTAAATATGATTTGATAACAAAAGGGTGGAATTAACAGAGTGAAATGGCTATGCACACAATACTTGTACAAAAGCAATTACATTGTAGTCTTAATCATTTCTCAAACATTTAATTGATAATGAAATTAGTCACAAGGAACATCCCTTGTATGGAGAGGAGGACAGAGTGAGCCAGATGATACAGATGATAATGTGACCTTCATCTTTGTCACTATGAATAGAAGGAGGAACCCCTGTGGCCTTAATTATATGGGTCAGCAGACCAGGAGCTGGTGGTCCCACATTGGGGGTATCAACAAGTCAAACAAATGCAGACATACACAGAGAGCGAGTTGATTCGAGTCAATCAACGATGGGGCCCTGTTTTAAGAAGAGAAATGCAAATTGCAAATACAACACACACACATGCACACAGTCAAATGAATGCATTTCCTCTCATAATAATGACGCATTCATGAGCATTTTACAAGACAAAATGTTACAAAGCAAGACAGGAAACAGAAGGAAACCAGCGGCCTTTGTTTCCTGACTTTATATTCAGCTTTAGAATGATGTTGTGCACTCGATGTTTACTCATAACAACCAAGGACAATCGTTTATGTGCAACGCTGTACCAATGACAAAGAGAAAAGTGCTTCTTGCACACCTGCTCCACCATCATCATGATGGCTAGAGACTGTAATTAACGGCGAGGTTTAGGCGTACGTTACAATTAACACATCCATGCAGATATGCACACAATTTACACAAAATATAATGGTCCATTGAATCCTCCACTGTAGGTCCTTCAGCACAGTGTTCCGCACACTCACTGATCCAATTACAGGTCAGAGGTCACAAGACGGTCCCATCCTACCACAATATACAACAGGACCTCCCCCCACTCACTTCTCCCCATCCTCCCAGCATTCCCCTCATTCATTTATCCTCCTCTCTTCACACCCTTCTGCTCAGCTGTCATCTCTCACTTCGTCTCCTCTAAATGGCTATTGACTGTGCTCACAGGGCTGTCGTTCTTTGTCTGTCCCCCATCACAAATGTGTCTGCCAATCACAGGCTCACTGCTCTGAGTGATCCTATATCTTATAAAACAAAAACAGCACTGTTGCTTTCATTAAAAAAATAAATAAAAATCTTAAATCTCTTTTTAAATTTTTTTTAAACTTCTGGCATTCCACACTGCTCCCAGTGTTGTTGCTGCAGTTCCTCAGCTAATCTATTTTCTCTGTGGTTGCCCTTTTCTCAATGATTGCCCTCTCTCCGAGCTTTCTCTCCTACGCTCCTCCACTGTTACTCGCTTAGACTCGCTCCTACTCTCTCCTTTATTCTTTCCTTATTCTCGCTCCCTATCACATGTTAAAACTCTAGCTTACGCCCTAAGGGAAGTTCTCCCTTTCAACTCACTGGACCCAGAGACAGGAAAAAGCTATTCCTCCCTACACCGTGTGTCACTGCACTGTATCTGTTTCTGGTAACTAGCTGGGTAAGCCGATGTCATCATGTTACTGTGTCACTGTGTCAACAAAAGACTGGCTTTATTGTACAGTGTATGTAAAGATTAATCTTCAAACCTAGGCCAATCTGGTATTTATTACCTCTGCAACAAATCATATGTGATTGGTTGAGTTTGTCTCCTGGTTGTTAGCAAAATTATTCAGAAAGTTCAATGAACGTGTTGCCATTGATGGGGCTTAGCCCATCGTTTGGAGGTGCAGGTTGGGGTAAACCTGCAAGACAAGCAAAATTCAACTTTAAGCCCATTTTTTTCCAAACATATGCACTTTATGTTTTGTAAGGAAAATTGGAAAAAGATGCAGCATATTGGATTTATAATGCAATAAAGTCATTGTCATGCTGAAAAATAAAGCTGTTGCCAATCAGGCACTTTTCAGACAGGTGAATCAAAATGTGAAAGCACTTTTCTGTGTTCATAATTCAATTACAATAATTACATTTTGACAACATCCACAACACGAGCACCCCTCACTAAAAACTGAACCAAACTTTTGGGTCTTTCACTCTGTTGCCACTGACTTCCAGTTCTTGTGTAATTTTCCCTTCCTTAATATTGGCTGCCCTTCCATTGACACCAAATCCAATGAGGCTTCAGTGAATAGCAGAGGAATCAGCTGAAGGGCCAGATACATCTCTGTCCGGTGTGGGGATTTTTTCTTTCCATTTTTCCTATTTCTTACAGACATGACTTTCAAAAACTGTTCATCTTCCGTAGATAGTTTTTAGGCCTGTCACTTCTTCTTTTTGTCCTCTACTTGTCGATTTTTAAGGACACAGTGCAAAATGCTGAGATATGTCAGGTTTGTCTCCTAAAATCGCCTGACTGGTGCAAAAGAATACTATTTTATGCCTGCCAAACTGTTATTGTTGCCATATTTTGTAGATTCAACATCGATAAATGGAAATAATGTGTGTAAAATAAACACTGAATCCTTTCTTGAGTTAGGTGCATTTTTTTTAATGTTTGAAATGATTCATGGGTCAGCATGAAGTAGAATGACTGGTATTAAAATTAGTGAAAAAAGCAGCCAAGACCACTTTAAAAAACAAGTCCAAGAAAGTCTGGCTCCTTGGAAACAAAAAATAAAGAAATGACAGATGGCTCGAGACTTTTGTACAGAATTGTATTAAAATGAAATAAGAAAAAAAAAAATGGGACACATTCATTTTGCAGTTAAAAACAGCAAACTAACCCAGATATCCTTCTGGAACCAGGTATTCAGTTCATGCTTGTTATGGTCTTTTCAGAGGTATACACTCTCAGACTCATCTTGTGGCTTAATAAATATTCTAACCTAAGTGTACATTACTTTAAACAAGAGATAAGTCAAAACATAACACATTCCAAATAACTGGTGGCAAAACCATCTACAATCTTGGGTAAAGGGACCTATAGTTTGCCACAAAAAGGCTACAAAAACCATAAAATTTATTTCCTCCATACAGACAACCACACACCCCACAAAGACAAGGTCATGCCTCATTAATCCATCACTCCAACAAGCTCCCCCATCAGCCTCATTCCTCTCCTCCACCACGCACTTGCTACATATCCTGCACGAGTGCCCGAGATTTACAGCTGCTCTGGCTCATGGGCAGAGGTTTGGCTGATATACAGTGAGCAGTGAAAGAAGAAAAAAAATGGAAGAGGCAGAATGAGAAAGAGATGAGAACTGATATTTCAGCCCTCTAATCCCTCGGCACCTCTGCTGATGAGTTTTGCTCTCCTGGCATTAGTTTAGCTCAAGCACAAAAACTCATCACCTCTCTGGGCAACAGCAAAGGTAATTATGACTAATGAAGTGCAGACTTTTATGGCCAAACATGGGCCTAACTGCATTTGTGCTCATAATGGCATACAGAAAGAGACACCCTCTGCTTCACTGGCATAAACATTACGCAGACGCAGAATCAAGGTCACCTCAGCAGATTAGCACAGCCTGTAAATGAGTTCAATTAAACAAGTTGCTAATGGATGTCAGCTAATGGCCAAGTTATACCCTGGCAGCTCAGTGACAGCCGATGCAGGGCAAAGACTTTGCATAAGCTACAGTGGGTGGCAGCAGGTCCATCTACGGATAGGCCTATGAAGTACCTTTAGATATTGAATATTTTATATCTTAATATAATTTGAATGAAACATTTATTTGATATGCTTTACAGTCCCTGAATATTACACAGAAGAGATTTAATGAAATATTTTGCACAAGTGGAATAACAACGTGTCAAGTGCTCAGAAAACAGGTTAAAAAACAACAACAAAACCAAAACAAATGACTAATTCCACTTTAGACAATGAAAAAAAAGAGGAAGCATTTTAATCATCTAAAAATCTAGTTACAATAATTAAACATGAATAATGAGCTCCTCCATAATTAACCTGCTCCCCAAGCTACACTCCTCTCTATTAGAGAGAAGATCAACACAGAGCACCAGAGACAGAGAGATATGAAGTGCTCAAACAACGATGAGTGAGATCAAACCCATTTGCTTGGACCGGGATGGAAACTTTCCGTGCAATTAAACCGCATTTCCAATCATGAATTGGGAAAAGCGATCTCATCATCTGCAGAGGCTGATAGATTACGCTCATGAGACTGCGCGGTGCTGTCACAGGGCCAAACCAGACTAACTCACCCCAAACTGCCCCTTTGCTCGCCATCATTTACAACCAAGCTATTTACAAAACCATTACAGCGTGCTATTACACTTGACGTCACGGCTGGACGTTCGACCTGGAGCGTCATGTGGAGGTGAGGTTAGAATGAAAATTTAAGAATCATCCCCATCCTCAGAGTCGGAAGCAAAACACAAACACACTATGGTAGCGCTCAAGTGAAGAGACTATTTTCTCTTTAAAAGAGATAAGAACCAGAAATCTGTCCACATAATTATCAGCGAGGCCCCAACAGAAACAGAAGTAATACCTCATATGCACAAGGGAAGCAACCACATAATGAGAGGTTAAAGGTCAGCCCACACACAGGAAGAGACAAATCACTACTTAGGAGCCAAATTGTGTAAGCAGCTAAGATTATTTAACCCCAAAACAAATCTAATATATTCTGTAGACTTTCACACATATTTAAAAAGACAGACTGCTGAAAAAATTACATTACAAAATATTTTTTTTTATCAGAGTATAGCATCGAGGCAGTGAAACAGCAGAATAATAATGGATTGCATTTTTATAGCGCTTTTCGAGACCCTCAAAGCACTTTACAATTCCACTATTCATTCACACACTGGTGGAGGCAGCTACAGTTGTAGCCACAGCTGCCCTGGGGCAAACTGACAGAAGCGAGGACGCCATATCGCGCCATCGACCCCTCTGGCCAACACCAGTAGGCGGTAGGTGAAGTGTCTTGCCCAAGGACACAACTGTCAGAGCCGGGGCTCGAACCGGCAACCTTCCGATTACAAGATGAACTGCCCACTCTTGAGCCACGATCACCTGTAGAGGCAGAGGATATTGTTAGTTAGCTATAGTTATGTTAATGAAATTAACAACAGGTGCAGGAGGGGGGCAACTATGAGACAGCCCCCACAAACAGGTGGAGGCCACTGACATTTTTTTTCTTTTCTGGGTTTATTATAACATTATAACATTTGGCCAGGGTCAGTGTCACTGGTAGCAGGAGGTGATACCTGAGAGGTTACACAGGTAGTTCACCTGTGAAAAGGATTTATACCACAGCCTGGCCCCCCACGCTAAAGCTAACAAAGCATCTCTGGGACACCATGTTGCACCTTCGACTGTCCAGGTGCTCAGGGATGCCTTGGCCCAGATCTGAATTCATTTTTTTCATTTAGTAGACTGATCAACTGCAAAATTTTCACAATAATTATAAATTTTATACAAATACAATACACACTCACACGTGACTAAACTGTTTTAGCTGAGTCACGTGTGAGTGTGTATTGTATTTGTATACAATACAAAAATATTGTATTTTTGTATTTGTATTTTTCTAAAATACAAATGTTCCACCTCCCAATAACTGTAGAGTGGTTATTGACCCTTGTCCTAGAAATTCACCTCTGGTACTTGGCAAGCGTTCGTCCAAGCCACTGCAGTGTGGAAGCAGACAAACTTATCCATACCGTTTCAGTTTCATCGCTTTGGTGGTGCCAGGTTTCAGTAATATACCCCTTCAAGGAGATTAAAAAAAAGTCCAGTGGCTCCGTGTGGAGGCACTCTGTGTAGAGTTTTGGGTCTCATCCAACATTATTCCCCTGCTGCAGAACTCACTCGATAAAAACTGGCCTCCTTACCACAGCCGACAAACCGCCCCAGTCTGAAAATTTCTCACATGTGGGAAATTTTGGGTCACATTCTGAATGACATGCTGGATACAGTGGACAACCTGCAAGTTTCAAGGTTGTACACAAAAAAAGGTGAGTTTAAAGTAGCAAAGGTTCATTTATTTTTACTGAACATCAAAGAAGGGATTTCAAATTGGATGGATGTGGAGGAACAGGAAGCACCACTCTGTGTTCTTGTCCTCCCTGCTTCTTTCCTTGGTTGCTTATTGAGGCCAAGGCAGTGTTGCTGCACACTGGCTCAGCAGCAGGCCTCTCAGAATGAGCAGTAAAACTAACCACCAGTGGGAGGTTAAGCTACTCCAGTGTCACTCAGGCAACCCGCGGTGAAGCCGACACACTTCCTCTGCCAAGGACAAAAAAAAAAAAAAATGTTTCCCAACTTGTCCACTGAGGTCTGAGTCTCAAGCCATGGATGAACAAGCTGAATAAATCATACAAGTATGACTGAGAGTGTGTACACCCAGAAAGCCTGAAGGAACAACAGAGTGGGTTCTGAGCTTCTTTCATATTAGCAGACTGCTGGCCACATGGCTGGGGGAGCTGAGCCCTTCGAAGCTCAGGCTGTTGTGAGAGAAATACTGAATTATGCATCTGAGAAGGGAGGGGAGATTGGTTGCTGGCTCCGATACCACCACCCCCCTCCCCCCCTTTTCTTCACCTCCTTTCCTATTCACTGACAGATAGATGAGGGCATCTCAATGAAGTTTCGCAGGAGGTCAGCTCCTCAGATTCAGCACTGACAGACAGTGGGGGGCGTGTCCCTGTTTCCCGTTTTCTGCACCATTTCACAGAATTGGGAGAAATGCCACTCTCCGCCCTCTCATCCGAATGGGGCGGGCAGGTGGGGAAGGTTCCGTCGCCTCCAGCAAAGATGTATGCTCGATGACACACTGATGACACATTTGCGCCTCTGAAATCGGCCGAGGGTGGTTATGAGGTACGCCGCATCGATTCTCGGTGGATGAGGACCATCTCCTGCCACACCCACAGTGAGCAATGGGGTCAGGAGGTCACCCTTTTAACTGCCTGCCAAAAATCAATTCCTTATTAGAACTTCATTGCCATGGGAGAAGGAACGAAATGGCGCTAAAATGAAGACAGAAGACATTCACCTTTGTCAGATAGGATTATGGATGTTCTCTGGTTCCCCCCTGTTGTTATAAAGGAATCTCAGTGGTTCAGTCCCTCTTTCATTTTCTGGGCCTATACTGCTCCTCCTCCTCTTCATTTGAACCTCTTGCTCCTTGTCTCTTGACACTTCATTGCCAGGCTGCTGGTTCTATTTCTGTCCATTGCCGCAGGCTATACATTCTGCATATTGTGTGTGTACAGATATCCACATATGAAACACCTGCTTTCTACACTGTATTCAGCACGAGACCTTACTGCAGCACTTTTTTTTTTTTAACTACAAAAAGAAGAAATCTCTTTTACAGCCTGGTAAACTATTAATTATTTTTATAGATAAGGTGTGTAGCTGAAAGACATGAGTGATTTTTCTATTACTCGTCTTGATTGATCATTGTTTGTCCATTAGTTAGCTTGTGAACCACACTGTACACCACAATCCTAATGTCCTTCAGTTCTGCTGTCTCTGGCTAAATGGGGTTTACACAGAGACACTGTTATAGATGAGGGTCGGTCCCTTAATGGATCCTCTTGACTGTCATAACCAGCCAAGGCCTGTGGCGGAAACTGCCTTCAGTTTGAGTCCTGAAACTAGAGCAATGGACCCCTCCCTGCCCCTGTCCTCTAGACTACCTCGCTGGGCTTGATGGATGGATGGATGGCAGTCAGCGATAAGCTGTGCAAGGCAACTAGAGACTGCAAAGCAACCAACATTAGAGAACCAAATAACAAGCATATAGCATTCTTCATAAGTGCCACCAATGCAGAACAGACAGGATGTCACTGTGGGAATCGTTACTGATCACACACACACACACACACACACACACACACACACACACACACACACACACACACACGTAAGGCATTAACTTCACATTTGAGATTACAGTAA
>NW_005187428.1:1275044-1283962 GCF_000239375.1 Pundamilia nyererei | reverse complement strand
CCTATTTGTGCTTCTTCCCCCACCTTGAGCTTTCCAATGTACATATGTATGGAAAAGGATGGAGGAGGACACACTGACGCTTCATCCATGGACTCAAATTTATGATCTGGATAACCAAATGAGAGCAGTTTACCCAACTGGTTCCACACCGGCAACATATATCTTTCACTAAGCTCGCTGTGCTGCAGCTATAGAATGCATTACATGCTCTCTTTTCTTTGCCTCGGGTTGCTTGTCTATTGGCTGTCAAACTGCAATGAGTGATGCACCGCATGCAGACTTCATGAAAATATGTTCAGGATTTTCTGCATTTTGCCAAACCATAAATCCACTTCTCTAGTTGTTAGTAGCAAACAGCCAAGATGGAGTGCAAGCAGGACAACACCTTAACATATATAATCCCATGATTGTTCAATTGTTTTTCCTAATCATACTTACTCCCACTCTCCTCTCGCTTTCCTGTCTTCCTGGAGCTAACAAGCAAGGCATGAACTTGTATGAGTTACTCAGTCGCAGGTATGTGTGTCTCTTAACAAAGACTGTCGCCATTTCATAGAGCTGAACTCGACTTGGTTGATATTTGATTTGGTGAGAGAAGAGGTGAGAGTGGGTGCTGGGAGTGATGACAGGAGAGAAACATGGTACAACACATTCTAACGCCAGAACACGAGGGCCCGCTTGGATCCCAGTAAGGTAAATTTCATCAGAAGACGTTTCCAGACTTTTTGAACTCCAGCTGTCCACATGCCTGCCTAGTTTTTGTGACCTCACTGCAGTGACTACAGCAGGTCTGCAGCTGTCCAACAGACGATAATCCAGGCTTAAGATGTTTTATGGACGCAAATATAAACATCAAACTGATAGACACACTTCCAGCTGTGGAAATGACATCCTGTGCCTTTAGGTTTACACAGATATCTCTAGTTAAGAGTATGTTGATGACAGACCTGTTCCACTAAGTGTGACAATCTGAAGTTTGCCATGTTTCTTTTCTGCCACTTGGAGAGCTTTCTGGTGGTAGAAAATGCCTTTTAGAGACATAGTAAAACTGTTTTTCTACAGATCAAATACCAGGTTTTAGTGTTTCATTAAATAACCTAATGAATCCAAAGGAAAGACACAATTTGCACTGCATGCAAAAGACAAAAAGCTCTGTTTTTCAGAGCTCCACAGGAAAAAATATATCTAAATGTGGTGGTTGAATAAAATTTTTCCCACCTAGCGTGGACATGGTTGAAATTTGCTGATAAATATTAATCCAACAGTCGGAACGTAAATTTCCGGTTCTGATTGTGTAGGTAACTCTGAAATGTATTTAGCACCCCATACTGTGTCAAACAACAGCATCCCATTGCAGTGTCTTGTTAGTCACTCCAATCCCCTACATTGAAGTTGGGACAAATATAACTCAGGACGCACCCACTTTGCATCACTAGGAGTTATTTCACCCGGCTTCACTACAAGTTGCCCCCTTTCCTCAAAGGTGACATCCACAGTCACAGTCACTAGCTGTTTCTTCTTGAGTGGACTCCCATTTAACTGTCGAAAGATTTTTTCGGGGGATTTTTTTGCGATTTCTGTTGAAAACGGGATTTCACTCCATGATTTTCTTCTTCGGTCTAGCGTCATCTCGTGACTTGGCGTGTTGTGTCCTGCTAAAAGTTTACCAGTTCGTATCGCTCAGATGATACATTTTTTATACCGGGCATTAAAAATTCAAAAGATCTGTTCCCCTTCTTTATTCTGAGACCCAAGGAAAAAAAACAAGTCTCAATAATGGATGAGAGAAAGGTTTGCTAAGAAAAGAGAGCCAGTACGGTGCGATTGAGCTGAAGGGAAGAGAGAGCGAGAGGTATGATGGGAATGATGTATGTAAGTAACTAGCAGAAAGGATAGAGACAGATTGAGAGGAAAAAGAAGCTGCTGACCTGCAGTTTATAGACAGGAATAGGAAAGGGGACTGTCTAAGTATGTGCAAGGTGGTCTGACCTGGTGTGATGAAACCTTCTTGTTCCACATGCAGCCTTTATCCATAGGCACATACAGCTGACTGCTCCCACTGCTTGTCTCTTAGTCAGTCATGCAGCAGGTGTGCAACATTAAAAACACACATATGTACACACACATATAGAGAAATACGCAGAGTTCTCATCATCTCACCTCGCCACAGAGAATGCTGTATTTATCACTATAAAGAAACCTCCATTCAAGGGCTTGTATATCACAGAAAAACATTAAAAATCCCGCTTTATTACAATCCTGAAAGCCAAATGCAATAATTGTCAGAGCCTCGTTGGTTAGAGTAGATGGAGCCCCTCCACGCAAATGTAGAGAGCTGATAAACAGCAGTTGTTTCGCAAAATTGTCCGTCTCTGGAAGCGCAGATAATCACAGAAAACAAAACTTTTAGTTAAAAAAATAGAATCGCTTCCTTCTTTTTCTTTAACAGTCAATAGCAGCAAACATCTACTGTGAAAATGCCAAGTTTCTTCATCTCTATCACTTAACTCTCCAGATGGAGATGTAGACGTTTAAACTGCCAAAATCTGTGCAAAAGACTTCTCATTATAATAATGCAAGCAAATAACAAACAAAAAAAACTCCCAAGTGTTTGTGCTTTGATAGATCCAAAAAAATGCTGCACTAGATGCAAAGGAACATAAAGGCAATATTACAATCATATATTAAATTGGCAGAAAAGGCCTACAGCAAATCGAGCAGTTTCAAGAACAAATAAAAAATACGCCTATGGAGATGAGCGCTATTTTATAACATCCCTCTTGTAGCCTACACTACAAACAAAACAGTGACGCTGAGATTACAAAGGCTTCTCTCGGGATGCCATCTAGTGGTACATTACATGACATACACTCTGGTGTTTTTGAAGGAATCCAGAGAATTGGACTTTGGAGATACTGAATAACATGCACTATTTTCCTGTTAATGATGTGCTGATGTCTGTGGTACTATGGAAGATGCTAAACCTATAGTAAATGGCAACAGTGTCCTAAGGGTTGACCAATTAAATTTCCCATACAAACGCCCATCGTTGTACACGTCACGTTTACTCTGATCAACCGCAATCAGTTAAGAGGTAACAACACTGATAACACCTCTTCTATATCAATCTTACCCTTATTCATGAAACCCAAATCAATTTTAATTTAAAAGTGCAAAAATAGATTTCTTTCCCGCACATACAAAAGCAAACTGCACAATCATGAGCACACAAACACGCACACCGATGTTGCGAGACTCATTAGTATGGCACAGAGTGTTATCAGTCTAATGAGACCAGTGTAAACATTTTAATCAGAGGGAGACAGCGTCTTGGAAGGCAGACTCCCTCATCACACGAGGCAGCGAAGAATGGTACGAACATATTTAACCCGTAAAGTACAACCAGGTCACATCTTATAACTGTCAACAAGTCCAACAGAAAAGATGAAACCAACAACACCAGAGTACACCTGTCATTGCTTTTCATTTTCCCTACCACGTCTGTCATCACAAAGTAAATTAATTCCAAGTAAAGTCAGAACTTTATATATAAAATTCATGCATATCTGACAACATAGCAGATGCACACGCTCTCACACGCGTTCCTCGTCTATAATCATAAAATTCCAACACCAGCCAGAATTAGACAGCACCCCCCCTCCTACCAACAGTCCCTCTCATTGTGTTGATGTTACTCCCTCGCCAGCTTTCATTTCGGTGTTTTATCTTTTGTTTACTGGTGTTTTTTGTTTTTTTCTCTCAGCGGCTCGGGGAAGCAAAGTGTTGGCAGTAGCTCAGTTTGATCTGCGGTCGTGGATGAAAAGAGCCAGTGGGGGAAAACAAGGGCATTTTGGAAATATAAAAACACTGCCATGTAATTACAATAAAAATACATAACTATGAGTCCTGCTGACAGCGAGGGAAAGTGCCAGTGTCAGCATTGTGATGGTAAACAGTCTGCGAGGGAGTGTTTGTGTGACACAGTGGGGGTCACCTCTACAATAGACTTTCAGCTGAGAGTTCGAAAAGTCTGGAAACTTTTCTCAGAAACCAAACCAGCTATTTTTTACATTTATTTTTATGTTGAGTGGACAGAAAGAAAATTAAAACACAAAGAAAACTGATTTGCTGAACATTAATGATATTTTGTCTCACAAAGTAGATAAAAGCAATTTAAAAAAAAAAAAAATCTTCGGGCCACCATTTCTTTCTTGTTATTTTTCTTCCCAGTAGCCAGAGTTTCCTGTCATTTTTAAAGTGGCCTTGAGCAATGGTTTCTGAAGGTCTTTTTCTTTGGACACCGGCTGCTTTTTCACCCAGTTTCAGTTTCCAAAGGAATTTTTTTGTTTGTTGGAAAGCCACACAACACTGACCTATGAATCATTCGAGGATTAAACAAAAAAACTTACTCTGGGGATGAACTGATGTTGTGTCTACACATACAGGATGCGACAACTTTCCCTTTTCTTAAATCTACAAAAAATGCCAAAGAAAACACAATTTGACAGGCATAAAATAGTGTTTATAAACCAAAAAGTTGAATCACAAAGAGCTATTAGCCAAAAACAATAGACTGTGCAGTGTGTCCTCAAAGAAATCTGAGGAAAATGGACATGTGGAGGACAAATAAAATAGCAGGAATAAAAAAAAAACTATCTACAGCAGATGAACAGTACCTCTTTAAGAAATAGGTAACGGGATCTGAAAAATGCATCTGGCCTTTCAGCTGATCCATCTTCTGTTTGTCAAACTCTTATCAGAAATGGTCTCAGTGCAAAGGGTGGCTGTCAAGAAGCTATTCTTAAGGAAGAAAAACAGGGAGAAAGTCTGAGATCTGACAAATTACGCACGAACTAAACTGAAAATCAGTGGCAAGAGGACTAATAGAGCGAAGAATCCAAATTTTACATTTTTGGCCAAATTAACATGTATGTAGGAGATGAGGAGAAAGGCACAACAGCGAGTGTCTACAACTATTTGTAAAACACGGTCATGTGTCATGGTTTGGGGCTACATTTAAGTCGGTGGTGTTGGGAATCTTGTCAAAATTGATGGAGTGCAGTAAAGTACCATCAGATTTTTGATTCAGCATGCAGTACCATCTGGAAAGTGTCTGATTGGCAAAAGATTCATGTTCTAACGTGACAATGATCCCAAACACACTGGCAATGCATACCTGGATAGAAAAAAAACATGATTCTGCCCATAAAACAGCAATATATATATATATATATATTCATTCCCTTCGAGCTCAGCTAACTCTGTCTCAGACTGACCAAATCAGAGACCAAACAGCAGTTTCCAGTGGAAGAACCCACAGTTGGAAGAACCCACACCAGAGATGGTGCAACAGGTCAGGACAACAAGCAGGACAATTTGCTTTGTTTTTTTTTGGCTCAGCACAGCACATCCAATTCAGAGCAAATGACTTTGAGTGTTTTGTGCCTGCTCACAGCAAAACAAGAGCACTGGAATACTGTCCAAAATAGTCTCAGCACAGGATTTATGCAATGAAGTGGACCTGTCAGCAGTGACTGCAGCACCGCCGCAAGAGATCATGAACATGTACTATTCCCAGAATAAAGATGATAAGATAAACATTTGTGACTACGCTTAAAAATAACAAGTAAACAACATCAGAAAAAACAAAGTCAATTCCTGGAGAAAAAAAGAGCTTGTGGGATGCAGAGGAGAAGCAGCAGATGGAGGGAGAGAGAGACTGAGACACGGGAAGACTCTTATCGAGAATGGCGCCATTGTGGGTCGACATTTCAGAAAGAGCTGTTTGCAGCCCCGTATCACTACACAACAATTAAACATAACCATAATGTGCTCATATGCCCTGAAAACAACAACCGCCCAACGACCAGTGCTTATCTCAGCATGCCCAGGCTCTCTCTTTTTGGCATTCACTCACTCTCTCAAACACACACACACAAGCCTATCTTTCATCCTAAAATTGGATGCAGATCTCTCTTATCCTCCACCAACCATTCTTTCTCTTCAACTCCCACAGGCACTGTTCCCAGCCTTGCCTCTAAGTTCTCCTCGATTTCGAAGCCAACACTGACCGATTCACAGTCATAACACACTTTGCATCCTTTCCTTTCTCTATTGTCTCAGCCCACTTTCATTTTTCATCTAAAGTAATCTAATTTAACTGCGGAAGCCTTGTGAGTAGCTTGACTTTTCTCAATACCAGACAATTCTGACCCTGTGAGCATCCGAAATTGCATGTTTGCTTTGCACCACGTGTCCAAAATCATGTTAATTGTGATGTCAACACCCTGCATGTTGCTACAGTACTATTAACTGCTCTGTGTTGCCGATTATCATTATGCAATGGAAAGGAAAGTCAAGTCTGGTACCAAATAATTTCTTTATTCTGATATTGTTCTGCAGCGCACCAGGCTTAAAGAAGCGCCATGGCCCAGAAGGCACAGAGCACGAAGGGCACGACCTTTCTATCTGAGCCACAACTCTCACACAGAGCAGATGATAGATTACAAGAGATTAGTGACATCATAAATCATCTTCTAGAGAAAGCTTCATAAAGCTTGTCACACAAACAGTTTTGCACATTAGCTATTCTGTATTTGAGCTCTGGCAATAATGTATATCTGCAATCTCTGAGTCTACCGTGTGCAGCTATCTAATGCTAGGCTATACTGATCCCTGGTGGTGAGAAGACGTATTGCATCAAGCTGCAGCTGATTAAAGATCTTAAAAAATGTTTGAAAATCTCTTTAGAACATTTTAGTATATTTATATTCAAATAAATATATTAAATCTAAAACCCAACACATTTTTACCTCGGAATGTAATTTAAAAAATAATGGTCAGATTTAGAAACAGTAGGAAAGCACTATGTTTGGCTATTCTTTCTACAAAGCTGTGAAAAAAAAAATACTTTCATCACAAACGGAGAGACACGTCAGAGACTGTAATTGTTTTTCAGCAGTTCATTTAAAAAAAAAACAAAAAAAAACACGACACTCTGAAGGAAGCTTCCAAGGGGAGCCTGATGACAGAGTTTCTTAAAACAGCAGAGCCAGGTGAAGAAAGCGCAGGAGCGGAGGGAGACTGATTTACTTTATAACTCTTCCACAGCCCTGTTAATCTTACCCCTCGTGTTTTTTTTTTGTTTTGTTTTCGCTCTTTTGTGATTACATGCCCCCACCCCGATTAGTCTCACCTGCGTGGCCTTCCACATCTGTCTCCTATTAGCCAATCACTGCCTTTTGCTTTTCTCCAGTAAAGCTTTCCAGATTTTTATTTTGTTCCCCGTTTCGTGAATTGTTTAAATTCTCATAATTCGTCTTCTCCCACTTCATTGTTAACACCACTGTGTGCCTCCTTGCCTATAAATTAAAGATTTGTCTCGTTAGACACCTGTGTTTACAACTTCAAATATCAAAATAATTGCTGCGATAAAGGGCTAGCTTAATGTGATTTGTTTAAAACTGTGTTCATGTACTCCAGCATAAGAGACTTTTTCTATCAAACTGTCAGAAATAGCACTAAAAGAACACAGTCTTTTGTGTGTTTTTTATTTTTATTTTTATTATTTTTGTCAGCAGACTAACATGCGAGACAATAAATACATACATAAGGGTACCAGGTAATTAACTAATACATGTGTTTTCCTTGCTCTAAAACGTCCAGCCAACTCTTAATTCGGTTGTTCTGAAAACCAGCAGCTGTGGCTTAAATCTGGTGTGGTGGAAACACTTGTCAGCATCCATTAATTAGGCAAAAGAAACAAACTTGTGATACTTACCTTCACAGGCTCTTTCCACAGCTGATGAAAATCGTGATTGACACGTTTTCATTCGCTGAGTTAGCTTAAATGTTTGTTTTTCTTTTTTTTAATATAAACTCTGAAACGTCGTGCAGGCTTGACAACACTTACCTGCATTGTGGAGACATTTTGGACACACATTTCCACTGTGGCACAAGCGATTATCCCTCCGTTGCTAAAAGTTAGCTAAATGCAGTGGTTTCCATACTGTGGGTGGCGCCCCTGCAGATGGATAAAAAGCTGAAAACGCCAATTAAAAATAGTAAATGCATATTTTTTTACGTAATTAAAAAACGTTTACTAAAAATTATATTGTACAGTATTATAATATGCGTAAATAACTCCAAGCTAAGCTTTGCTCCAACCAGTCCACTCGAAACTTCAGTGGTACAGCAGGGCTGACCTACGCTGCAAATTCCCATCCTCAGCACACTTAAATTGTAAACATTTCCTACAAAGCAATATAAAAATTAGGCAAATAACAGTCAATTGTACACAATATGAGAGAATGGCAGTTAAAATTGGCAAATACTATGTCATGTATGCAAGACACTATACTATAATACTGCTTTTTTATTAAAAAGTGCAATAAGGCATTCAAATGTGTGGGTTAAAACTGGTGAGATGTTCAAGCCTATATGAAAGCAGATGGTGACCTGTAACATTAAAATAAACCGTAGTGCTCAGCAGAGATACGCGTTACTGTAATCTGATTACTTTTTTCAAGTAACGAGTAAAGTAAGGGATTACTATTGCAAAATCGGTAATTAGATTACCGTTACTTTCCCGTAGGAACGCTGCGTTACTGCGTTACAAAACCATGATTTTTTTGCGAGAATGTCTCATGACAGTGACGTAAGCAAGTGTGCCGTTGGTGACAACAGCTGTGTGCAGATCGACAATGGATCATATATCTGTGGGAGAGAGTATGAGTGTGCAGGGTTTAAAGTGTGGAAGTACTGACCTTATTTTGAGTTTGATACCATAAAAAGTGACAAAAACATTAGCGTCCATCGTGCGTGGGAAGAAAACTTTTGAGCAAGCACCGAGTGCGCAACGACGAAACTCACAGAGAAACTCGCGGATTCTTCAACTGACCGCGGCACACCTGCACCAG
>NW_005187428.1:1256345-1269043 GCF_000239375.1 Pundamilia nyererei | reverse complement strand
GGTGTGAAAAAGGTGAGTGAAGAAGAAACAGTGCATCATGGGAAGCCCCCAGAAGTTGTGCCCTGCTGCAGTGTAAGTCAGGATTCAGGGCCACCTGATCCAGCCATGACTACATGTGCTAAATAACTAGATGTGAAGAGGGAACGATTTAAGCCTGATCGAGAGGAGGTAGAGAGGATGCCTGTCCCCCAAATCCAACTTGGGAGCTGGTTTTCAGCTTGTTCCCTGTGTCTGGTCTCATATAGCCCAGTCTTTCCTGGTTCCTTTGTTTGGGAACAAAACAGACATCTGTTTTGTTCCCCTCTTTCCTTTAGCCAAGTTGTTTCTGTGATGGGCTTTGGATTTAATCTCTGCAGTGTGCTTTTGGCTTCTCTTTCCTGCTTTTAAGTCCTCACTACACAATGCTCTGACATTATGCTGCTGTGAATGTGTAATTTAAGTGTAATTTCTAAAATGAACAAAACCTGATGTTTAGCCGTTTATGCTGTATGCAGTTTTATATATGTAAAAATCTCTCAATAAAACTTTCAAGAATGCATTTTAATCTTAACAAAACATTCTTCCATCATTGCTTTTAAATCTCTCTGGCATCCATTCAGAGGATGCCTGCGTTAGGCTAATGCATCCACGGGATATGGAAGATGAAAACACATATACTCACTGTTCATTTCACAACAGGTGGAAAATGCACAGATTAGCTACAAGATTAAAACCACCTACATCCCCTTTGTGCTACTGAACACATCAGAGTATGGACAGGAGATCTGCACCAATATTTCTGGAGGTGGTTTTAGTCAACATCTATATGTATTCCAAGATTTTTCACTCAATCATCATAATAATGTAAGACTATCAGTTTTATTCACTTCATCTGTCAGAGATTTTTATGTTGTGGCTGAATTATGTGTTTTGCCTTTTTGTAGGAATAAAACATCAGCGGGACGTGACACCACTAATGTCATGAGGCAGCATCTCAGCCTGATGAATGCACAGCGTTTCGTCTGTGCTTTCAACAACTCTGCATTTAACAGTAAATCCTTTAAACATTAATCCTTTAGCAATGTGCAGAGTAGCCCCCAAGAGAAAACATAAATGACCATGATTTCTATGCAGAATGTAGCCTGTATTGGAGAATGACTTAAAATGCATTCATGATAGCTGTGTTAAAGTGGTAAAGAAGTGCTAATGTATTTAATTCTACTAAAAACCAGAGGCATAAATGCATAGATCATAACATGGAATATCTACACTAGTCTGAGTTGTTGTTGTTTGTTTGTTTTTATTTTTTGAACCTGGTAGATTTTATTCATTGTTTTTTTTTTTTTTTTTAAATTGCATAATTTAATTTCACTGCATTCATGTTATTTTTTACTCTATCATTAGAGTGCTGTAAAAAAAAAAGTGCCCTCTTCCTGGTTTCTTATTTTCTGCATATTTGTCACACTTGACCTAAACAGAGTACACTGTAAACCCAAATGCTCAAAGTAATTAAATAAATTAAGTAATGTAACCTTTTTTTAAACAGGCCTACTAGCTCAAATAGCTTATGCTCATCTAACATTTTCCTCCATTTGAAATAGTTCAACTTATTATTTTTGATCCACTCTGATCAACAGTTATTTTTGCATAATTTCATTTTACTTACTTATTTAAATACCGTGGCAGTCATATTTGGGAAGTTTTGATTCCTGAGGTCGATTTGACCCTAAACCTGAAAGTTATTAAATTGTTTTGTTTTTTCCCTTCTTTTTTGCTTTGTTGTTTTGGGTTGCATTTTAGGTTATTGTAGTCAAAAGGTGGATGTCAAATATAGTCAAAATATTGGAGTCTGGATAAGCTTCACCTTTTAAGTTCATCAGCTTAAAAAACCTGAAGAAGCTCTGCTAACTTGTTCAGGTTTACAGTGTAGCTTTGCATAATTCACAGTTCAATGTAAGCCTCATAAACCTTAAACTAGACCTTGATGTAGCCCATCAATTCATCCACTGTCTAAAAATAAACTCCTTTCAGCTTCCTCCCTTCAGGTCAGCTTTCTTCTGATTGGTTGTTGATTGGTTTGCTGAATAGGTGTGTGGCCTGTTGTGCTGACCATAAGAAAAGAAAAGAAAAGAAAAGAAAAAATGATCATGTTTTGGCTCACAGGGATGATTTTTTCATAGGCTGACCTCTTTATTTGATAATTCTGCCATGCTTATTATAGGTGTCCAACAATATATGACACACATAGCTTGCTGTGCATGTTGCTGCTCATTTTAGTTCCACAGCGGCATATTTGAATTGTTTTAGTTGCTTACTTGCTTTGTTTTGTTGTTGTTGTTTTTGTTTTTTTTGTTTTTTGTCTTACCCTGAAACAAAGGGTGGCGTTAAAAAAAAACCCCATCATGGCAATGTGCTCTCTAAGTTTATTTCACCTGATCATTTGATCGTTCCCTTAGTTCCCAAGAAGGGGGACTTGTAACAATTTTTCCCCCTTTTTTTGTATTTAATCCATGAAAGTCAACATGGCTTTGCAATTTTATTGCATTTTCAGTAGCAAAACACAAACTGTGCATTAAGCTGATCACCCCCCCTGTTTGCAGTTTCATGAACTGTTACATAACCTCTCGGCATTAGACCAGCACACGTCATGAAACCGAGGAGTGTTAGTCGTTTTTCTCCTTTCTTTGCCCCTCCCCTGCAAAACGGCAGGTGCCTCTGGTAGCAGGAGGTCGGGAGGATGGCGGTGGAGTATCATCCAGCAATAAAAATACATTCATACGCGTTGAATCTTTCCACTTTTAGACCATTAAAGTCGCACTCATATTTCGTCAGTCCACTGGCCGTTGACGCAGCGTTATCCAGAAGGTGTGTGTCACTATGTGCACGGACTGCCTCTGCGTCGTCTCTGCGCCCCTCCCTCTCCGAGTCCCAGCATCACCGACAGCCCCGCGATGCTGTCATAACCAACACGTTTATCGTTGACGACGCAGAGAGGGGCTGCCGTGTTTTCTGAATGGTAACTGTGATCGGGTTGCATTGATTCCTAAGCAGAATAAGGGCCTTGTGTATGTATGTGCGACCACCTTCGGAGACATAACGGGCTGCTCGTTACAGGCTGAAGCCGTTTCTTCGAGGATACGTGCGCGTCATATGTTATAGGCTATAGCTGAGGTCCATGTGAATACATGCCTTTAGATGTCGGGAGGCTTTCCGAGGGCAGTACTGAGCTATAAAAGTGCGGCAGCGATGTGCACGTCCGACGGCCACACGGAGCGAGCGCAGTGAGAGACCGTTTGTTCCACTGTAGTCTTTGACTTTTCAGCTGTCGGTCACAGGCAGGGTTCAGGCTCTCCGCTTCAGCTCCTCACTTGGTTCACCGCCTGGTTTTATGCGACGTCATGAGTTGATCGCGCCTGACAGATGTTGCTGTGTTGCAGATGCACAGGCATCGCTCCTCACGTTCTTCTCGCTGCTGTTTAAGCGTTGATTAGGTTAAATAATAATAATAATCATAACAAGAAGAAGCTGATTATATTCTAAATGTTAAGCCCTCGCTTTGCTCTCGGACAGATCGCAGCGTTCATTTAGTCTTCGTGATTGCATAAAATGATACCTGGATCCGCCGCATCAATGCTACCGTCAGCAGAAGCCGCGAAACTGTACCAGACCAATTACGTCCGCAACTCCCGTGTGATCGGACTTCTGTGGGCCATCTTCACTATTCTGTTCGGTATTGTTAACGTGACCATCTTCTCGCAGCCCTATTGGATTGGGGATGGCATGGATACGCCGCAGGTCGGCTACTTCGGCCTTTTTCATTATTGTATTGGAGACGGAGTCTCCAGAGACCTGACCTGCCAGGGTAGCTTCACTGAGTTCGCCGCTATCCCCTCTGGTGCGTTCAAGGCCGCTTCCTTCTTCATTGGAATGTCTATGATGCTGGTCGTCACCTGCATCGGCTGCTTCAGTCTCTTCTTCCTCCTCAGCACATCCACCGTGTACAAGATCTGTGGCTGGATGCAAGCAGCATCAGGTAAGTGTCCTTTCGGAGGCTAGCTCACCGCCACTGCTTTTTCTTTCTTTTTTTTAAACGTATTTTTAAGTATGAATATATTGCCTAAATGTAAAATGCCTGCAAGAGCTTAGAAGCTGGCCAGCTGTTTTCTGTGTATGCTCTGCTAGGCTCAAAACACTGGGATGGATTGAATTTTGATTGATGAGTTGATGAGATAAATTAATTGGGAGCGGCCAGGGTGAAAATAAACAGTCTCCAGGATCTCCCCGGGAGCTGGCAGTCAGCCCTCCCGAGCAGACCGTGCTGTCCATGGTGCTGAAGGGCTGCTGAATGCATGACCAACATCGCTGGGGTATTTACAACCCGAACAAGTTTCTTTCTGAAAGCATGGATTACAGTTTTAGTAACATATGAAACATTGTCCAGCTCATGATTAAAAATAAATAAACAAGGCTGCTTATTATTAATAACTATTAAAAACTTTGATTCATTTTCTTCCTTGTATTTGTCTTACATTTGAACAATTTCAAAAACCTCGTGCCTGCATCAATGAGAACCTTTGGACTTCAAGTTTAATCCAGTGTTTTGGATTTCATGGGATATATTGTAATAATATAATCACAGCAGAGTCTCTAGTGTTTTAGCGTAAGCAACTGAAAATGTTTATATGCGGTCTTGTCTTATTTGTAATGCAAAACCACATGGAAAGTGCACACTTATTCCCACAGTGATTAGATAGCTTGGTGCAGGAAGCTTGGCGGGCACACACAAATTTAGATTAAAAAGTTTCTTTTAGCTAAAGGCCACAGAACAACATAACATAAGCATTAAATCACATGCTATGTTGGTAATATAGCACATCACATGTATAGTTACAATGCAGCCCAATTTAATGTAACTTGTTATATGCAAATGATCTTCAGCCTGTCCTCGCAGCCAGAAGACGTGTGTGCTCTTATATGTCAGAGCTGGTTTTCAAAATAAGTCGAGGTCAGCCTTTCAGCCGCTGGCAGTGTATTCTCACTAACGGTGGGCTGATGTCAGCGGCAGCAGAGGCCTCGATCATCTGAAGAGTTCAGATGCTGCCAAACATCGGTCCTAGCTCAGCTGCACTAGTGGTCAAAGCAGTCGGCTTGCTGTTTGCAACAAACAGAAATGAGGCAAAGTGGAGGGGAGGGGGTATTTGGAAAGGCTCCAGCTCAGTGTGTTATGTTTGGGCTGAATTAACGCAATAAGCCCGTCTAATAAGAAGACCGCTGGGCTTTGTGCTTCTGCAGCTAAGAGATGAAAGAGAAAGCCAAAAGGAGAGACCCTGACCACAGCAAGTTGGCACAGCGATGCCTAATGAGCAAGTGTGACTGTTTAGCACTGTCAAACTTTATTACGCTTAGAATCAGCTTAACCTTCAGCTGGCTTCACTTATAGAAGACAGGTGGCCCACTGGCAGTTCCTGTGCAAGTCATAGATGGTGATGAATGGCAGCTCAGTACAAAATAAAGTGAATACAAAAGGGTTCTTCATTGAATTCTTTCCTTTTATCTTATATTTTTCACTTTAAAACATTTTGGTAGCTCAGTATATGACAAATCTCATACCTGTAAAGCAAAGTGAAATTAAACCTGTCAGCTGGTCAGCGGTAGCTTGTTGTCACCCATCCCTGCTGCTAGATTGGCCAAGGACACAGTCAGTATTCAGAGCACTCTCCGCTCCATGGCACCAGCCTTTCTCTCTTCTCCAGCAATCATCCTTATGGGTGTCTTATAGACATTTTTACTGGGTGATATGACTGGTATGAAAACACAGCATGTAACAGTACCATGCCTCATTGAGTAAAAGGTCTATTCAGGCACACTAACTGAAAATCAAGGTCATACTTGACGCGTATACGTAATTTAAGTGGTACTCTGTATGCCGGTTTTGCAGGAGCTTTCATAAATCCCCTTGGGCTGAGGTCAGAGGATGGTGGATAAAACACTTAACATAGAAAACTCACGCTGTTGCACAATGTTCCTCGCCAGCGAATCAGCGTGTGAGAACGCATCTCTAGCCATCTTTTCTGTGAAGTCCAGGTAGAAACATTGAATGTTTGATGAGAAAGTGAACCAGCAGGACACATTAGAAGTCTCAAAATGCCCACCGTGGCCAAACAAAGCTGAGTGCAGAGAGTGCTCAAGCATCCAGCCGGCCTTTGATGGGCTCGTACCCTTCTACTCTCCTCAGCAGAGCCATTTTTGTCTGTGCCCCTGCAAAAGTTCATGGCATGTAATTATAGGTGTGTACAACCTTTCTACCCCCCCCCCCCCTCATAGAGCTTAAAGACAGCAAAATATATGATGCACGCTTTTCTGGCCTTTAACTGCAGTTCTTCAGGGGTCTGCACACCAATTAACTACATATACAGCGAGGTCAGCGATAATTACTTCACTGTTTTATAGACTGACGTGCGTACTTTGCCTTGTCGGCCGGGCTGACAGACTTTTTCTGTAGTTCGCGCTGCAGTGTCTGTTTTTGAGAAGAGACAGTGTGAGTCATACACGTGAATGAGCAACACCAAAGCTCTGTAAAGCAGGAAATGATGTGCAGACAGAGGGTGACCTATTTGGAATAAACAGGTTTCATAAAGGTCAGGTTTCTACTTTCTGACTTCTTTGTTTATTGTAATATTTCTTTCTTTGTTTTATTGATACTCAAGAATAACTCAAGAACAAGAAATCATTCCTAGTAACGTATGTGCAAAATTGTGTGCTTTTTGTAGTATTTGCATAATTACCTCTGATGATTAATTGATACATAAATGACACACTTTGCCAGGAGGACCTATTGCACAATCAGGAGTCATGGGTTTTCAAGAGGTTTTTATGTTTTATATTGAGGTAGTTCTATTTTGCATAAGATGATGCTGTATCACAATAATTAAAAATAATAGTAAAGGTTTGTATTCCTGCTTTCCTAACATGGCAAGTTAGCGTCCCATAAAAAGACAGTTTATGCTTAATTAGAACAAATATTTAATATATACACTCACTGGACACTGTATTAGATGGAAACCAGGTTGGGCCCAATTTTGCCCAATCTTTCATGTTGTTTATGCCAAATTCTCACACATCTGAATGTTTTAGCAGAAATCGAGACTCATCAAACCAGGCAATGTATTTCCAATCTCCTGGTGTCCAATTTTGATGAATCAATGTGAAATGCAGCTTCAGTTTCTAGATCTCAGCTGACAGGAATATATCACCCACTGTGCTCTTCTGCTGCCATAGCCAGTCTGCTTTGAAGTTGTTATACATTCAGAGATTTTCTTTATTTTCTGCATGACTTGGTTGCAAAGAGCAGTTATTTGAGCTGCTGTTGCCACCTTATTTTTAACTCAAAGCAGTCTGGCCATCTTCCTGTAACTACTTCACTTAGGTATTATTAGCAAAAGTGTTTTTTCAACCACACCCCAAGTTTAGTTTTCAGCTCCTGATTCAGACATTCTCTTCTGCTTGTCCTTGTCAGGGTCACGGGGGTAGAGGGATGGCCATCCCAGTTGTCTTAGGGCAAGACGGCGGTTACACCCTGGACAGGTCGCCAGTCTGCCACAGGGCTAACACATAGAGACAGATAATCATTTTGGGCAATTGAGAGTTACAAATTAACCTATTGCCACTAACTGCATGTCTTTGGAATGTGGGAGCCGGAGTACACGGAGAGTTCCCACCATGCCACCATGCTGCCTAACTAACTGGCAACTCCTGATCCATTCGTTAATAACTTTCTCACTGAAGCACACTGAGTCACAGTAGTTGAGCGTGAGTCACAGAAAGCTAGAAAAGGAACAAAGTGTCACATGTTGAATATGGGATTAGTTTCTCATCAAACCAAACTCACCGAGTTCAAACAGATCGAACAGGATCATCACATCAAAACTTCAAACCTCTATGCTTCAAGCAGTGGTGAAAAAGGACAGTGAGAATATTAGGAACACGCGAGGTGATGAGAAAAAGAAAAAATAATAAGGACCAAATAACAAAAGGTTTTGAGGTAAACAAAAAATCCAGGTCAGAGACAGAAGGCAGACAGAAAACAAATGAGACGACAGAGCTCAGCGAAGACGATCTGGTCTTTCTGGTCACCTCAGTCTCTCTCCACATATTTCTCTTTGTATCATTATCTCCGTTCGCTGTTGTTGGCTTTTACTCCCATAGTCCATCTGCTCTATTGAGAGGCTTGTTGTGAAAGGAGCTTTAAATCCTGGTTGAATGTAGAGGTGGAAAGTGGTTGGAGCTCAGCATGAGAGCAGCAGTCATTGAGCTGCACTTGTCACTGCCGCTGGACCAGAAATGCTCCAGCTCTCTGGAGTAAACGCTGCAAATGAGAACTTTTGTCCAGATACAAATCAGACTTTCAAAAGCAATCTGAGGAAAAGACTGATTTTGATGCTTTTTCTAGACATTTCAGATGTGTTCCACTTCTCTACATGTTAATGCATGTCCATCCCTCCTCGGGGACTGATACACTTTTTTAGCATTGTGCTAAAAAGGTCCAACTCCTTCAAGCTGCTGTTATGAATCACTATGTTATAGCAGCATACAGCATATAAAGACCTCCATTTATATTCAAATATTAGAAGTTTTAAATTTAATTTCAAAACGTGATAATACATTTTCTTCAAAATTATACATTCAGTTTCAGCATTTTCAAAGTTTTTGATCACTGCTTGCTGCAGGTTGAATTGGGTTTATGGCACATTACAGCTGTTTCCCGGCAACTGTTGTTTGTCCATTTTTGACATCTCTTTTTTTTTCTATCAGTATTTTATGTCATCCACACAACTCCATTTGTGTAACTATGATTGCAGCTGTGACAGAAACTTATCCTCCTTTAGCCCTTTTTGAGATTTTGCTGCAGTCTGTTAAACACGTGACAGAGACAGCCCTGTGCCCAGTCACTTGCACTGCTGCAACTCTGTACTAAACAGAGTAATGTGTCTCAACAGTACATTAAAATAGATACCCACTGTGGCAGATTTGAGAAACAACATGAAACAACACAGGACAGCACTCTCTGCTGTTACTGCAGTAACACACAGTAGTGCCTTTCACTATGACACCAGTGAGAAAGGAAAACTTCATACCTCTTTATGCCAGGGGACCGGGAATGAAATGACAAATGAAAGGAGGAGATCTGAGAGATTTCGAAACAGATATATGAATCTTTTTCAGACTAAAAATGGCTTGAAAATTGGCTGAAATCTACCATGGCCGTGTGGGAACATTGGCAGTAGCGGTGAGGTCGTAAAGTGAAACAAACTGGCTCAGGAGTTACAGAACTGATTTATCCTCTTGCTGTTTCTTCTCAGCGCAGCAGTGAAACTCAACCTTTTTGCAGCAAAATAAACTGGATGCACAACACTGTTTATGCACTAATCCACACCTTTGCAGCACCCGGCTCAAGAGTCGAAGGTGAAACAGTCTGTATTTAGCTCTGTTTCTACGCTGTTATTTGGCACACTTGTCGTCCTTGCACATCAAAAAATCAAGGAACGATCTGCTTGCTTTCTTACCCATTTTTCTCACGTCCACCCAGGTACTTTGCTTTCAAATTACCTCTCCGTTAACACTGTTCCATCCCCCAGTTTTTTGTAATTAAAAAACACACGGTCACTTGAACCATCTAATTATAGTCAGAGGAAGGCAACTAAACTATTATGTATGCAGCTCACACTCCTGCTGATTGTGGACAGGCAAAGAAGATCGATGAAGGATATTACCCTGCGTGGTGGTGCAGTGGTCAGCACTGCTCCCTCACAGAAACAAGTGTTCTGGGTTTGACCTTCCAGTGTGGACACTGCATGTTATCCCTGTGCCCACGTGGTCTCTGTCTGGGTGCCCAGATATCTTCTCACAGTCCAGAGACATGTTTGGTTAACTGTTGGCAGTGAATGAGTGATGAACACAGTGCATAGATTAAAGTGCTTTGAGTGGTCAGTTAGACTATAAAAGCCCCATATAAATGCCAGTCCGTATCTACACACCACCATGCACATTGCACATTGAAGCATGGTAATTTGCATGCATGCAATGCACTCGCTCCTCTTTGCAGTGATTACAGCACATACGGAAGCGAGGTCTATGCTGTTTTTGTAATGCATACTTGCTGATTTAATTCTACTATGTGGTTACAGAACAGCTGGTTTAATTTAAAAACCGCAAGACTGCCTATCTGGAGATAAAAACCAACAGATCAATGCTGATTAATTAGCCCACACTTTGTGAGTTTGAATGTAGCAGCGTGGAATAAAAAACTCAAAATGCCAGCCAAGTCATCATCATGACTCCCCTGTGTTCAGTGTCCCTGTAGCGCTGCAGGGTGTGGAGTATAGATTTGCCGGAGTTAATCTCTGTGATCTCAGAAGTGGCCTAGCTCAGGCCAGAGCTCCGGCAGGGGAGGCTGCTGATTTATTCCACAGGGGGAGGGATGAGGTGGGATGGCAAGGGCACAGTGACCTAGAGTGTTAAAAAAAACTTTGCATGCTGTAGTGATGAATATGTGATGCACATGTAACTTCTGAGTGCATTTGTCTAACAGCTAAAAATAATATTTGCTTTGGAGGTGCAGATGCAGCATATATGTGTATATATATATATATATATACATATATATATATATATATACACATATATACATGTTCTTCTCTCTACAGCAGGCCTGACTAGTCTATTTTCATTTTCAGTTCATCAGTGTTCATTAATGCTTTTTAGCTTTGGTTTATTTACACCAAATGTGTTCTTTGGCACATCAAACACCGAGTAACTTTTCAGTGAGCTTTGACCAATCCCATCCATCCATTTTCTTCCACTTATCCAGCTGAAGCGTATCCAAGGTATCATAGGGCAAGACAGACACAAAGATACAGAAACACACTCACAGCTATGGTAACTTTAGAATCACCAATTAACCTAATCCCACTAACTGCATGTTTGGACTGAGAGTACTTGGAGAGAAACACAGAAAAGCTCTGGCCAGATGATGGATTCCAATCCAGGACCTTCTTGCTGTGAGGCAACAGGGCTAACCACTGCACCACAATGACCAAACAATGATCTTTTCTTGAAAATAGCCAAGTGGGTTTAATTGCTTAAACCGACTCAAGTAAAACCTGACCTAGGGCTGTTCGATATAACGATATATATCGAATGACGATATAAAAACGTCTATCTTTCATTTTAGGCTATTGTTTGTTTCGTGCTGTTGCAAAATAAACTGTTTACGGCAATATTTTTTCATCGTTTTGATGGTCACTGTAGTGGTTATATTAATTTCTTAAAGTTCTCTCTTTCTCTTATATTTAATATAACCACACTACAGACGGACAAGCACCTGTTTTTATGCGTTGTTGTTAGCAACAACAACGGTAAAACCATCACGTGTCCGCTTGTTTATTTTCCACATAAACCTTTCACAATAAAGCTCAAGATCCTGTTGAGACTTTTCAAAATAAACTGAATCACGTGAAAGAGTATGCAGAGTATTTACCGATGAGAAGCAAAAAAGGAGCCGTCAGGTGCTAAAAAATAAACCTTAGACTCAAACGTTAGAACCAGCTTTTCCCCGCAGCACGCTGTGTAATAAATACTCACAAAGAAAACGGCAGCGTTACAACCTATGTCTAAAAATGTGTAGTTTAATGTATCGGTAAAACACTCGACTCCAGATACACGACGCCCAGCTGGAAACACTTCAGCTACCCGAGATTCACAGAATTTACAGAAAATGTTACATTTTTGTGATTTATATCGTTATCGGACGATAGATGTTTTATATCGGGATATAAGATTTTGGTCATATTGCACAGCCCTAACTTTGGTCTCTAATCCTAATCAGTGAGTGAAAGTGAAAGTGAAAACCTAAAAAACTCAGCAAGAGGAAAAAAGCTAAGCATACCCAAAACAAAAAGGTTCCAGCTGGGCTCAAACCACTGTCTCCTGGCTGGATGATGCTCTGTCCTGGACTCTCATTCTGTCTTGGGTGAATGCTCCCATTGTCAAATGTTCACTGAGAGATCACAGTCCTGCCTAAGCCATTGCTGTTTTGCCTCCATGGTCCCCGAACGGGTGACCCAGTGAGTATTTGTCACAGAGAACTCAAAGGTCTCTTTTGATCCCCATTGCCCTTGCCAATCTTTATCCTCTGTGGAGGTACAAGCTGCATCTGGACCTGTTACATAAGCCCATCACCCCAGCCTGACTCCCTCCTGCTCTGCTCACTGCAGTTTACTCCGCACTCCTCCCATGATTCCTCTCCCCCGCTGCCTGCATTCTCTACCTCTGTATCCTCACCTAAGCTGCCATATCTCTTAAGTTCAGTCAACTGATAATTTCCAAGAAAAGCCTTTTCTACTGTATGTCTAGCTTGCTGCAGGGCATTTACATGCTGATCTTCTTTTTAACTTCAATTGATGTGTAATAATGAGGCTCTGACCAGATGGCGTAATGATTCTTACGCCATACACTCTGACGGGGAGGAGGGATTTAAACAATATCCTAGATAGCTAGACTAACAGTTACTAAGAACTAAACCCTTTAACCCCTCATCTATTGTTTAGTATATCTACTTTATTTAATAAAAATTGCATCACTGATGTCATTGAGCCTGAACTGCAGTGCTTTCAGATATGATGCAACAGAAAATTAAGCGCACCGTACATTTATTTTAGTCA
>NW_005187428.1:1242888-1256163 GCF_000239375.1 Pundamilia nyererei | reverse complement strand
GAAGTGACACTGCATCTTTTTTGTCCTCTCTGCTTACACAGAGATGCTTTTTTACCCCCATCTCTATTTTTTGGGATTCAGGTTCATTCTGAAGCTGTAGCCAAAATTATATTGGGAACGATTTCCTTCTTGTAGAGTTTTATTCCCTGTAGCAGAAGTCAGAGTGCTTGCCGTAGCATATCCTGTATGCTGTAAATGCAATTTGCTCTTGAAGGAAGGTTATTTGCTACATTACAAGATGGTTAAAAAGTATTTGCAAGACTTGCCCTGACACAGAACGGAGATAACGCGATGAAATAAGCCATCGCCCGCTCCTTCTAATCCTTTCAAATGAATTGATAGGTAAGCTGTGGGTATTATGTGCTCGATGTGCAGAAAATTGCTGAAGATGTTGACAGAGGGGAATACTCAGAGTGCCTGGAAGCTCCTTGCTCCCCTCCAGCAACCATCAAGTTTTGCCAGCAACTGAAGCAGAAATAGATTTGGACTGTAGACAGCTCATCTCGATGAGCATGTTCCTCATCTTCCAGGGGAGCTTGTCAGAGTAAGTTTTAAAAGTTTATCTCGCTCCACTTTCCACTGTATCCCAGACACTTTGGAAATATGTTTTTAAAGAACTTTCTTATATTTGTGCCCAGCTGGGGTGTCTTAAAGTATATCAAGATCCTGATATAAGAGGATCAGTTCTCCTACAGCCACATATAAACGCTGCAACAGTAACACTTTCTATCTAAATATTATTAATAGCTCTCTCATTGCATGTATAATTCCTCCTCATAAACCCGCATCATGAAGCAAGCTTATACTATGTGGAGACACACTTTCACACTCCATTTAGCCACACTATATGGATCATACATCCTTAATTACCCCATTTATCTAATAGCAATTATGGCATATCATTGTCATGGTTTTAGGCCATCTTTCTTGGGTACTCATTCACTCGTCTATAGAGCCAGAGAAAAGTCTTGTCAAGTGTGAAAAGGGGATTCATCATGCCCACATTAGAGGCTGAATTTGCCATGGGAAAGATTGTATTAATCAGTCTCATTTTACACCCTCGTCATTTGAAAATTAAGCTTACAGAATTGGACTGAGTAAATTAAGTATTAAATTATGACAGTGCAGATCATCGTCACATGGATATCAAGGCCTACATATGTTTCTTTGTGATCATTCAATGGTACCGTGAGGCATCTGTTATCTATTTTTACTTGCTCTTGGATTCAGATGTAGAAGTTCTGACATTGATAATCTGTTGAGATAAATGAGATGTAGACTACAAATGAAAATACAGCGCAGTGAAGAAGTATTTACCCCCTTTCTGATTTCCTTTTTTTTCCTTTTTGCATGTTTTTTATTCTTACTGCACTGATATCCAATTGTTGATGTCATCATAATGATGTTGATCCAGGAAGAAATTGCCACTGACCAATAACGTTGTCTGAGCATGTGGTTAGCATTAGCCCAGAGTCTGGATAATTCTATTAAAAACAATCACGAGAAAGCCAAGACGAGTAACGTAAATTAGACTAAAACCAAACCTAACTTGATAATATATTTATTATATTGTATAAATGAATAAAGAAAACACTTGAAATAGTTGCCATTTATTCTATAAGAGAGTTTTATATAAACAAAGGATTTTTTCCCCCTACAAGGCAGGAACAACACCACCACAAGGATATCAGATACACCAACACACATATGTTTCAGATGACCAAATTTTAGTATTAGAAAAATATAACCTGATTAAATACAAAATGTAGTTTTTAAATGATGATTTTATTTAAGGGACAAACACCTTCCAAATCTTCCTGGCAATTTCCACCCATGTCAAATCATGAATTAACTGTGGTTAACCAAATTTTGGGGGAAAGCTGAGTTCAATTTTAATAGCCAAGCCCGGGTCTGATTATTGCCAGAGCCGTTGAATCAAGAGGTCAGTTAAATAAAAACTGTGTGAAAGTGAAGCAGGTTAAAAGATCAGCAACACATGACACCAAGATCAAGAGAAGCTTAAAAGCAGATTAGAAACAAGGTCATTGACATCTATCAGTCTGGAAAGGATTACAAAGATATTTCTAAGGATTTAGGATTTATCAAACCCCAGTGAGAGCCATTACACTGAAATAGAGAAAACTTGGAACAGTGGTAAAACTTACCAGGAGTTGCCAGCATACCAAAATTACTCCAAGAACAAAACAATCCAGGAGGTCACAGAACAGCCCAGAACAGTGAACCAGAAAAGACCTTAACTTTTCTGAAAATATTCCGTGGACTGATAAGACAAAAGTTGAACTTTTTGGAAGGTTTCTGTCCCGTTACATTTGCCTTAAAACTAAAACACCATTTCATAAACAGACCATATCAACAGTCAGACATGGTGGTGGTAGTGTGATGATCTGGGGCTGTTTTGCTGCTACAAGCCCCGGACGATTTCCTGTAATTAAACCATGAATTCTGTTCTCTACCAGAAAATCCTGAAGGTGAATATCAAGCCACTAATTCACGCCCCGGGAGTTCAAGAACTGAAGTTAAAACAAAACAAAATGAAGGTTTTGGAGTGGCCTAGTCAAAATCTGGACCTTAATCAGATTGACTTGTTTTTGCATGACCTTAAACAGTTCATGCTCAAAAACCCTCCAATGTGGCTGAATTAAAACAATTCTGCAAAGAAGAATGTGAGCCAAAATTCATTGATTGCTGTTCTTGCAATCAGCGTCACAGTCAGCTGTTACGTTTAAGGGACAATTACTTTTTCACACGGGGCGACTCGGTAGGTTTGGAGAACCAGCTTGGATTTAAGTCATTATGTTGCTTCCACTTTAAACATAGTCGATTTCTATATGAAAGAGCATAAAAGAGTGTAGAATAAACGCCTTGAGCAGAACTAGATTTTCCTCAATAATTAGGTCACCATTTCACTAATGTAAGTTCTGGACCGACACTCATCATCGGGGTTTGATCGTTGTGAAAAAGACATTAAGTGTTACTATGTTAAACGAAAAGAAGCGTGCACGTGTTCGATTATGTGCGAGGGTCATATCCACATGCAGCTTCAGATAGCACAGTTTACTATGCGTGCATGCATAATTAAGTTTGTCGCAGCTGTTTAAATGAGGAGAGGAGAAAACACATTCCACAAAGGACTGTGGGAGCTGAAAATTGTCAATCCCTTTTCATGGCTTAGATATGTCGCAGGCGTTTGAGTGGTGGAGGGAGTCGGGAATACACACAACTGTTTAGTTCCAGGTCAATCAATGACATGCCGTAACAGTGAAATGATGCAGTCAGACATGCAGCCGCATTGACAGCGTTACAGCAAAACAGATTACAGGTTTGTTTTTCTTTGTTCTCGAACCAGATGCACAAATCCAATGAAGCTGCCGCATTGGTGGTCACACCTCTGCTCAGACCTCTGCTCACCTTGACTCTTAAATGACATGCGGAGATTATGAAAAGGGAAAAGTATAAATCAAAGGTCTTTCCGTATCGATGGGATTTACTTGTCTCTTTGGGAAAAATGAGCCAATGTGCTTCTGACGAATCTGCTGCCATCACACGGCTCTGTACCATCTGTCGGTCTGCTCTCAAACTCTACTGTAGTGCTGTTTGCACCTAATCTGCCCTACCTACAGTCTCTTACGTAAGTTGCTGTTAGCCAACAAGCATTTCACAGTCCAGTTTTACACTTGCCTGATTCCAATTTTCCCCAAAAGGAGAAGACAAACAGAGGAAGGCGTGTGCTTATGTGGAACCTGCAAAAAAAACCAAAAAAAAACCCCTCCAAACAAAAACAAGTAAATGCTGAGAATAGCTCTGCTTGTCGAGGGGCTCCAGCATATGGTAGCCAGCGCTCATGACGTTGGAGTGGTGCTGGGTACTTGCTGGCGGCTGCACACAGGAGTGGAACATGGCAAGGGTTCAGTCTCTCACCACGTCCCCTCCTCCATCCTCTCCCTATATATCTCTGCGTGCCTCTGCCTCGCCCTGCCTCATCATCCGTCTCTCCCTTTCTCTGCGCCTGTCTGCCGCTCTGGAACGAGATGGAGACAAGGAAAAAAAGCCAAAAGGGAGGATAATGCCCGTCAGTTAATGTCTCGTCTCCGCTCCGACTGACAGCTGCATTCTGTTAGGTGTGCTGCTATTTCTGTGGCGAGGAGCCGGAGCACACCATTTATTACTGCAGCATGAAGTTCTGCTTCAGTGCAGTGCAAGCGGGTGCAGCCAGCAGATTCACAGAGATAATGAGATGGTTTTTGTCTCTCTTTTTTTTTTTTTAACTTTATGAGAGCCTATTTATCATTCATGGGCAGTTTATGAGCATTCAGCAAATTTATTTTTAACCCACTTTAATATATCCGCAAGCCAACTCTGTTTTTAATGAATTTATTAACCGTTTATGAACTTCGAGTGCATGGCTACAAATTGCAGACACAGTTTTTAAGGTGATGTGTTTTTACTGGTTTGTCCCATTAACAGTCCACAAACCAAACACTCAACACCCAATTAGCATCACATAAAACAGATCAGATAAAACATTGAAAACAAACAATCAATCAGGTTTTCATTTATTTCATGTGGTTTATATACAACTTTTTTTTTTCTTTTTGAGAGTTGCATATGGAAAATGTATATGGAAAAACAATCCTGGTGCTGTCCCTTTGGGGAAAGCCAAAACCTTCCATTACTCCAACATTTTTTGTCTGTCCTTTCATTCTATTTCGCCAGTTCAGGGTTACTCGAGGGTTGAACCCCATCCCAACTGGCATAGGGCGAGTGGCAGGGTACCGTATTCAAATTTGCAATCGCCAGTTAACCTGATCTTATGTGAAATGGTGGATTCAAACCGAGGACCATCTTGCTGTAAGACACAAGTGCTAACCAACAGTTTTTCTAAGCATGGGGGTAAAAAAGAAAAACCAATGAGCTACTCAGTCCTGATTATTTTAAGCAACTAGAATTTATATCACTTAATGTACTGACATGTTGTCACGTTTGGCAAGTTGTTTGGTGGAATTTGGCCTGTCAGTGTAGATAAAAAGTTTAACCATGTCATAATTTTTTTCTCTTTTCTAAAATTCCTTTGTTAATGAATCCACTGTCACTCTCTAGAGCCCATAATTACAGCTAAAGCACCATTACATGTATTATTTACATATTACTTCCGATTAATAATTGATCCACTAACAGAATTCCCACATGTCTTGTAGAGCATTCGTAAATCATATAATCTTTTTTTTAATTATTATTAAAGGCCTCTTAACTGAAAGAAGTCAACGCTCTTGCTTATTTTGGTGTTATTATGATATGGGTGTAGACTGCTTCATGGTAACCTTTATGGGAATCCAAATTCACAGAAAAGGTCTCATTATGTAAGCAGTGCTGTGCTGGATGGGGCTTCTCTGTAATGTTGTGTGATTATGGATTAGTTCATAGCAGGCATTCTGTTACAGTGCATGAAGGGAACATGTGCTCCTCCTCTAACCACAAGCTGTTTCTGGAAACAAGAGTGACATATGTGGCACCCTCTGTTGGTATAATCCTGTCCAGTGCATCCCTCTGAGATGATTATCAGCAGAGGCAGACTTTGTAGTAAATAGAGTTCAGTAGTGACTGAGACATATTTTACTGTGATTGTTATCTTTTGTCCTTCTTCCCATCACACGTTCAGTGTTTGTCTCCTATTCCATCTTACTGGCAACAAAACTATTAAGAGGGATCCTCCTGTGGTTTAATCTAATATTCATGATCCTGTTGAACTGAGCCAAAGCGACACAGGAGACAGCCAGAAAGATCGAGAAAAGTGCTTGCTACCTTTGTAGCAAATACATCAAAAAGGAGACAAAGAATAGTAATGCGTGTTGACTGGGTGAATATCGAAAATGGCCTTCTCTGGTACTCCCTCTGTTCGATGAATGACGTACACAACACACCCCCTGCTAGGAGAAGCACAGTTGGTAAGAGTTCACTGATTTTCTTTCTAAAAAACTATAGCTGACTGTGTACACAAACAAAAATCAACTTTTCTTCACTATAAAATAAGTAAAATTAAATAAACAAGAAGGTTCATAGTAACATAAATGATTAACCATTTCCCTCAAAACTACACTAGTTTACATGATCTGTTTTCACTTAAGTACAATTGAAAATAAAGTGCTCTGCAGTCAGAAAGCGGTACAAATAATTAATGGAAAATAAGCTGCTGTACACTCGCTGCACCTAGCATATTTTACCTTACCAAACAAAAGCAGGTGCAACAGATTTATGCAACAAAACAGATGTGACCTGCTTGCATTATTCTCCAGTATGTTTATAACCCCATCGGATAACAGACTCCCACCTTTATTTTCTGCTTTATACCTCTCCATAATTTTCCTTATAACGTTTTTGATCCTTTGCTCATAACAAGGCTGCTAGCTTCTGACTGACTCTGAATTATTTAGCTTTAGCCACTTTCCCTTAGTTAGCGTCTTTAAAATGCTAAACTTGGCTGGTTAAGGGTGCTTTCATTAGGTGTTTGACCAGGTTTAGTGCACTTTGGTGAACTGGTGTGTCTTCGCTTACAGTGAAAACCTTCCTTGCTAACGACATGCTAGTGTGTGGCTGTGCGAGTGACTGTTAGCTGCTATGCATAGGCTGTGCATACGGGAAACAGATCTGACATAAGCACAGATGTTACAAAAACATAGATGTAGCTTTGGTTTAGAAAAATAACGTTATTTAATGAAGTTAGTTAGGAAATAAATATTTCAAATGGGAGTATTTGTGGATCTGGGGTACAAAACTGCACGCTCATTGGCTAATGGTTTGTGAATCGCCAATCAGTGTCCAGTTTACCAGTCAGACCTGCCATTCCGTTTCACATCTGGTTTTTCACAACCAAGTAAGAAATGCTCATCTCTTTCACAGTAGCTACTTAAGTCTTTTATACTAATCACAACCAAACTATTATTAACTATTATTACAAACTATTATTATCTTTTCTGCGAGAAGGCAACATCAGTCAGTTAAACAACAAACCAATCAAAGTGTGAACATTTAAGAGTTAAAGCAAACTGTCATATACCCCAGATTTGGTTATATTTTTTTTTGTGTGTTTTCTTTTTAAGGGGGAAAATATTAAGATAAGAATTTTCCAAAATGGCCACAGGAATCAATCAACTAAGAAAATGTGAGTCTAAGAGTCTTAAATTCAAGCCAATGAAACTCAGAGGCAGCTGTAGTTCTTTTCTTTTACGCCATCAGGATCAAACTACCTCTCGGAGATATTTGCTGCTGAACACAACTCTTCGTGTTGTGAATCAAACAAATTGTAATGCTCTTTGTTACCTGTAGTGTAACAAAGAAAAGATCACCCTATTTTGTAATACCATACTAAACCTAACAGTGGCACACACATATTGCAAGTAAGTGTTTGAAAGTTCATGGGTAATAAACTAGAAAAACGCTCAAAACCCCCAAACCTAATACACAAACAAACAGCATTCAGGGGCAAAACATTGAAAGCAACTAGGTGTTCAGGGAATAAAGAAGTGGGGAGTCTGTTTTATTATTAATGTGCAATGCGCTGTGGATAATTGTGCAGTCAGCTTTTTTTTTTCCAGGTCTACTGCTGCTCTGCTGCAGCACCACCTCAGAGGAGGACCTCATTCAAAGTGAAGATGAGAGAAATTTTACCCTTTGGGCAATAAGTGAGAAAGAATTAGACGGGCTCCTCATTTTCTTGTGCTTTTCTGATGCAACATTACCTTAGAGAAGAATCTGTTAGGTTAAATTAAGTTAAACACTTTGGGCCAAAACAGAGAATTATGAGCAATAAATCTAATATTATCACCAATGTAAAAGGTTGAGGATGCTGGGAAATCCATAATGTTTTGAGTAGTCAAAACACTTTAAATCTGTCACTGCTATTAAACACCATTATTCCCACCCTTATATTCTCCTCCTTTATGCTCATATGTATTCTTGGCTTGTCCTTATTTTTCTTCGTTTGATTCACGTTGCCCATCTCTGCCTCCGACTAGGTGTCTGTCTGGTGCTGGGTTGTATGATCTATCCTGATGGATGGGACAGCGACGAGGTCCGGCGGATGTGCGGAGAGCAGACTGACAAGTACAGCCTGGGCGCGTGCTCCGTTCGCTGGGCTTATATCTTGGCTATCATGGGCATCCTGGACGCCCTCATCCTCTCCTTCTTGGCTTTCGTCCTGGGGAACCGGCAGGACGGCCTCATGACAGAGGAGCTGCTGGCTGAAAGCAAGGGTGAGAATAAGACATGACTGACTTCCTTTGAAAACTTAAAGCAACATCTTACTCATAAAAGCTGATGTGAAAAAAAGTTATTAAACCCATCATAGTTGGAGAAGTTTCCTCATCCATGGTGCATCAAATAGCTCATTTTTCCTTTCTGAAAAATGTATTCAAACTTACAGTAAATATTTCTAGAACTAGGCACTGATCCCACTAAATTTCCAAATATTTTAACATTTTTATCATTAATTGAGAAGTAATCAGTTTTTCTTTCTCGTTGTTGTTTTTTTGGCAGAGCGGTGCCATATAAATTGCTCTGAAAGTGCATCTTAATGCAGTTTGTGTTGGTGGGGACTGCCAAATGCACACACACACAGAGCAAGAACGTTTTAAAGCTTGCTTCAAGAGTCGGCTCGCGATTCATCACAGCCCAAGTGACTTTCACCAGACTGAAAATAGAAAATGCACATTCATTAACAAGGTGACAAAATATAAACAAGGCTTGAAAAGAGATGAGATGAACTAAATCCATGAAAGGATTACAGTCAGTGCACTCTTGCGTTCACGCCCAGTGAAAGTTTTGAAGTAATGAGCTTTTGATGCAGCCTTTTTAAAAGCAAAGCTAAATTTAGAAAGCTTCAGATGCACACTTTGAATATAACGAAGGGACTGGCATAAGCCTTCTTTCGGATAATTACAACCATTAATGAGCACCCGTTTTAACCCCTTAATAAGCTTTTTCCCCACCACATCCCTGCGAGTTAGGCAGCTAAAAAAATGATTCTTGTTCTCTTTTGATTACAGTTATGAACACTGTCTCTTCTGCAAGAGAATGCCATTGTAATCTCTTTTGCTAGTTTGTTTTGCACCTATTTGTCAAGGTAAATGAATGATTTTAAACTGATCTCTATTATTGTTTTGGGGATATTATAACAGGAGCTTTGAGCTTCTGAACATGTGTGAGGATACAGTCAGATATATTTCCAAATTAGTCAAACTTGCAAGTCACATTTCTGCTGTGTCTCCAACGGTTTTGTGACTGTGTGAGTATCTGGCAAACTTCTTATCAAAATATAACCTCACTTTCTTACGAAACATGTAGAAAAGGCCTGTCTTGTACTGGTAAGCATGCATGCATACTGTATGTAATTCTGCATCACGATCACAGCTCGACACAGTGAGGTACTGTGGAAAGGCCTGGGTAAAGGAATGTCTCCCAGTGGGAAATGCGATTTGCATGTCCATGCCCTGTAGTCTGTAATGGAACCAGACAGCCATGGGCAAACTGTTAAAGAGAGGTGAGGAGGAAGGATGGACACGAACTAGTAAAAGAAAAGACTTGTTAATCAGCAGAAGGGATTGGGGAAAACTGGTGTGTGTAACATCATCGGGTGCTATGTTTGATGGCCTGTGAATGCAGCTGGTAATAATAAAAACAGCAATCATAATAAATAATTCAGATCTGCAATTTATTTTATCTTGTCCTAAACTCTGGTGACCTTGGAGTTACAGTTAAAGGTAAAAATAAATTATAAAAGATTTATAGACAAAATCATAGAAATGAAAACTTGGCATTATCATTATCATTAGCTTTACCATACCAATAATACTCTGATGATGATAATGCACCACTTACTTCTCTCTTACTTCAGGGCGTGGGAGAATCTTTTCATTATAGCTCAAAAATCTTTAACCAGTTCTCTCATCCCTGGTGCCATCTACTGGTGTCTGTGTGCAATGCATCAAATCATATGCGTGGCATTGGTTGGACATGCTTTCATATATTTTTTAGAAGTGTTTTATATTTTTCTCTGTTTTTTTTTTTGTTTGTTTGTTTTTTCAGATGGAGGGAATGCCTAATCAAATCATTAGGTGAGTAAGCACAAACATACATCTTTAACTGTTATATTACACAAGCCTCCTAAATGAACTGATTGTGCTTTAATGTTTGAAATATTATCTGTGTCCTTAGGCACCGTAGAGGTGTAAATCCAGTGTAAATGAAAAAAGTAATTTACATTTCACTCCTTAATGGATCGTTAATTTAAAGTACAATAACACGATATTTCAAATCAATGGAAAGATCTTGGGTTATAAATGTTTCTTGGCTAGAAGCATCAGTAGGTTCCTATTTGAGGTTGCTATATTTTCTGTGTTTTGGTTGCCTCAGTGTGTCCTTATCTGATCCCGCGTGTCCCGTTCGGTGTTCATGCGTCAGTCCCTTTGTGTTTCCCTGTCCCCGTACTTGTTGTAAAGTGTTTGTATTCAGATTGGTATTCATCTCTGCTGGTTGTTTCCCATTTTACTTTGAAGGTTTGCTTTCTTTCATTTCCTGCATCAGTTTCGTTCCCTCACTGCCTCCCTTGATTCCCTGGTTATTTTTACCTGTTGTTAAGTGCATTTTCCTTCCTACTGTTTCCCATCAGTAATCAGATGTTTGTGTTTAACTATTCCTGTCTTCTCTGTGGCCTTTGTTGGATTGTGTGTTGTTTATTCCTTCTGTGTCGCTTGTGGGTTTGTTTGTATTTAGTTAGGTTTGAAGATATTTTTTTGTTTATTTACCTGGTGGTGCTTTCTCATGAACTCTCAGGAGAGTTGCAGTACAGCTTGCTTTTTGTTTCTTATGCTGTGTCCTGGGTCCTCTAGCACAAAGTGAGTTCAGCATACCCAGGATATCTTTCTGTTATCTGGATTCACTTAGCCTAACAGTGGCAATCAGGATAAGTGCTCATTGTTCTGTTTTCAAGCTGATTATCACCCTGATAACGTTAACCCAGTTAACCGACAGTTTCTCCTGCACATTCACATGAAAGAGGTGACACTGGCAACATCTAAGCCAGGGGTGTCGGACTCCAGGCTTCGAGGGCCAGTGTCCTGCAGGTTTTAGATGTGTCCTTGATCCAACACAGCTGATTTAAATCGCTAAATTACCTCCTTAACATGTCTTGAAGTTCTCCAGAGGCCTGGTAATGAACTAATCATTTGATTCAGGTGTGTTGACCCAGGGTGAGATCTAAAACCTGCAGGACACCGGTCCTTGAGGCCTGGAGTTCGATACCCTTGATCTAATCAACCAAGAATGTCACACAAGAAGATAAAACTGTAATATATGAAGAGGTTAAACACATAAAATAGTTTGCAACACAGCTGCTGCTGACAAATCGTTGATATAACAATGCTTCTTGGCAATAAAACTACCATTGGAAATCTATTTATTCCCCCTTAAATGGTGTGACATATGGTTAGGGTTAGGGCGATTTAAGTCTGAGGAAACAAGAGACATTGGTAACCTAACAATTGTATTCAATTACCACACAGCTGCCTCAGTAGCATGTGGAAGAACTGTACACAGCCACAACAGCCTGGCACCTCCTCCTCATGCTAAGATGGTAAATGGACTGGTTCTTATATAGCGCTTTTCTACTCTTCTGAGCACTCAAAGCGCTTTACACAACTTGTGCATTCACCCATTCACACCAGCACATTTTTCTATGTGTTTTCTAGGTAACATTCACACACACTCACACTCCAATGGATGCATCGGAGAGCAATTTGGGGTTAGTATCTTGCCCAAGGATATTTGGCATGCAGACTAGGGGAAGCCAGGAATTGAACCACCAACCTTCCGATCAGTAGATGACCTGCTCTACCGCCTGAGCTACATGGCATCCCATCCTTCAATCAACATTTGTTTTTAAGTCAGCCAGTGTGGCTTTGTTGGTCCCTCTGTCATGAACTGCACATCTAAGCTGGTTGGTGGTTCGATTCCTGGCTTCCCCTAGTCTGCATGCCAAATATCCTTGGGCAAGATGTTAACCCCGAATTGCTCGCCGATGCATCCATCGGAGTATGAATGTGTGTGAATGTTACTTAGAAAGCACTTAGAACAATGTGCTTGTGTGAATGGGTGTGAGTGGGTGAATGCACAAGTTGTGTAAAGCGCTTTGAGTGCTGAGAAGAGTAGAAAAGCGCTATATAAGAACCAGTCCATTTACCAAAAAGAACCCCAGTACCGTACAAATGTACTCAAAAAAACATTTTAATGTCTTAAGACAAAGATGCACGTGCAGGCAATATATAGCAAAAACATGGACAGCGAACTGAGAAATTAACTGCCATAAATGGCTCTAATGTGTCAGGACGTGTCAAATGAACCATGCTTTATGCATAAATACAACCACTGCAATTATGAATATAAAAAAATCAGTGAATCAGTGCAGCTGCAGCACGTCAGTGGTTTGCATTTATAAAATTCTATCAAGTCCTACCGATGTACAGTGTTTAAGCTATTCAAAAATGAGTAATACCTTACTGAAAGGATTAAAAAGAAGCATGCAAGCAACAGTTCACAAAGCATGCAGAGTAACAATTAAAAGCAACAAACAGCTCAGTGATTATTTTCACAATACTCTACATGCAGCCATGCAAAACAGAACAAAGACAAATGAGCAACACTGCTGATTAAGCATAATTTGCACACATTTGCTCTGCAAGGCAATGAAGTATAGATAAAATGCTTTTTCCCTATCCAGAATTATTCATCTTAACAAGGTCATGGTGTACGTATGTGTAAGCATAACTCTTGAATAACAATTGTAAAAATTGGAATAGCTTGCAAAATACACTTTGTCTTTCACTTCCTTTGTTGCAGGTTCCCGAAGATCCACGTGTCTGTTTTCATAAAGTACCAGTCGATCAACATCAGCTTAAAAAGGAGGGAGGCGGTCCGAGTGTGTGGTGGAAAGGAATTCTGTTGAACCAGCCAGCCTGCCTTTTGCAACTACCTGCCAAAAAAACCCCAATGTAACCTACCTTTGATGTTGTGCTCACCGTTGTGCTCACAGTCCTAACGTCATCCCCAGCATTTAGATGGAGCCCAAAGCACTTCTATCCTAATGTGTCCGAGCCTTGCACAACATTTCATAGACCATGGCAAGGGGCAGAGACTGTTAATCTGTCGACAAGTATATGGACTACCCACTACCTACCTGCAAAGACACAGGGTTGACATTGTACACTT
>NW_005187428.1:1229740-1241922 GCF_000239375.1 Pundamilia nyererei | reverse complement strand
GCTTTCGAGCGTTTTCCTTATAAAACGCCGTTTTTACCTTTCTTCCTGCACTAAATATAAACAACGATAGTATTCAGGAAGAAAACCAAACATTGCAGATATTTTTATCAGAACTCTGGTTTTACATGGCCTATCAACACAATTTAAAAACTGGTATAAAGTCAACACTTTTTCCGTCAATTGTTCCGTTTGTCCTGCTCACATCTCCAATGGTTGTACACGTTGTCATTGACGCCATGCCGCTTTGCTAGCTAAAACACCGGTGTCGGCACATAAGGACGCTGTCATAGCCTGTCAGCGACGTTGATTAGCTTTGTATATACAAATGTGAATCACATTATTGGCTGGACTATGGGATAAGGTGGCATCGTTGTAATCCCATACGGGAGCAGCCAGTACTTACTGACTAACACGGCAAAACAGAATTGTTAAAGTATTCATTTTAATTTCATTCAGGTTAGATTTTATTTCTGTGTGCAACGCAGATTTTCTGTGCGCAGAGACCGTGCCAGCAGTGCGCAATTGCGCACCCGCGCAGCTTAGAGGGAACATTGACTACAACTCATACACAAGATTTTACATTCAAACAAAAAATAAACAAAATTCTGTAATTACAAGTATTAAAGTATGTTAACACTTAGCTGTGTGTGTCAACGTCAGAATGCCTATCATGTTTTATTTGTGAAAAGAAGAAACTTCTCATTTTCAGATAATATCGGGTTTATGTAAATCTGTTGTGTTTAGGTTTGACACTTAAAAGAGAGTTTTATTTGCTTATGTGCCCCCACCCCCCTTGTTCCCCCTCACTTTACTAGAGAAAAGGATATTTAAGACTCTTTTATAAGAATATTGTCACCTAAAACAGACACAACTTGTATTACAAAGTATGTACAGTAAATATTTAAGATGTTATAGGTATTTTAACTAAGTCCATTTAATGCCCCGCTAGCTAACTTTGCACAGCGCTTCAGTTTAAGAAGAAATCTAATATTTTATAGTTTGTGTATCTACACTGTGATGGTGGCTATTAGGACTGCTGCAGGACTCCTAGCTACTGTATGACTGTGTGGTTCTGTATGAGTGCATACCGTAAGGAGGTCAGTGGGTATTTGAGGGAGTGCATGCACGTATGTGAGTGCTGGTGTGAATGTGGTGTGTGCAATAGTTTGTTGGTCTAGTGAACCAATATGCCAGCCTCACACACAGTTGTCCTGTTGTTAATCTAAATCTGTGGGTCTATGTCTTAGTCCAGGTCTCTTTCTGTTTCTCCCTCTTTGACTCCTTTTGTCTCTTTGCTTTGTTGGGACATACAGGGTAACATAAAGGGGGTGGGAGTATAACGTGGGGTGACTGGTGTGCCTGAGTATTGAACTCAAGTAATAATGAATTAGTAAGGCCTGTCCCAGCCTCACCTGTGGGTGTGTTCTTGTGTAAATAGATATTCTGTAGATGCCAATTAGCAAATATGGAAAAGATGATTAACTTACAGCATTGGAAGAGGTTCCTTAAAAAATAATATTAACACTTAATAAAGGTTTTCACTGTAAATCTCTGTTGTGCTTTTTAAAATTTATTATTTTAACCAAAGCTATGAAGTTTTTAAAGGGCAAACCATGTAAATGGATGAGACATGTGACAGTATATATAATAATAAAAAATACACATTATGGTTTATTCTCTGCTGTTTAGATGGCTAAAGCAGCCTTGCACCCTCCCCCCTGTCCGTTCATTTACCCACTGTATCGTTTAGGTTATGCAGATTTAGTTACTAATAAAACTAAAACTAACTCACTTTTGAGCATCTTTTCTCCTGGGACTTGGGCTTCTCTGTTGCATTGTATACATTTAGATGGTTAGTAAGTCTCATTATTACTTGTTCAAATCTGCTTGGAGTTTGGAAGAAGGATTCAATTAAACTGTATTTTATTTATATAGCACCAGATCACAACAGCAGTCACCTCGAGGCACTTTATATTTTAAGGTAAAGACCTTACAATGAGACAGCCATCTGTGGTGACCAGCAGGGGGTGAGGGGAGAGATGTAGGACAGAAGACATTTTGTGGAAGAGTAGGAATCCAAACTAGGAGCTGGTTAAACAGAAGACAGGCCTTAATTCTACTACTAGACAAACTCAGAAGTACAAGTCAGCCAGTAATCTAGGATCAAAGAGCTCTATTGGAGGGATATGGTATGGATGAATGCATAATGGGTGCATTGTAATGTACAGTGTTGCAGAAAAGTCAGTGTGGTCACAAAAGATTAATGGGTACATGGACATCTATGCAGAGTTTCACTTTCAGGCTCTAGTGATGAAATTTACTCAAACCCAAGTGGACTCGCTCAACTCAGTGACACTAAAAATGTAACACTTGCTTTAAACTTCTTAATTGACTCCATATTGGAGCTGCTCTTCCTTTGCAGGTAGAATTTCCACACTTATTCCAGTTGTTTTACAATCCAACCAATCTATGGTAAGCTTTCAATAGCTACTAACAAAACAAACAATCACCATCTTCCTGTTTTGGTTTTGCAATCATTCCTTCATTTTCCAGGAGCACAGAGTGGCAGAAAGAATTGCTGTTTGAAGGATTGGGACTTACAAGGAACTAATATCGAACCAGTGTCATAGTTTTAAGGGACTGCATTTTTCAATAGGGTTCTCTTTCATAATTATAATTTTTCTTTTGAAAAGAAACAGAATTACATCAGTGATATGGTCACATCTGCAAGTGCACGGGGTACACTTGGGTCAGGTCTTGTTTCTGGAAATTTTCTTTGCAACAGCTACACTCTAAAAAAAACTAAATGCAAATAGAAGTTAAGGAGCCAGTACACTGAACTCTTTATCATATGAATGAGATAAAGCTGCTACTACAAAATAAAAGCTTTGAAAGAACAAATTTAGATTTAAAAGAAGGAAAATTATAGAGTGTTTAGCAGTTGCATTAGTATTTGAAAATAAATGTATGTATGTATTTCCTTATTTATATTTATGTTTATTTATTTATTTATAAATGTAAAAGGGTAATAGTTTTTTCCCAAATACTTTCCTTAATAATTCAGCTGCCATAAAAGGCCACGTCTCACTTCATGTTGTAGGCAACCCAAATGAAAAATGCAGTTATGTTTGAGAGCTACAACCACTATGAGATTATGAAAGATTAACCTCTCACTCACAATAGTCCGTTTTTATCCGTCTCACATGTTTTGAGCGCAAAAGCAAAAGAAATTCCACGCAGAAAGAAAGAAAGAAGAGAATTATTGTTCCCATCTAGTGTTTTAAGGAGTAACACCAACAACCCCCTTATGGCAGCTCAGACTTCAAGCACTCAGTACTGCCAGATTTTCAACTCAGGAGTTGTGCTGTGTATGGCTTATGTGCCTTATGGGAATCTGTGGGGTATACGGGGGTGAGATGAAGAATAGCTTCATTTAGATTTAATTATATTCCAGTGCAGCTCAGTGTGTGAGGGCGTAAAATCACTGCAGTAATTCTTATTTTAACTGAATGATCAAGTGTTATGTTGAGCTTTTCTGTCACTGTACATTTCTTTTCTTTTCTTTTTCTTTTTAAACACAGATCATTTAATGTAAAATATAGTTTCTGTCAAACTCGCTGCAACAGGATGAGTCATGAAGGAAACGAAGAGAAAAACTGGAAGGAAGTTGCACAGGAACTAGGGCGGCAATTTCCCAACAAACTAAAAGTAGGGCAAGCGTGTGTTTGTGTGGGACAATGTGGGATACATCAGAAAAACAAAGTATGTGTGTACAGCTTTTGCATTAGTATGCCAAAGACATGTATAGGTCATTTAAATTCAACTTTTCCAACACCCTTGCTAAGTAAATAAGGATAACAGGAGCTCTTCATATAGTCTTATTTTTCTTATGGTCTTACTGTTTGGAATTCTGGTAACTTATTTCCAGTGGCTGTTCTGTCTGATAATCAACTTTTTTTCATCTCTTTTTCAACACATTTGTCAGTTCTAACAATTTAGAGCATATTATGAAACTCTTTCGTTTCTTTACGACATACCTACCCTTGTGCGAAATCAAAAAAAATAACTAGCAAAAAACCCCAAATACTCTGAGAATTTCTTTCCACTAACTTAAGTCAGTTAAAACCAGTATCTGGGTATCTGTTGTCACCTCAGTGGTTTTTCTTTGGGGTAGTTTTCATCATATTTGCTCAAGTACAGCTTATGACCTTGTGGTGACTTGCAAGTTCACCCACTGGGCAGAGAATTGGACTTATGGACTTAAACCATGATAAAGGTCTTAAATTGTGGAACAGAGAGATGAGGGGAAAAAATCCAATACAGTCCTATACCTCGGCATCCTATCTGAGATATTCTAGACAAAGATAAAAAAGTGCTGCCTACTTCATTTCAGTTTTTTAAAATATCGCACAACATAAAAGACCCAGTTGCCTTAAAGCGCTTTATGTTGCAAGGTAAAGACTCTACAACAATAATGAAAAAACACCAAAATTCAGATAAACCCTTAAGAGTGAGCACTTGGCAGCAGTGGGAATTAAAAAAAACTCCCTTTTACCAGGAAGAAACCTCTGGTGGAACCAGGCTCTGGAAGGTGTAGCCGTCTGTTTTTGGGGGGAAGGTTGGGGCTGAGGGGAGAGATGCGGGACAGAGAGCACACTGTGGAAAAGATATCCCACAGAATGAGCTTGGCATAAAAAGGCTGTATTCATATTCATCTTCTGAGATATTAAATTGGGTGGTGTAGCACTGGATGGAGAGCAGGCCATCTAAGAAGGTTGATGACTTGGTGAATGAGGCATGTTGTATTAAGCGCTTCAGTGTTTAAGTAGAGTAAAAAAGTGCTAATTAAATTAAGATCAAACTTCAGAGCAGATATCATATCTGCATGCATCTGCATTCGACAGACTGTACCTTTAACTCCCTGCCAAAGGGGGAAAGCGAGATTCAAATATCTGGCTCCGCCTCTGCTGCATGTCGTCGCGGAAATAGAAACTAAACAGGGCAAAACAAAATGGGAGCATCGTTGGATACTCCAGCGAGGTGCCCTCTCTGCAACGAGCTGACTCGGGACCCGGTTACTCTGAAGTGTAACCACAGTTTCTGCCAGCGATGCATTGGAGACTTGTGGAGCATTAACCCGAACGGGCCGTACCATTGTCCGGAGTGGAGGTGTAAAACCGAGTACCAGACTTTGCCGTTTCATAGCAGTTTGATACGGTCACCAACTCCCCGAGGACAAGCACAGCCTCGCAGCACTGCAGGTACTGTTAAGGTGATTAGGTTAACATTTAAATTGTAACCGGACGAGTGAAATAACGGCCCTTAAAACTACAAACGTGAAAGCGGGATTATAAACTAATGCTAGCTAGCTGCTAACGTCAGAGGTCTCCCGCTCACAAGCAAAATGGGCGTTACGCATATGTTCAGTACTGTAAACTAGACAACTAGACAGACTACTGCATACTTATAATCGCATTCTAGCTGTAGCTAGTAAATGTTCACTAGTTTACTTCTAATCCAAAGACCTTAATAAATAGCAAATAGGTTGCGCTTTCTAAATGGAAGATACCATTTGATCAACCTTAGGGGACGTAAAAGTACTATAAAACTAGTAGCACATGATGGTCTAATCTTTAATTTGCGGGAAAAAAGGTTTTAGCAAACCAGAACTTTGTTATGTGCATGTATGACCAGTGACAGATAAAGTAACATATTTTTCGATTGTATTCATTTATTGATGGATTATGTGAAATGAAGAACTCGCAGTTTAGGTTAAAAGACTATATTTTTGGTGTCTTTTTTTTTTTAGAGCCCAATTGTACCAGTGGCAGCTTCAGGTGAAGGCACCACTTGTCTGTTGGTCATGTAGTCGAGTAGGCATGCACATCCCTACTGCAAACAGCGCTAAGTTGTTGCGTTTTGTGTCATGTTGTTTGGCCAGGTCTCATCTGTAAAACAAATCTGATCTCAATGGGATGTGCTGGTAAATAAAGGTAAACAAATACATGTGCTTAACAGTGGATGGAGCCTGCAGGAAAGAAAATCAATAATACTATTTCTAGCATTTCTTTGGTGTTATATTATGTTGTTAAAAAGGACAACAGACAGAGGACTACCACTCTATCTATGATACATTATACATCATTGCCAACTGCTATACCATTTGGGCTCTAATCTTCTAATCTGTCGTAGTTAGAAATATTCATATTTAACTGTTTTTGTGAGACTGTTAGATTTAGATTTGAGTACTAAGCAACAATTTTCAGCATTTCAATGTCCATCCATTTTCTTAACTACTTATCCGACATAGGCCTACGGGAGTGTTAGAGCTTATCCCTTAACCCTTCTGACAACGAGTGAAAGACGAGGTACATCCTGGTTGCCAGGACTAACACAGAGCGAGAAAGCTGTAAATAGTTAAATAACTTATTCACCTAGTAATCACCAGTAAAATGCCTTTCATATAAAAGTTGGGGGAGTAAAAACCCATAATGCATTCTTAAATAAAGTCTAATTGAAGTAGTATAACATTTAACACTCAAGTGAAATACAGGTACCTCAGAATTTGATTGTATTACAGTTCTTGAGCAAATTTCCTTTGTTTCTTGCTGTCACAAGGTTTAAAACAGAATATTTTAAACAAAGCATTAGCTCTTGTGTAATTTAATGGGAGCAGTGTTCGGCATTTGTTTACAGTGTCACAGATCAAAGTCCAATTAAAACTCTGAGATCAAAGTTTGAACTCTTTTAAAGCAAATAGACAGCAGGGTTAAAAGTCTGTTTCTGACGTGTGATCATGAGTGTAAGCAGCACCTTTAAACCTTTAATGCACTGAACAGTTACATCTGTGTTGCTTACCTTCCTTCCTTACAAGGCAACATCATCACAGAACTCCTAAGTAGTTAGTACAAACTCAGCCTTCTCTAAAAACAGTTTTACTTATATTTTATTGCATTTTTTAAGGTTCATCCACCAGTAACAATGAAGAAAGTACATCTGACTCGAGTTTAAGGAGGCCATCGCTCACCAGCCGACTCCTCGGAAAGAGGAAGGCCAGCACACCTGTACCTGAACAGCCTGAAGCAAAGAGAACAACTGTCGAGAGCCCCCGTGCATGGCCCAGTGACACAGAGATTCCCACCACTTCCTTGTCAAATAACACTGGGAAGTCAACTGCCGTGGAAACATCTAAGAAAGTAGTAGAACCAGAATCTTCCCAATCTAAAGAGGGTGATGGCTCAACCTCCGAGGAGAACTCTGACAGCAATGGAGCATCTGCAAGCGGTGGGCCACAAGCCATCTCAGTCCAGCATAAATCAGAAAAGGCCATCATACTGGATGACTCTGACAATGAAGTCGACATATGTGATGCACCTCCTCCTGCAACCCCCAAGAAAGACCCGCAAGTAACTGGGGTATGTGTGACACCAAAGAAGCCTTTGTCAACTCCCACCTCTCACAGTTTTCCTGCACCCTCAACTCCTGGAAAAGATAAGCCTCCTGTGCACCATGCTGGCAAGTCATCTCCGATTCCAAGCAAAATTAATTTACCTGCTTCAGGATCCTCAAGTCATGTTGGCATCTTCTCCAGGGCAGAAAACAAAAGCGCCAGCCCTGTGCCCTGTCATTATTGTCCTAAAACTCGGTGTCAGTCTGCAGTGAAGACTTGTCTGGTGTGCGGGGCCTCCATGTGTTCAGAGCACCTGCGGCCCCACCTGGACACCCCAGTTTTCCAAAATCACACCCTGGTTTCTCCAGTGGAAGACATTTCCCTCTGGAGGTGTCAGGATCACCACGAGATAAACCGTATCTACTGTCGGCAGTGTGCAGTGTGTGTGTGCACTGTGTGTACCGTCATAGGTTCCCATCGTGACCACGAATGCGTCAGCATCAGGGAGGCAGAGAGAGAGCTCAGGGTGAGTGCTGCTGACTTAATGCACGTGAGATCTGATTTCAATGCATAGTACCTGAAGATAATCGGATGAGGAATAATTACACAGATACACATGGGGTAAAAACAAAAATATAGTGTTTTGTGGGAAAATCCCTTGCAGTGACCGAGCATCTGAAATATTTGATCTGATAGATATCAGAAGATGAGGTGCTGAGCTGGGTTAACTTTGGACTGGTTGCGTTAATGCGCCCCTGGAGTATAAAAGAAGCACACATCCAAAAATATTTCAACTCATCTGCTTGTTTCGACAAGCATAACGTTAAAACAAACACTGCAAGAATAACGCAGTCTAACACACAAACACAAGGCAGATAGGCAACAAACAAAATCATTACCACTGTAATCACTTTTTGTGCCCATAATGATCTGTAAGCAGGGTTATATTTGGCAATGGTGAGCCGGTCTCTAAAGTAATCTTTGCTTCTGTTTCCTGATATTTGGTTTCTTAATTTTATTCAAAATTATCTAGTTGTCTCTCTTGTCTTTCTGGGTGGTCATGTATCTTCAGTCTTTTGTTTGACCATTTATGATAGCGGATTATCTGAATATAGAATGACCGTTCCTATGAGTTTACTTGCTATTTTGACAGCCATTTTTAACTAATCATTCGTCATGTAACTTCTAGATGTATTGTAGGAAGTCTGTTATCTTCCAATTTACACTGTTGCCCCTAGCAGAGAAAACACAGGTCTGTTTATTCACATGGAAAATGTATATGGTTCAAAAAGTTGAGAACATGACAATCAGAGATTTAGAGGGATACCTTAATGGTTTTACAAGCAACAGCCATTTGTATCTAATTTAGTACAAAATAATGTTTTTCAGTTGATCTAAGCTACCAGCTTATTAAAAATAACCCTCATCATTTTAGGCTTTTCTCAAAATACCTCTTGGGACTTTATATTTTGGAGAATCTGCTCAAACTACTTTGCTTCAAATTCAAAGTGGCGAAGAACATACAGTGGGGCAAAAAAGTATTTAGTCAGCCACCGATTGTGCAAGTTCCCCCACTTAAAATGATGACAGAGGTCAGTAATTTGCACCAGAGGTACACTTCAACTGTGAGAGACAGAATGTGAAAAAAAAGTCCATGAATCCACATGGTAGGATTTGTAAAGAATTTATTCGTAAATCAGGGTGGAAAATAAGTATTTGGTCAATAACAAAAATACAACTCAATACTTTGTAACATAACCTTTGTTGGCAATAACAGAGGTCAAACGTTTACTATAGGTCTTTACCAGGTTTGCACACACAGTAGCTGGTATCTTGGCCCATTCCTCCATGCAGATCTTCTCGAGAGCAGTGATGTTTTGGGGCTGTCGCCGAGCAACACGGACTTTCAACTCCCACCACAGATTTTCTATGGGGTTGAGGTCTGGAGACTGGCTAGGCCACTCCAGGACTTTCAAATGCTTCTTACGGAGCCACTCCTTTGTTGCCCGGGCGGTGTGTTTTGGATCATTGTCATGTTGGAAGACCCAGCCTCGTTTCATCTTCAAAGTTCTCACTGATGGAAGGAGGTTTTGGCTCAAAATCTGACGATACATGGCCCCATTCATTCTGTCCTTAACGTGGATCAGTCGTCCTGTCCCCTTGGCAGAAAAACAGCCCCATAGCATGATGTTTCCACCCCCATGCTTCACAGTAGGTATGGTGTTCTTGGGATGCAACTCAGTATTCTTCTTCCTCCAAACACGACGAGTTGAGTTTATACCAAAAAGTTCTACTTTGGTTTCATCTGACCACATGACATTCTCCCAATCCTCTGCTGTATCATCCATGTGCTCTCTGGCAAACTTCAGACGGGCCTGGACATGCACTGGCTTCAGCAGCGGAACACGTCTGGCACTGCGGGATTTGATTCCCTGCCGTTGTAGTGTGTTACTGATGGTGACCTTTGTTACTTTGGTCCCAGCTCTCTGCAGGTCATTCACCAGGTCCCCCCGTGTGGTTCTGGGATCTTTGCTCACCGTTCTCATGATCATTTTGACCCCACGGGATGAGATCTTGCGTGGAGCCCCAGATCGAGGGGGATTATCAGTGGTCTTGTATGTCTTCCATTTTCAGATGATTGCTCCCACAGTTGATTTTTTCACACCAAGCTGCTTGCCTATTGTAGATTCACTCTTCCCAGTCTGGTGCAGGTCTACAAGACTTTTCCTGGTGTCCTTCGAAAGCTCTTTGGTCTTGGCCATGGCAGAGTTTGGAGTCTGACTGTTTGAGGCTGTGGACAGGTGTCTTTTATACAGATGATGAGTTCAAACAGGTGCCATTCATACAGGTAATGAGTGGGGGACAGAAAAGCTTCTTACAGAAGACGTTACAGGTCTGTGAAAGCCAGAGATTTTCCTTGTTTGAGGTGACCAAATACTTATTTTCCACCCTGATTTACGAATAAATTCTTTACAAATCCTACCATGTGGATTCATGGACTTTTTTTTCACATTCTGTCTCTCACAGTTGAAGTGTACCTCTGGTGCAAATTACTGACCTCTGTCATCATTTTAAGTGGGGGAACTTGCACAATCGGTGGCTGACTAAATACTTTTTTGCCCCACTGTAGCCTGAAGAACAAAAAATATGTAACTGTCCAGCTGTGAGCATACAGCACTTGTGGCTAAATATAGATATAATCAAAGCCATAGACTCGTGACTTGTTTTTAAATCTTTGTGGACATTTTTCCTCAGGGAAACCTGAAAGAAGAGATCAAACAACTGCAAGAGGCTGAGCAGCAAGTGAAGGACCGAGTGACTGAGCTCGCTCAGAAGAAAGAGACTTTCAAAGTGAGTTGGCTAAGTATGTTGTTAAATATACATATGTTCGTTCTGCTTAGCCGCTAAGAATTACAAGAGATTTTCTTTCACACCCATTGCATTGAAATTTAAGGGTTTTTTATAGAAGTGCATATAATTGGCTAAAATTAGTTAATAAACTTCTCCAGTTCTTTGTTTCATGTCAGAATAGGAAGACTTTATACAAGTAATACAAATATTAGGCGGCTTTGTTTGAGAATGTAAAGAAATTAAGCTTAAGGTTTTTAGGTTAGGGTTACATGGTTGATTGCTGCCCCCAACTAAATACTTCTCCTTGAGTGATAGTCATTCATTCATTCAAGTGATTAATTGACGAGCTGTTTGTTTTTTTTTGTATTTTTAGGGCACTAGTCCCAGGGTGCTACATTGCAGCACAAAGCTTTATTAAGTTGCAGCAACTCTTAAATAGAATCTAACACTGAAGTGAGTGGCCGTACTAAAGTAATTCTTTTTCCCATCTGCAAGTATGCTAAAGTCCAAGTGGGATAAATGTTACCATGACTGTGAGGGTCCATGCAGATGTCCGTCTCCCTGCCTGTTATTTTGACCGTGCAAACTCTTCTGCAGAGACCATTCTGTTTACGACTTACCGAGTGTTGCCACTTCCTTCCGACTCTTAGGAGGCAGCCTTGAGTCATTTCTGTTGCTCAATCTGGATTTTATTTTGAGCTGAGGAAACCAGTTAATACAAAAAAGGAAAACATAAAAATGCCATGTTTGAAATTTAAATAGACTGGAAAAGCATCTTACGTTGAAATCTTTGCATTTCTGAAGTGTTGTACGGTGTACTAGTAATCGGAAATGAGTAATAACTAACAGCAAAGAAATGCAATACTACCGCAATACTACTACATATATTTATACTGTGTCTGTCTAGGAGGTTTTGAGTGAAGCACAAGCAGGAGTGAAGCAGCAGTACAGTACCATCAAAGAGGCCTTGGAGCAGGAGGAGCAACTGGCTCTTCAGTGTGTGAAGAAGGAAGAGAACAGAGTTTTGGGGGGACTAGAGGAGAAACTCTGCCACCTCCATAGCTCCCTTCAATCCATCCAACAAGGCCTTCACATGCTGGAGAATCTGGCTGACACCAGAGGCGACAACTCTTTTAAGGACCAGGCCTTCATCATGGTCAGATCATTTTTGTTGGCTTAAAAAATATATGCATATATTTACTGCTGAATTATTAATGTTTGCATAGTAAAATGCCTTTTCTTTTTTCTGACATTGCAGGAATACAGCAAGATTGCCCAGCTGTAAGTAATATGCTTTTAACTTCTGCTTTGCAGCAGTAAAATTGTCCGCTTGTTGAACATTTCACTAGCTGAATTAGGGCTGCTCGATTATGGCAAAAATGATAATCACGATTATTTTCACTGAAATTGAGATCACGATTATTTGACGATATTTATTTAA
>NW_005187428.1:1227305-1228824 GCF_000239375.1 Pundamilia nyererei | reverse complement strand
TAAATGAGGGAGGGGCTAATAATCGGCTCAGTCATTTTTAATGATCGTTGAAAGCCCAGATCGTAATCGTGATTAAAATTCGATTAATTGAGCAGCCCTAAGCTGAATGTGCTCCCAGAAAATCAGTTTTGTAAACATGCTGCATAGTCGTTTATTTTATTTTAATGAAAGTACTAGTTAGCTCACCCTAGTTGGTAAAAGCTGATTTTAAAAGTTCTTTTGCAATGCAATCAGCAGGGATGGTGATTTGGAAAGCGATGTGACACTTTTGTGCTGTGGGTACAAATCCCACACACTAAGTACACACATCGAAGAAATGGAGATTGGATTTATATGTGCAATTTGCTGCATGATAGTCTTAGGGCTCATTACTGACTCAGTTCTCCTTCATCAGGAGTGGTGAGATGGGGAGCTATGTGGAGCAGTTTGAGGCCACGGAGGAAGTGAATCGTCCCCGGCTGAGGTGTCTGCAGCAGTGGACAGAGAAGCGACTGGACACAGTTGTCATCAATACACAAAGCAAAGATAGAGATCTTAACAGGCTCCTCTGTAAGTCATGTCTTGTTTATACTACTGTTTATACAGCTCACACAGCTAATTACGCCACAGCACTAAATACATGTGTTAGGATATTCAGTTAGTCTTAATTTTCTCATCTAAATTCTTCCTCTTTAATCGTGTACACAGATGGCACCATACCCCTCTTGGATTCAGATACGGCCCATCCTAAGCTGCAGCTGTCTGATAACAGCAGAACGGTGACCTACAGCGATGCTCAGCAGGCTTACATGGAGCACGAGGCTCGCTTCAGTTCCTTCCCACAGGTCCTTTCCTCATTAGCACTGGAGGGGGGGCGTTGGTACTGGGAGGTGAGCGTGTCCGTGGATGATGGTCGATGGAAGGTGGGGCTGTGTGAGGCTCAGATGGAGAGGAAAGGCCAAAAGGACAACTCTCGTCTGGGGTTCAACAGTTACTCCTGGTGCCTGGCCTGTGACAAAAGGAAGGTAGAGGCCCTCCATAATAAAGTATCAGTTCCTGTGGATTCAGATGGACTGCAAAGGGTAGGAGTGTTCCTTGACTTTGAAGATGGTATTTTATCATTCTTTAATGTGACACCAGGGGGCAGTCTAGCTTTAATGCATTCCTACAAGCAGAGGTTTACTAATCCTCTTTACCCAGCCTTTTCTGTGTCTAAAACACACTTGTCTATCTGTGATTTGTTCGAGTCTTAAACTGCACAGAAGCACCATATCAGTTCTGCTGATTGATTTACAAACTTCATCAATCTGTGGTGCCTTTTTTAAGTGTTAATCTATTTTAGTAAAATGTGCTGTTGTGTAACTTTCTCATGGATGATAGATCTGTCCTACACTGCATACAATCCCTGACTTCTGCAAAGATCTGTAAATGTGATTTTTACATCATTTGAAAGAACTGGAATAAATAGAGATCCTATTCAATATACCTTACATGTAACAGTCAATCACTGGTAGTGTATATATATATATATATATATATA
>NW_005187428.1:1210147-1227285 GCF_000239375.1 Pundamilia nyererei | reverse complement strand
TTTATTTTTATTTTTTTATAGAAAGACCAGAATCTTTTACTGGTTTTGTTTTGAGATGATGTATCAACAAATGAGAATGTTTTAAGTGGTAGGCAAGTTATCAATGATGATCAATACACAAATATTTTGGATAGTGTTTCTATTTTGAATATTTGTTTTTTTAAATTTTCAGATTGTACTTTACATATCTCGTCTTTGTCATCCTTATTGCTCCTGTTGTGACTCATTTGTCTTTCTACTGGAATAAACTGTCAGTTTCCAAAGCTGCGTTACTGCGTGCCATGATTCTTCCCATGGGCCTTTAAATAGAAACACAGGTGTGCGAGTGGGTGATGTGTTTCCCCACAACAGGTGACAGTTGGCGTGTTAACTTTTAAATTTCACTGCTCCCACAGCATGGGAGCTTTACTGACAACAAACACTGCCTTTGACACAAACCCCTGATAGGATGGCAGACCGAAGCAGATGCTAAATTGTCCTTTTCTTTGCAAAGTCTGTGGCTCATTTATTCTGACTAGGGGTCTGCGCAGTTGACGTCATTGAGTGGGATCAAAGTGGTATTTACATAAACTCCTTCTGGATGATTGGTCGAGCGACTGAATGCCAGTGGTTCAGGGACAGCTGTCTGTGGATCACAGTGGATACAAACTTATTAAAGTAGCAAATGTAATATAACTGAAAACGAATCAAAGTCTAAATGGGGCCTGGGGAAAACTGCTACAGTTCTTTTTACATAGTTGAACAAAAACATTTCCCCACAATGTCAACAGCTTCTTCTGACTTTTATTGATGTAATTTCAAACATTTAAGAAACCTGAATCTGAGCAGGTGCTCCAGCCAAGCATGACAGCAATTTCACACTTGCAGACACACGATCCAAAGGTAATCACAAACCCTACGTGGGGTTTGCTTTATTTCTCAGTCGTTTCTAGCCTGCACACAGAGGCAGGATGCGAGACATTTCTGTGAGAGATCAAGAGGAGGAGGAGGCTTAAACAGTCGGGATAATTAAATTCTCCTCTCCCTGTCCATCTAGTGGTCTGTCAGCCACGCTCAGCAAGCTTTTCTGGAATTGTTATCCCTCAATAAGATAAGCTGAGAGCACATAGTGTGTTGGTGTAGAACAACGTGGCACATCTTCTTTAAGAAATAAAATGAATGTGATGTGAAGCCCTAAAAATCTCTGTGTGGCTAAATAAAGGGACGGGGTCTTCATTAATGATCCCCATTGTTTCCCACATCTAAAACATAACAGCCAAAGTGTCTACTTGTCAAAATGTCTTCATATTAAGATCCCCTCTTCTATATCTGGCTGCTGTGTCTATGGGAATAGAATCAAATCCTTTAATTACCATGTCAGTGGCATGTCAGTGCACGGTAATTACTTAATTCCGTCGATATGACTGAAAAGGTACAGAAATGACTATAAGCACTTGGAAAGTAATGAGTTTACTTTGGGAAATGCATTGTTTGTATCCAATAGTTTTTTGACTTAAACAGATTACCTACAAAGTAAAGAAAGCCATTCGCATGGCTATTTACGTTCAATTTCAAATCGGCTTTTAAAATCAATACTTAATTCGAAGAGCTCTAAACCTGGGGAAGTATTAAGAAAAGTCTTTTGCAATAATCTCCTGTGCAAATGTAGGAACATGCTTCTTCTGTTCTGCTCGTTCATAGTAAAGTAGCACCATAAGTGGGTCAAAACAGGTCTTATTTGCAAGACCGACTTCTGAGTCGGCACTCTCCCTTTTTATGGCAAGCTTTTATCTATCATCATTATCAGGGAAGAAAGTGGAATGGCATGAAATTATTGAGGGTCAGAGATGGTCAAACAGATGGAAGGCAGCAAGACTTCCACTTAAACTGTCTTCTTAATGCCACAGAATGTCACTCCTCCTCCGCTGTGTCTCTCTCTCCTTTTTTGTTTTTTATTTGCTGGTGACCTTGTGCTAGCCCCCTTAAAAGTTAAACAAGCTCGCTTTCAAAGTTTGATATTTGGTAACATTTAAATTTGTTCTAGGTCACATCAAAGGTTGTTCTTTGTGGAACTGGAAATAATAGAACCGTGCAGCACAAATTGCCTCATTTACTGAGCTAGGACCAGTAACCACTTCAATTTGCATTTTTCATGGGGCAATGTGCCTGAGTCGACCTTTACCTCTTGGCTCAAGATAAGTCAAACACTCTCATTATACTGATGGGGATACTGTAGCTCCCTGGAGCATATGAAAATCTACATCTATGGTACAGTAACATGGCATAATTAGGTGTCTCTATGGTTTTTCTTTACACTTCCTATGTATAACCTTTCAGTATGAATCACAGAGAAACAGCACTCACTGTTGTCCTCAAGGTTTTTCCTCAATTATCAAACACTTTTCTAACAATCTGGATGCAAAAAGTATTCTCTGCAACAGAAACGTTCTCATGGTGCAGCTGTGCTTTCTAATCCATCTATCAAATACTCTGATTATTTTATATTTAAGAAAACTTAGCTACTGTAGCCAAAGATACTAAATTTCAGTTTTGGTGTAAAGAAGACACGTGTGTCATGGGGTGCTCGTTAAAAAAAGTCTTTGATCTGATGTTTTCCTTCAAACAGGCTGAATAAACGTCTTTTTAATTGAATGCATTACTGGCTACTGTAGTGCCTGCCAGTGATGTGCAAAGACTAGAGCATAACTACAAAAAATAGTCTTATCCTAAGAATCAAGCTAACCTTAAAGAACTCATTCTTGTGTTTAAAATTGTATTTAATTCTGCTCTGCTACTGTTTTTGTTCTGTTACAATGAAAACTTCATATTATGTGACCAAATTTTCAGACAGGAGGTAGTTATTGTCACTCCTCTAAAGGTTTTGATCTGTCCATCATGCAAAGCTACTCTAAATAAATATCACGATGTAAATGACTATAATAAGTCACCTTTAAATCATTTTTATTTTAACAAAATGGTCCAACTACTTTGAACTAGATGTGCAGTCATAATACAAGTGCACCCCACAATTCAGTAACTTGTGTAACCACCTTTAGCAGCAATAACTTGAAGTAATTATATTCTGAGTCTCCCTTTACTGGACCATTGCAAGACCTTGATTATTTTCTTTTCCGCCAATCTGTTGTATATTTGCTGCTTCATTTCTGTCCTTTCTTCTGTTCCTTGACCTACTTTAGGCAAAGCTTTAACTGTCAGTCAGATGACCTCACATTGACTCTAGAGTACTAAACACAGGAGTTAATGGTCAACTCAGTGATCTCAAGGTGGCCAGACCCTGTTGCCGCAAAACAAGCGCAAATCATCACCCGTTCACCACCGTGCTTTACAGTTGGTATGAGATGTAGATGAGATGTCCAAAAGACATTCTTCCAGAAGTGCTTTGTTCAGATGCAGCTTCTTCTTTGAGAGGCAAGTCTTTCTCTAGTACAATTAGAAAAAGACTGCTTGTTCAATCTTTTACTGCCATGAACCTCAACATTCAGCAAGGTAAATTGAGCCCATAGAGTCTGAGATGTAGCTGCTGGGTTTTTTGAAGGATTGTACAGTCTGACCGTGGGGTGATTTTGCTGGGAAGTCTGAAACTCTTACAAAGATTGGCAGTTGTCTTGAATGTCCCCCACTTGTGGATTCCCAAATTGGTGGGCAGCAACAATTGTTTCTCAGATTATTGCTGATGTCTTTCCTGCTAGTGATCAGTTAATGAATGAATGCACTTACCTTTTCAATTCCCATGAAAAAAGTCAGGGTGTGACTATCAAATAAATCATGGTTTGATATGTTATGAGCTCTTTATCTCAGGATATAAATTTAGTACCTGCTAAGGAAATATCATAGGCAGAATACTGGTCACATAACTCTTTAATGTTAGAGTTACACACAATCCCCAAAAACATTTTTTCTGTGTTGTGTTTTTCTGTGTGAATTTTAACCATATAATTTTTGGAACTATAAAAACTTAATGTGAAGTATGACCAGTGGTTGGTGCAGTCTGTACATTACCCATGTGGCCACGTCTTCTGTTGACATGGCAACACTTGGTGAGCTCAGGTGAGCTGGGAGACTCACGTGTCTGACTTGGTCATCTGCCAGGCTTGGAACAGTTCATGGAAATCTGAGACACAAGAAATGCTGAGCCTATTGTTGAGTGGCGTGCCTATTTTCTTCCTTCACCTTTCCCCAGGCAAATCAATTTACTTTCTACAGAATGAACGCCTTACGACTTTCATGAGAAAGTCTATCGCTGCATCTGTCCGACAGGCAGGGCTGGGCGAGTGATAAAAATCCAAATCTCACATCTGTTTGCATGGCTGGTCGCTATGATGGAAATGTACAAAGAACGTTTTTATTCTGTATTCTGTGGAGAATTAAGAATCACGCACAGTGCAGACACTCGAATGGCAAACAATAAGATTCTTTATAATGTAAATTTATTTCTGTCTTCAACGATTGACATGGTAGCAGATTACAGAGAAACAGCAGCACCATTAGTTACCCTCTTTTTGTTGTCAGCTGCGGTGCCAGTTTGTCTCCTCATCCGACTTACCGTCCCACTCTCCCAGTCTATGATCACTCAGAATATCAGCAGTATCTTTCACATAGTTTATTTATATATGTGTCCTGCTGCTCTTTCACTTTGCCCCTCAGCAGGAAGGTCAGAATACAGGTCAGAGGCTCAGACTGAGCCTCAGGAAGTGACTGGGATTCAGTGTCTCGTTCAAGGACGTGTTAGTAGAAGGGATTCAGGCTGTCTCGAGAGGTTGACGTTCAGTATGCTTGATGTTTTATTTAGTTACATGTTGCTGCCTGTTATAATTTCTAACTCTGAGATTAAAAATTCTTAGTTTTTGGTTGTTTTGTCACATTTGCAAGTCACACAATTGCTCTCATACCCTTCAGCTGTTAATTGGAAACGATTGGGAATTAGCTTCCACTTTGTTTATTAGCTCAAGAACAGTGCGTAGAGAGCTTCGTGGACTGGGTTTCCATGGCCAAGCAGCTCCATCGCAGCCTCATATCACCAAGCAGAATGTCAAGAGTCAACGCAGTGCTGTAACGTACGCTAACACTGGACTGTAGAGCAGTCGAGACGTGTTCTCTGGAGTGACCAATCGTGCTTCTCTACTCCTGCAATCTAACAGATGAGTCTGGGTTTGGCGGTTTCCTTGTCTGACTGCATTAAATATAAGTATAAATCTGGTGGAGGGTGGATTAAGATGTGGGTTTGTTTTTCCGGCTTGACCCCTTAGTTCAAGTGAGAGGAACTCCTAATCCTTCAACATACCAAGACATTTTGGATAATTTCACGCTCCCAACTTTGTGGGAACAGTTTGGGGACGGCCCTTTCCTGTTCCAATATAACATGATATAACCAGTGGATGAAGCAAGGTCCATAAAGATATAGATGAGTGAGTTTGGTGTGGAAGAACTTGACTGGCCTGACCTCAACCTGTATTTCTGCCTTCTCCACTTTTCATGTCCAACTGTCCTGGAGCAAAACAAAACAAACCCCAAAGTGCACGTATGAAAACTCTCCCCAAAACTCTGTATACATGCTGTCCCTTATACATATTTATTTATTATTGCTTTCTGTTGTGATACAGCATTGTGTCTCATTTTACATTTTACTCCCCTTCATCGTTGGCTTTATTGAAAGATAATCCCTATATTATGCTAAGAAGAAGAATATTGTCTTCATATGGCGTGCCAAATGTGCTGGGTTTAATCCATGATGATAATTACACTTCATTGAACTGTCAGTCAGCGAAGAGTTGGACAGATTTTCTTTCCAACCATCTGTGCTCCTTTATAAACTTTTTGGCTCTTTTTGTCCATCTGTTGTCCTTTGGCACACTGCACTGACCTTATTAGCATTTAATTAAACAGTATTTGGAGAGATGAGGCTGTTCTTGGCACTTAATCTTAATCAACTTCATTTCCAGCAGCAGAAACAGGAGTGGCTCTTGATGTCTCTGCTTTAACCTCTAGAAGTGTGTCTTGTTCTGACCAAAGCTGGCTGTTCCATACTCAGACACAGAGAAACAGACCTTCTGTGTCTTTCTACTGTTTTATGTTTCCTGTATTGGGTTAATTGTTGACTCTACGACTACATTCACAAATAAAAATGTCTCCACTACTGTTAATTCATTAATATGACAGTCAAAGACAGAGTGTCTTAGATGAGTGACCTTTTATAATTTGCTATTTCAATCACAGACATGGACTCCTATGACCTGCATCATGAAGTCATGTGAAAAGTAAGAGTATCCATGGAAATTGGAAGCAGGTTTGTACCTTTTATCCTTACTTCTTGTACTTCTTGCCTTTTTAATGGCTCCATGACATCAGTTAACTGGACCTTTTGACCAATCCTGCTTTAAAGATCCCCTCACCTGCAAGTTTGATGTTTTAAGGGTGTTGTATTCTTGCATTTTAATTCCCAACAAAACATTTCAACACAATTTCATGACCCTCCATTTATTCTTTTTGATGCTTTTCTTGGTGGATTTTCTAGTGTGCTTATAATCCTGTTGAAAGCTCCACTTCTGCTTCAGCTTCATCTTTCAGACAGACAGCCTCGTTATTTTTAAGCACGACTTGATATGACAAAATTCACAGATGAATAAATGACTGCAGGCTGTCCAGTCCCTGAGGCAAAGAAGCAGCACCAAACTGGCCTCAAATTATATTAGTTTATTTCCTGTCACTGTGCCTAAACACTTTTAAAATTTGTCTGTCCAAAGAAGTTTTGTAAAACCTCGGGTTTTTAACATATTTTTCTTCTTTTTCTTCTAATCTTCATGTTTTGACAGCAGTTATTGGCGCACCTCCCAAACAGTTTAGACTCATCCAGTTTCTTTCTTGTTAAACAAAAATGTACTTTGACACCAAACATTGTAAGAGTTACCTCTAGTCTTGTGAAATTTTGAGGTTCCTGGAAACTTCTTTTTCCATCAGTCTGGTCTTGGGCTAATTTTGCATGATGACTGAAATCCATATTGATTTATTTGAAATAATTTGGCGATCTTTTAAAAGTCTTTGCCAGACTCAAGTATCCTTGGAGAGCTCTTTAGATCTTGGCGTGATGGCACCACATACTTCAGAGCAAACAGAAAACCAGACCCTGGATATAAGAGAGTTTAAAAGGCAGATTTCACTTCATGAGTCTAACCTTTGGCACCTAATCTTATTCTAACTTTATGGATATTTCCATGTGATTGATTTTTAACATTTAAAATCTGGCAAGGATGTGTTTGAGTATATAACTTTAGAAGGAAGAGGGCCTGGAAGGTATTGGCATTGACTGCTTTCAACTTTAAAAAGAACTTTATAACAAATTTATAAAATTCATACTTCAGAGATTGTATACATTTGTGTATTTTGCTATTTTGTGGAAGAGGCAAGCTGCAGCCCACTACTTCCAGTTTATTTGCTTTGCTAAGCAGTCTGGTCACTGGCTGTAGTGAACAAATGAGACTGCATTGATTTGCAGACTGACTCAAGCCCTGCATAAAAATGCATTTATTCATTAGAATAGGACCCAGTCTGTTGACACAGCAGTGTACGAAAGCCTTTGATGAAATAATGCAGCGTCATCAGGCAACAAGTGTAACTTGGCTAACTTTTGCTGCAGCTTATTGCAATGTGGGCTGTGCAGCAATGTGCTTCCAGGTGCTTGGATTATACCTGTGCCCATTCATACCTCCTGGAATGTCGTGTTTCTATTCTTTACGTGACAACTTTTGTGATGAACAATACAACAGGAGTCACTTTCCAGAGCTGCAAAAACCTACTGGACTGATTACGCTTTTGTATTGTACAGCTATGTAGTGGTACATGATGGTACATGCTGATATTAGACATAGGCCAGACTTTCAGATCATTTCAGAAAGTTTTCACAGGACTTAAAACTGGAAAATGTTATCAGTATCTTACATGTGGAGGTATTTTTTGATGATTATGTTTCGTGAGATTTGCAGGCATTCCTTTATGCACAGCTCAGGTTGATGTTTGGATTTTGTGCCATTGTAACAGTTTGATTTTGTTCTCTTTTTTTAGTCATTCTGCTGCCGTCCTCAGGATCATTGTCTTGTTGCAGGATCCAAATTCTACCAAGCTTTAGCTGCCGGGCAGGTGGCCTCACATTGGCTCTAGGATACTTTGGCATACAAAGGAGTTCATGGTCAGCTCAAAGACTGCATGGTACCCAAGTCCAGTCACTGCAAAACAAGCCCAAATCATCACCCCTCTACCACAGTGTTCAACAGATGGTATGAAATCTTTGTGCTATGCTTGGTTTTTGCCAAACATGGTGCTGTGCATTATATCCAAACATCTCCACTCTGTCTCGTCTGTCCAAAGGACATTGTGTCAGAGGTCTAGTGGTTTGTTTAGACGCAGCTTTGCAAACCTAAGTCATGCTGCCATCTTTTTTTTTTGTTATAGAGAGAAGAGGCTTTTTCCTGGTATCCATTCAAAACAAACTATACTTTTTTTTTTTTTCTAAATGAAGAATTTAGAAAAAAAAAAACAAAAAAACAAAAAACAAACTATACTTATTCAATATTTTTCTAAAGAAAAAGATATTGTACGGTTCTGAACTTTAACATTTAATATGCCAACAGAGGCGTTTAGAGTTTGAGATGTAGCTCTTGGTTCTTTTTGATGTCAAACAGAGCAGAAAAAGTAATCTCTGTCACACAGCTAAGCTCCACCCACCCTCTGTACAAACCTCCTATTTCCCAGAGGCAACCAATTACGGGAAAATTGACTTAAAGGGAGAAGAATAAAACAAACAAACAGAAAAATCCTGCGTGTTTCTGAGAGTGATTAAACTGTGCGCTTTCACCAAGATCCAGTGAAACATGGTACAGATGATGTTGAACTGCGACACAAGAAAAGTTACAGCTGTAGAGTTCAAGAATTAAAATGTGAAGGCTGAACTGAGCATAATAGATCCCTTATTATGCTCATTTCAAGCTATTAAGCACATTACTTTGACTCTACTACCACACAAATCATCTTTAAGCAACAAACCATCCTTGCAGGGCTATTTCAGTCTGAATCCCCTCTAACTCCTGGCGAGGAATTCAGCATATTCCAAACATGTTACAGCTGGACAAAAGCATGTTATTAAAAGGCAGACAGGCCAGTGTGTCTGTAGACATTTTAGGTACTGGTTTCTGCAGTCTGGCGCTCACCCGCTGGATGCTTTGCATTTGGTCTAATAATGTTTTAAAGTACTTTGGGGAACAACATGCAGGGTTATATCAGCTATGATAAATCAATTACAGTAAACGAAACAATCAATACACGCAAACGCTCGTTGATTACACGAACATAACTCTTAATGGGAAATCTGGGAGAAGTATTATCATATTTATCTCACACCTACACCATCAAAATGTCAGCAATGAGAGCTCTTCACTCGAAGCAGATTGACAGGCGGTAAGAGATGCTGTGGATGAAAAAATGTTTGACATTTCTACACACAGCAGCATTGTGACCGGGAGATGAAGCCATCAGCTCTGCCCATTGCAATCAGGCCTCTTTTTTTTGGGAGGTGTAAAAGCAATACATCCTCAATCACCATTTTTATTTCCTCCTGCCTGCCTCCGGAGCCTTCTTTCAACTAGCCGGGATGTTTTTCTATCGCTGATGGAGGCGAACAGCTTCCAGTTTTCTAGGTAATTGGCATGTTGCTTAGTGAGCCTGCAGACGGAAATATTCGATATGAATCATGACATTATGGCTGTCTATATGAAAAGCAATAATTCACATATTGCAAACAGATCACGTTAAGTCCGGCCTTTCAACAGCTACCATTCAGTGGACTGTGGAGTATTTGTCTTTGTAATACGCAGATGTATAATCAATTCTTAAAATGAAGCAAGCTCATTAGAATGAAATCTTCACCTCTCCTGCTATTTCTGCTATTTCTCCCCCTTCAAATATCTTTTGGCCCATTATGAATTCTCACAGTTCGCTCGCTCTTGCTTCCTCTTCACACTCTCATTTATCTCCTCCGAGCTTTTGCTGACTTGAGTGATTTATTCACATCTCAAATTTAGCCTCTTGGTGAAATGTGAATAATGTCTGTGTCCCCGAGGGCAGCTGGCTGGTCACAGCTGAATACATTCTTAGCCCACGTTCTTCCATCCTTGCCTGTCATTTATATACCTGAGAATGAATAAAAATCACCTCTACAAAGGAGAACGAGCTGGCCAGGACCAGCGCGGCAGCATCAAACTGCATGGGTAGATTTTATTGCACTTCAGCAGCTGCACAAAATATCTTTTTATTTCAACTGACTTTATCACAAATGTGTAGGTGGTGTTTGCCACAAAGTATGGCACATTGGAGTGCCCTGAGTGCCTTACCAATGCATTAGGCGACAGATTTTATGTAAAAGTAATATACTTAACAAAGCACTCAAACAGCACTCATCTTAACAACCTAAATCACAAAGTAGGGCAGTGAAAGAGGCAAGCGTTGGAGCATCGGGTTGCAGACGTAGATATGGATGCTGTCAGAAAGGTAGAGCAGTGAAGTATTTTGTTGATTTGACTCAGTATTTTCACATTTAATGTTTCTGCATATAAGAAAGTCTCAATAGCTGCTCCTGGAGGATAAGATTCTAAGCTTAAAAAGCTCACGGTCATAATCTGAACGTGTTGATGTTCTGCAGCTAGTCCTTTTTTTGTTCCAAGCACTATCTATGTTTAGCACGTTAGCATGAAGACATTGGACGGTTGCAGTAAAACATAAAGTGCTCAGGCTGATCACAGTGGGATGTTTTTTATGTGTGGATCTAAACCTAGAGAGGGAGACACCACAAATGTCTGTGCAATATTTGCTGAGATATTTCACTCTGAAGGACAAAGCACATATTTACACTACAACCCACAGAACCAAGCCACGAGTAAACATTCATGTTTTTGTGTATTTTTCTATTATTCATGCAGCATTGTTTCTTGATATCAAGACAGCTATTGTTTCCCTGCCAGCTTCTGTAGTTTTAAAGCGCTCGAAATTTGATTTGACATGCTTTTACTGGGGAAAAAAAAAAAGAAAAATATTCCATTCTGTTGAGGTTTATACAGACTCAGAACTATTTCCAAATATGGTTCGACCCAGCAGCAGCAGCCTGCATGGACTTTGCCTTTAGTTTTTACTCTGCTTCAAAGGAGCATCCTGACCTGCGCATAAAGAACTGCAGGGAGCGAACCAAAGTATATGATAAGTCTCCTGTCCCTCTTTATCCTTGGAGAGCTGTCATATATTCCACCAGGCAGCAAAGGGACCTGCAGAGTGTCAGCCTGGATCTTATTTCACCTCCTGTTGGAGAGGAAAGAAAGATACAGTTCCCCGAGTCTTCTCTATCCTCATCAATAAAACGCCCGCCCCGTCAGCAGGGTACAGAACAAATCAATGTGTGCCTTTACATGAGAACATCTTTGATGAGTAGAGGTTGTCTGAACCCTGCTCAGCTGTATTTCAAGGCCCAATTTGGGCCTGGTGGAGACTTAAAGGTTCTACTGACTGTTGTGTTCCTGACATGCAGATTTTTTTGAAAGCGTTTACTTTCTGAGCTTAAGTAAGATGAAATGCAACTTTACACGTTTGTTTGTGGACTGAGGCAAAATGCCACTTTCCTACTGATGCAAACAGGACTGAACTGAACTGTGAAGTGTTTGCTGAGGTGTGAACTCTGACAAAGAAAACCTTGTTCAGACACTCACGGCACCAGATCGAAGCTTGCAGGTCTGTTCCTATTCATCCCCCCAACTTTAAAAGTTCATCGTGGGCGCCAGGCTGGACTTTTTAAAAAAATGTTTTAAATCTGCTATATTCTGCTGCTCGCTCTTATCTTCTTGCCTCACTGGTGTCTCACTGACACATATTTTATACTTTTATTTGGTCTTAATCAAATGCTCACTGATTGCTGATGGAGGGCTACATTATTTCCTTCTTTCCTGCATACATTTATCATCCAAGCACTTTCACTTGTTGACATTTCAACCTATTAGCTGCTAACAGCTGTTTGATATTGAAATGACACATTAATGTTGTGTGTGCTCATGCAGGCGAGTTACTCTATGGCTACATTAGTGGCTCCGCGGTGCTTTGAACTAAATAATAACATGAACCATTAACCATCTCCCAGTGATATTGGTGAAATAACACATGGATTATGCGGTGACCATGCACCAATCAGCGATAACATTAAAACCATTCATTTTGTCATATTACCCAAGTAGCTCTCATGTCCTCAAAGCACTTATAACCCCTGTTGGAATAGCCTGACATTGGTAGCTGATCCTCTGAGCTGGATGTGACCTCTGTAGACAGGTCAGGTAGTTCTGAGGCAAAGTCAACAACTTGGTCCCCTTCTCTTATTTTGGCTGATTTCTTTAGGGGGGTCATCAGGCAGATCCTCTGCCTTCATCTCACCTGATCCGTAGCATCTTCCTTCACTACATCCATGAACCACTGAAGTTTTCAAACTGTTTTTGTGTAGTTTTCCCTTCCATGGGTGGTCACATCCATATGAGTGCCAGGATCCAAGGTTTCCCAACAGAACATTGCACTGAGAGGAGATAACCCAGGTTATCGAATGACCTGTCAGTTTTAATGTTTTGCTGAAAGATGCACATTTTCAACAGGTATATTTAAATACCTGATCTTACTTGACACTAAACATTGTTAGTTTTTGTTATGCTTTTTTAGAAAAAATTAAATATTCCTAAAATATGTTGCTCAACTTTGGCTATGTGTAAACTTTAGGACAAGCACGTAGGTGGCTAAGAGCTGTGGAGACATTTTTCTAAACAGCGGAGTTATCGTGGTGGGCTGACATGAAACGTGAAGCAGTCATCAAAGTGAGCAGGAAGGGGGTGGCTTGCCTGTCTATCCGTGCAGTATTTTCCAAAGTATTTTGGTCTAGTCTCAACAAAGTGGTATCTCGTTAAACACTGTGTTGTAGCCTACCAGCAAAACAAAAGGGGCCTAATAAAATATTTAAACGGCTCTCCGTTTCCGTGCATGCCGCATGGTGTTCATTTATCCTCTGTGCTTTTGGAAGGAGTGGAGAAATCTACCGACATCGCCTGTGAAATGATCCACCAAGCAGTTTTCTACCTTAATGATGAAATATTAAGTAAACAACGCATGTAGCTGTGTGCAGGAAGTCATATACTCATCCTAGAAGGCGATGAGCGTGTTGATCCATTAGAAAACACTGCACAGCCCTGGCTTTATTCCCCCTAAACTGAACAAATATTGATATTTTAAGACTTAAAAATATCTTTTATACCTGCATTCATTGCTTTAAAAGGTTCGAACACTGTTGGTTTTTGTAAGCTTTGAGTCCAGCCATTCAGCTGGCACAGTCTTTTCATTTCAAACTGGAATTAATTAGAATTAATCTGTTTTTAATTAAGTTATTAGCATTTCTTACCGGTGAGATGTGTAGGCACCTAAAATGAAAGAACCCATTTTTCTTGTTTGTTTGGTTTTTTTTAGTTTTTTCCTAACGCTCTTGGGAAATTGCTCAGCTCGTTTCATACATCATATAAAATGTGATTTATCATCACATTAAATCTAAAGTAGACCTATGTTTTTGCTAATATTTTATCCTTCTTGGAACAAATAGGCACACGAGTCTCAAAATAGCTCTTGGCTGGAGTAAAGAGGAAATTTAATTACACTTGAAAGAGGGAACCCTATTGTTTCCATAAGAAGTGAAGCTTAAATATTTAGTTGGATTTCCCCCCAGCAGCAGCACAATACGGCACACCGAGCGTTCATTTTTGTATCGAAACATTATTTCCATGTGCTTGAAGTCTTTTTAAATGAACTCTGTTGTGTAATCTCATTGGCTCCAGATCTCTGGCTTTTTGGAATACCTCATCTGTGTACTCCAATGATAACTGCTCCAGCATTTCTCTTTTTCTTCTCTGTCACCTTTTGTGTGGACACTATTCAGTGGAGCAGTGATTCAGCTTATGACCTGATTATTATTGAATTTATAGGTTCTTCCAATTCACGCCAGGATCAGATAGAGAAAATAATGATTAATCTGAAAGCAAAGAATGAGCCAAGGAAATGATTAACTCGCTGTGCGCTGGTCCAACCTGGTGGGAGAGGGGTCAACAAGCTTGTAAGCAGAGAGAATGGGTGGGGAAGAGGCACTGTAGCTCAAAACTGCATTTAACTAATACTTGACCTTTGCCTCTTTTCACTTTTGAGCAGCTATTGGACCGAAGTCGAGCCTCGTGAGCGAGTCTCTCTGATAAAGATCCAAACCAGCAGAAACCTCTCCAACCCTCTTATTTGTTATACAAGAAAGAGGAGACCGGGACAGTTGTATTAATAATTAGAAATATCGGGTATTGCTTCTAAAAACAAGGAGGTTTATCCACCAGAATCAATAACTTCCAGTACATTTGCTCAAAAGGTTCACATATCAAATCACCTCTTCCTTTTTTCATTGTCTTCTTCATCATATCTTTCAGCTTTCATTATTGGCTGTGGACAGTATTGGCTCCTTTTCAGGAAGTCACTGTTCTCATCGATTTTGCACAGTTTTCCTGTTGCGATGCTTGCCTCAAAATAAAGCAAATAGCCCATCACAGCATTGCTCCTTAACAGCATATCCTGCTCGCTATAGAAAAAGGGAAGGATTAAGGGGAAAGGAAGATTTTTTTATTTTTTTGGAATCTCTTCATACATTTTTAAGGGAACAGGATTACCATATGCGAGGAGTCATCGTGCTTTTTAAAACACCCTGGAATCGTAGGACATGAAGTGAGATGAAGCACAGCAGGAGAATTTAGGACTAATGCCTGAGAGGCTGTCAGACTTGATTAGATGAGGACGTAGGGTGCCTGGAAGAGAGCTGATAACAAGACCCCAATGTTACCTGGGGCTGTTGAGGTGTTTAGTATATGATGCTTATGGCCTAAGTCTAGTCTTTAAGGATTTGTTATCTGGACCATGTGTGCCCCATCATTGTTAATGACTCTTGTTAGCCTTGTATCCTCTTGTTTAGTAAAGAAATCGAGCTGTCTTGGCTGCAAACCCTGATTTTCCAGGATTACATGATATATGTTTTATTTTAATCCTTTTATCTTCAGTGAAAACAGAAAACTGTTTCTCTTCCCGTTGCCATCCCAATTGCTTTGTTGACGTGAACCCTACCTTTTAAAATCAGTGAGAGAAAACAAGATAGGTTTTAAAGCCCCGTGCCTTTATCCACATTCATCAAACACCTTGTTCCAGTCAATCCCATATGGAAAAGAGTTGGCAGGAGGCAGAAACATTGAGTTTTGTGATACTGGAACCTGATTGGTTCGCTACACATTGGGGGTGTAAGAAGAGTGTTGTTTGTTTGACAGGTTTGAGTGTGGGTGAAGACAAAGCACACATGCCTCCCCCATACCAGCCCCTTTTCTTAGAGCCCATATTCTCTTGTTCATTGCTCAAATTGCACACAGAACATGCTTGCATTCCTGTGTCTGCAGGCTAAAAAAGGCAGGCACTGAAAAATGGACAGGATAAAAGAGAAAAATCTCTATTTCAATCCAATGTGGCTTTCCATCAGTGTCTTCTCCCTCATTATGTGCCCATATCTTCAGTCCTCTCACACCAATCTGCTCACTCCAACACCTACCATCTTCTTCCATTTACCTGTAACAACCAGTCCTGTCACTGCTCAGTGTCAAATGTGACTGTTTCCCTTGAGTAACCAATATCCGGCTGAACCGTGGAGCTGCATGTGTGTGTGTGTGTGCAATAATCAGGCGAGCAAAAATGCCACAGAAATAAATCTGACCTGCAGAGATGTTTTCCTTGACTGCGATTACTAGTTAACGTAAACACCCTGCTGTGTTTAAGCGAACATTTTTTGCTATTAATGGAAGACGATATCTGTCTCACGTCGGCTTCGAGTCTGTTTTCAGTGTTTAACTGGAGTTTACGCGAGCAGTCACAAATCAGAAATGTGATGCTTGGCATTTTTCATGGAAAGATAAGCCACAGCCTTTAAAACAAGGGGGGGGGATATGCACCAAAAGTGACACGTCCAGTTAATTTCGTCTTTCTGTGGTGTTGCAATAAAATGTACAGAAACCTGTGTTTCCTGTGCTGTATGTGAGAGAAATCTGTGTGGGCTACGTTGCAACGTGAAGCCGCTCTGATTAATGTGTGCTACTTCACTTCTGGCAGCTACATCAGGCAAATCCTCAGAGATACTTCCTCCAACACTAATTCAGCACCTCTGTTCAAAGCTCGCAGCGTGTTTTATTAGCACCTGGATGAGTATTGTTGAAGCTGTTACAAAGGCAGAAGATAAAAACAAATAAACCTGCCCTTTTCCTTGTAAGCTGTGAAAATAGTATGAGGTAATAGGAGGTTGCAAAATTGTACATATGTGTACACATATAGCTTGTAAAGTATGAGTAAAGTACGAGCAGAGAAATGTTATTACCAAAATGAAAGTGTTCATAGTTCTGCAGAAGCATGCCATCAGTGAGTGCGCAGGGTGTTTTTTGGGATTGGGGTGTTTACTTTATTTCCCAACCTAGGGGAAAAGCTTTGAATCACAACATAAATATGGGGGAAAACTTTGAGGCAAAGGAAGCAACTCGCTTTCTCTCTGATTTATTTCGTATCATAGGCTCTATACAGTATAGCCTATTTATGTTTCTTAGTGTTGATTTTTTTTTTCACTTAAATAACATTCGGAGTTTACACAAAGTCTTCAGCAACTGGAAAAAACCCATTTATCTAGCATATTCTTTGGGCAGGCTAATCAATGTGAGCCTTTCTTTGAGAGGAAGGTTCTCTGATCAAATAGTTGTGCAAACTGTTTATTCAGACGAGCTAATAATAATAATAGTTTATCTCCATATATGCTTTCTCTCTATGTGCCTAGTTTTTGTGCGTACTTTATTCTGGAGCATGCATTCATTTTTACTCTATTTTCTCTACTTGGGTATCTATTTTGGCGATGAGGCAGTTTAGCTTAATTCCAGTAAACAGCATGAAAGTGAAGGGCTGCATAGTTAGTTTATAGCATTTGCTATTGCTCTGTGATTCTGAAAAACAGTAATATTAAAATGGCAACAGCTCTGATGTGC
>NW_005187428.1:1192933-1209837 GCF_000239375.1 Pundamilia nyererei | reverse complement strand
TTTTTTATGTTTTTACTTACCGCGAATAACAGATCAGCACACTCATTAAACCATTCTTTATTTTGCTTTTAAAATTTTTGGCCTGTGGATCACTCTGGCGGGCTTTTGCTACTCTGTGTATTACGGTAGAAGAATGTGCGTGTGCGCCCTGGTGTGAGCGCCGGTTATTACGGTAGCGCGGTTGACGATTGTTTGCTGCTCCGGGGTCTGTGAAAGCGCCGAGCGCTGCGATGAACCTCCACAAAGCCCGCTCTGCTCTCCCGCTGTAACCGCAGCTAACGTCTCCCTCTGAGGCAAACTTTGGATACCGCTCCGCTTCCAGCTGTAAGTTACACACACGTCCTCGTGTTTTGGGCACATTTCCCGTCTTTCCTCTTCCTTTTTAACGAACTACAGTTTTACTTTAAGATGCTTCACGCTTTGTTTTCGTCTCGGAGAGTTAATTGTTAACTGTCAGATAAAATAGAAGTCATAACGCGCTGCATGACTCGGAAAGCTTTTTTTTTCCTTCCTGAAAGAGTTTTTTTCTTTTTTAAATTTTGTTCGCACCCGTTAGTTTTTTTCCCTGTTGTATGAGTCGTTTATTTCAATTTTCTTAAAAGCTTTAATAGTATGCTACCACAGCCGGGGGACAATGAAGTTGAAAGTGGTGAACAGTTCTGTCAAACCCCACCTCATTAAGTTTAACGCTATTCCTAGCGTAGCGTTGAAGCTATAAGGATAAAAGGCTGTGTTAGTATTTAATTTTTAGCTATACATTAGCTTCCTAACTATCTGTGTGAACGTCTGAGCTGCTGCACCCCACCCAGTACATGTTTGGGAGCAGCTAATAATTGTTTGGTTATCCGGCTTAAAAGCATTTTACTGTCGTTATTCAACACGACACAGTCTATACTGTATTTCTTTTGGCTTGGTTTTAAATAGCAGTCTTCCAAGTTTATGGATTAAGTTATACATTTATTATTATTTTTAAACAAGTTAAGGCATTGGCTTAATGACAGAGGTGGAAACTCCTTTTAACTAGAGTGGTTGGGCATTGAAAGCCACAACAAACTAATATCTTCCTATACTGGCAGATTAGAATGACATCTAAATGTGTTTTCTTGAGAAATGCCTCAGAAGCAGCTGTGTTTATTATAAAGAGAAGAGAGGACACATGCATGCATGCCTCAGTGTGCTGCAGTGTTTGTAATATAAAAATGAAAGGAATTTCTGCAAGTGTACACTGTCCACATTTATGCTTTCTTTTGAAATTGTAATTAAGATGAATTAAGATGAAGCATGGCTACTGATTTGACGTGTGTTTAAAGAGCTGCCCCTCGTTGTAGGAAATTAAAAATCCCTCAGTGTGTGGGAGCCTGCTTAACGCCTGCGGGTCACATTAGTGATTGGTGTGTCAAGACTTGTCCCAAGCAGAGTTCAGCAATCCCTCAGTAGATGCTGAATAAACAGTCATGCTGTGAGTGTTTAGTTGTCTGAGGGGAAAGTCTCGCTTCTTTTTCTCCTGAGAGTTGCTGATTGAAATCTAAACTAAAAGTGCGTTTTCCACTTTCTGCCTGCTGAATTTGCTGAACATGTTGAGCTGGAAGGGTAGATGGTGAAGAGTTGTGTGTGTGTGTGTGTGTGTGGGGTTTCTTTTGTTTGTTTGGTTTTTTTTTTTTTTTTTTCCCCCTTCCCCTCCCTCAGTGATACCGCTACTCGGTTCATGCGTGCTTATTGACACGCCCTTGTTTGCAAGGCAACAAGCGATTGAACACCTAACTCATGATGCTGGTATGAGTCAGACAAAAAGCAGCATGATGAAAGCGCCTCAGAAGCTTTTGCAAAAAATCTAATATTTCAAAATGTCACACGAGGAGACAAATGAGGGCTTTTCCTCTCAGCTTGAAGCCTTTAAAATTGCATCACTGGATTGCTGTTCTCATGAATGGAGCTCCCCCCCCCCCATCCCTTTTTGCATGCATTTGAGTCGCACTGTTTTCCCCCTAATCATCTTGCACTTGGACATCTCATCCAGGCTCTCTGTGTGGGTAGTGGTTTCTTATTGGTCAAGGAAATGGGAAATGGTAAACTGCGCTTCGATCTTTATTCTTAGTGGTCATGGCGACAAAGTTCCCAGCTTTGTGAAATTTAAAAAAACAAACAAAAAAAACCGCAACAAAAACCTGATGTTGAGTGGGCAGCACTGGATGCCTTTTTGTGATACTGTGGCTGTATTGATGTAGACATGTTTTCCAGCTGAGGTACTTGCTCAGAATTAGCCAATCTTTTAAGCTAAGTGAGGATAATCTAACCATCAGGTATTTTTATTGTTAACATAGTAGCACTCTGAATGAAGTAGTGGCTCTAGTAAAGAGGTCAGATGTGGCTCGATGTTGACCTTTTGGGCAATTTGCCTTTCCTGTGAACGCTTCTGCCTGCAGGATACCGTCACCTTAGCTAACCCTCAAAGACTGTTTTGGCTTTTGTTGCAAGCCCTTCTCACTAATGGCTCTCATGCAGAACAATATCACGGTTCACCGTGTCACACAGAAGTAGCACACACTGTCATGCAACTGTGCTTATTATCTGTCTGACCAATGAAATCCTGAGAGGGGTGCCTGCAGTGCACAACTGCAGGTTTTGATTGTGTCCCTGTGCACTCCACCAGGCTGGATAGGGAGTTGGGCTGGTCTCAGTGGAGTTGGGCTGCGAGGCCAACATCATCCTGTGAGAGTTAAGCAGAAGCATATGTAGATGTGTTTATGTGTCTGTGTAGTCTTATATCAGAGCGCACTGAGACAAGCAGCAGCACAGAGTACAGCTCTGGGCAGTCCCACAGGCACATAAACATTCTTGTTTTACTGTCTGATGGCTTAGGAAAGCACATGGTAACATTTTTTTGTATTAACCTCTCAGTGATTTTAAAAATATTTCAGTTCACAACACTGTGCACCAGCATGGACCCTAACTAGCTATTCCATTTTTAACACAGAGAACATTTGTTTCTATTGCATTATCCTTTAAAAATGAAAATGTAGCACACGTTGTTGCTGTAGGGGAAAAATCCGAGTTTTGCCTTAAGCCTTGTTTTTAAGTGTTATGTAAATGGTTAGAGTAAGAATTTTGTTCAAACCACATCCCTGAATGAGGGCATCTTCTACTGTGCTCCTTTCATAATCGTCTCTTTAGATGTAGGCTATCCTCAAAATAGCAACAAATATGATTTACTTGAGCGAAACTGTGGTAAGCTATATTTAGTTTAATCTTTTTCTACTGACTTCTGGTCTGTCTCCAGGGCTTACTGTGCACCAGCAATATTGTCATGCCAGTGAAGATGGCTTTCTTCCTGGTGTCTTTGCTTTTAATTTCCTTCTGTCTGCTGTGACTCTGGGTTAGCAGACTCAGCAGATGAGTCCCTGTTTATTCCTAGTGGACAAGATTAGAGAAGCTAAGACTCCATGTTGCTTTTTAGATTTTGTCGTTTTATGGTTGTAGGTTGTAGACTTATTGATCTAGGAAATGCAGAAAAGTGGTTCTGTGGTTGAATGTTGGCAAAAGACTGGACAATTTTAGTGAATATTTGGCAAGGCCTTTCATTTTGAGAATTCCACACAGACTCTACAAAATCTCATCCTGGGTCCATTTCCTTGATGAGCACTGTAATTCCTTCTGCAATATTACTGTAATATTTTGTCAGACTCACTTGCATCCTTATGCTCAAGGTGTGACCACAGCTAATAGTATTTATAATCAGGAAGTAGAGTAAAGCCTCTTACACACAGGCTACGTTTTTTTGTTTTTGTTTTTTTTGTTTGTTTGTTTGTTTGTTTGTTTGTTTGTTTTTTTATGAAACAGCAATGCCATTCATTATCAGTTTAATTGTCCACAACTCCTGTCTCATTTTTGCTGCTAACCTGCTCTCCTCTGCCCTTTGTTATGCCTACGGAGTGGCTTACTGGACAGTTTGATTCAAACACCTCCAGTTATCCTTTAGGCGTTTTAAGAGAGGATCTCATCTATCTATTATCTTGGACTGCAGCTGGTGGTGGTAGTCCTTGTTCTGCTCGGAGCTCCACAGGGAGCTAGGAGGCCACTCTAATCAGAACTGGCAGCAGGTGGAGAGCTGGTTCGTGTGCTGCTATGCCAAGCTTAGCAAGACTGCTGAGCAGAACAAAGACTGCCATCGGCAACTGCAGTCAGAGACGGTGAAGATTGAATTCATCAGCAAGATTAGAGGCTTACAGAAGAGACCCTTGATTATATTGCTCTGTTTTTGTTTTTTTGTTTTTTTTAAAAGCTTTAAGCCTGTTTGATTACAGCAAAAATCATAAACACAACTATTTTGGTCAGTCATCTTGATTATTCATAAACTTAAAAGTTTTGCACTATATATGGGTAGGGATAGGTATCGTTTAGGTTTTATCCGATACCGGTACTTTTGAAACGGTGCCGGTGCTCAAACCGGTGCTTAAAGAATGGAGAACACAAAATTGGTCCAAAAACCTCTCATGTTCAGCTGTTTATTTTTTTGTAAAAAGATAACAATGTTAGCCTTTTCTGCAGCTATAGGGCATATATGGTATCACTCTTGGCTGGAAGCAGTGCTTAAACAATGGAAAAAACACAAACTTTGTCCAAAAACCTCTCATGTTTAACTGTTTTCCACTCTTTCTTTGGTCATTTTAGCCTTTTTGGCCAGGGTGAAGGGAGTATCTGCCATCAAACAAGAAGACAGCCACATGTAACTATGATGACGTTTGCTAGTTCACCTTACATGCATTAATTTAATAACGTGGTTAGCCTACTCAACGTAAATTACACACGGACAACATTAAGCTACTCACGCAGAGAAGAACGGCTGCTGCTGCATCATCATCCGTCATCATTTCTGCTACACTGGCAGGGCTAGGGGCCAGGACTCTCCTTTTCGGGTTTTTGGGGATGTTGCAAACTCCGGGTCCGATAACAGGCAACCCACCCGCAGTAGATGTGCCCGGTGTGAGGTCTCGCAGCAAGCTATCAAATACGGCGCATTTCTCGGCTTTAAAAAAAACCCGCTATGCGTCGCCAGGTGTTTCATCAGATTTGAGGTGTTACCTCCTTTGACAGTATCACAGTATCAGCTTAAAGCACTTGTTGCAGGCTGCTGAGTTTGCATCTTTTGCTGTGAAGTACAGCCAGACTTTTGACCACTTTGCCCTGGGCGTTTTTAATCTGTAGCTCTGCTCTAAAAGAACGTACGTACAGGTACCTGGGCCCGCCTACTATCCTTGGAAATGTAAAATGATTGGCTAGAATCTAAAGTGTATCACAGCTCAGGAAAAAAAAGCACTGAAAAAAAGCACCGAAATGTGCGCTGCTTTTCGGTCTGGTTACTGCCGTTTATGTCAGAACGGCACCGGATACCGGTACCCATCCCTATATATGGGGGATTTCCTTATACTTTAAATGTAATTCGTATGTGAAAACCCCCCCAGAAAAAACAAAACACATGTGGGCTCCAGGGGACACAGGGTTATCTGACTGGGACTTCTGACTCTAAAGCCCCTTCACCCCAACCAGTGGTGCCTGTCGGTCCACAGCCTCCACTGTGGGATCCCTAGGGTACAAATGTGGTTATAAAGGGCCCCCTGCAGCAGCAGACTGGCTTGCATAGCAGCGCAGGGGTGAGCGACAGAGTACAGAAAGCAGACCATGTGAGAGACCCTGAGCAATCTGGGGACAACAAGTTAATAATGGAAACCTTGTGAGTTTTACTTCCTTTAGAAATAGCTTGTTGACTGAGATTTCTCTTTTAGTCATCTTGGTTGAAGCTGTGATAAACAGTGAGCAAGTGTACACGTGCAGAGCATGCACAGCTGTAACAGAACAGTATGCACCCATGGGTGTGCATATGCTCATAGAATAAATAACCAATAGAATCTAAATCTGTGTTAAGCACTACAGCTGGTTTGTTTCACTCCTGTACAATAGCACAGGAGTGAAAGAAGTCAGCAGTGAAATGAAATAGAAATGAGTATGTCTGGTAAAAGACCTGCTGCCTTTCACAATAAGAAATAATTCATGCTGTGCTGGTTAGCTGCTCACAGAGCTATGCTGTGGAGTTGGGTTAATTGAGTCTGTGCGTATTCGTGCTCACAGTGGAACATTGTGATTGTTTTGGCTGCTCGTATGTGCTCCTGCATTGAGACATTCCCCCCCATGGTTTCACCTTTGCCATTTGAACAAAGTCTCCATTCATTTATCCTCAGGAGCACACAGACATTACGTCTGATGTTTTCAACACCCTCGTATGTCTGGTTAGCTGACTTCCTGGCACCCTTTTACTGCTAGGATTCAAACCTACAGTGTGATGAAAGAAAAGAAAGGATCTCCTCTGCTAAATGTTGAGAATTAAGGCAGCAGCTTCATCTCCCTGTAGGATCAGTGTCACATCCATGCCACCCCTGTGGAGGTTCAGTAATCCCTATGGTATGGTTTGGTTTCTTTATTCACTCACAGATTCCTCATCATAAGTTCACCACCGAACATTTGGATTCTGCTAAATTCACAACTGTTACTCTTTTACTTCATTATGCATTACTTTCACGTTCCAGGTTCATCTAAAGGTCTTTTCACTGAAACAGGTCTTCTACCAAAGTCACTAGATTTCTATTCCAATAGCAAACTTGGATGATTAATTTAAGTATTGTTGAGCAACTTTTAAGATAAAGTTTTCATTAATCAATTGCTTCTTTTCTTGTTTACTTGATTTTTCTGGACAGTAGCCAAAGAGTAAAACATGTCTTTACACCTTTTTTCAAAGTTGTTATGTTTATATTGTTTCATATGACTACTCAGCAGGACAAATAATTAAGCAGTTGTTAATTAAAAGGGACAAAGTAAGCCTAAAAGGCTGGAATTATTGCTTATAAAAATGTTTATCATCCAGTTTTCCTAAGCTGCCTATTACTTTTAGGCAAACACATCTGGTAGCGACTGTGTTTGTCAGCAGAAAAGATGTCCCTGGTCCAAGTTGGCCAACCTTTGTTCAGCAGTGAGTGACTTTTCCTGCTGTGATGGTTTAGATAAGGATGGGAGTCTCATTTCCTATGACGCGATTCACAAACTTTGAGTTTGCAAGTTGGTGTAATCACACAGACTCTTTCAAACGCAAATTGTGTGTTCATATAACTGTCCAGGCTACAGCCAGTGCTCTCTTGACCAGTCTAAATACATTTATTAGTTACTTGATTATTAATTCTGCCTTAAACTTTAAATGTGTAATGAGCTAGCATATCATATTTAGATTATTGTTATTTTTATTAATTAGATCAGAGCACAAGCATAAAGACAAGTATCAAGTGAGCATTGACCACTTTGTTTTTCGACTGCATAATGCACATGCAGCTCATATCACAGTGGTCACAGCAGGTCACTATTTAAATTGGTTAAAGACGAAGGCTCATTTTCTTCTTCTTTAGCCATTTGTGCCTGTGGAAGTAGGCGCCATCAGCAAGAGGCCTTTGTGCCTTTGCCTCTAGCTGGCTCCAAGGAAGATCTATTTTCTTGGTGTCTGCTAAATAATAATAATAATAATAATGTAAATGTGTTAGTCCCTGTAGTGGACTAACATACCCCATGTGCTACTCTGCATTTAACCTATTCGCCCAGTGAAGCAGTGGGCAGCCACCAATGCAGCACCCGGGGAGCAGTGTGTAGGGTCGGTACCTTGCTCAGGGGTACTACAGGGTAGCCGTACAGTGGAGTCAAATCCCCGACCTTCCGATCATGGGGCAACCACTCTACCTACTGAGCTATCCCTGCCAAAGGTGTCTTTACCACGTGCTTCTTGGATGGCTGGCCCTGCTCATGGCTTGGGGGTGTTCTATGTCAGGGCATGCATGGCTAGTTTTAGTACCATGTTCCCAATTCATCCTTACCACCTTGTTCCAGTTTCTTTTTCTACTGACACTTGTTGTGTCTCGCTCCTCAGATCGACATTGCTCATTTGGTCTGGCTAGTGGCTCTATTAAGAATTCTTCTCAGATGACTGCTGATAAAATGTCAAGCTGAGGGTAGTCTTTGTCATCCTGCATATTAAAGCTCAGGCTTGTCACCCTGCTTATTGATGTCATTCCCCTATTTTGTCTAAAATAGGCAAATAACTCCATTCTGTTAGGGTCTGAGTGTGACAGTTCAGACAATGACTGTGCTGTGATTTTGGCTGTATTTACTTGTAAATTGCTTGTGATTGCTCAGAGAGAAAGTTAGACCTCTCATTTCTTTTCCCTCTGAATCCTCACCCAAGAAACACAGTAGAGAAAGAAGGAGAGCAAGGCACCGTTGCAAAGCAGTAGGACAACCACAGTTTTTTTTTTTCACTTGTTCTCAGATATTTTTGAGTTCATGTTGATTTCATTTAAATATCATCGATCGTTTTGATAGCAGCCATTAAAACCCTGATGTGTGCACGAAGTTGCATAAAATCACCCAATTTAAAGTGCTTACTTTGAATAGCACTTCATAAGTTTGTTTAGAGATGAAATCACCAGGAATAATTCTTCTGTATGTTAAAGTAAAAAGTAGAAACACAGTTGAAAATGAGAATCCAAATTGAGTGAGATATGTCTCCAATTTGTGTGATTAAGCTCTACAGGATGGTTATTAGTTGATTACATTACAAATTATGCAATCAGTGCAGCGTGACATGATGTGACGGGGAAGAGTTTTGTTTTTTTGTTTTTTTTGGTGATTGTATGGGCCATCAGATATTATTTTTGTATTACCAAAATGTACATTCATCATTTTGAATTTCTTTCACTGTTTGACCTGCTGTGATTAAATCTAAAGGGTATCATAAACATTTCTTAATCATGTTGTCCAGCTATAATGGTGTTATACTTCTATCTGCACTATACCCGACGTGGTTTGCTGACATTGGTGAGGCAAAATGACAAGACTCTTCTTTCTATTGAAAGGTTTAATTTTCTTCTAAATGGTTTAAGGCAGTGCAGTCACAACTAGACTTTTGCCAGGGGAATAATTGAACTAAGGACTAGGAGATAAATGCAACCTTCTTCATGATTAGATGTCTACCTCATTGTGCTTGGACATCAACCATCTTATGCAAGCATTGATTTGCCACTGGCTAAGGTTGATTCCCTCATTTGTTTCTGCGTAAACTCAGCTGAGCCCACATGGTCTTTGTGGTGTTCAGTAAAAACCTGATTAGCGAGTTGCTCAGATGTGCTTACATTTATTAGGAAGTGGTTTTGGTGTATACAAAGATTGCAATGTAGAGATAGGAATGGGGACAAAAAAACTCTGGAAAAACTGTATAAATGGCTTACTATACAGAAATTGGATCAGAAGTTTTATGTGTAGGAATTTACTGACAGAGAAGAAAGTTAAAATGTAATGTTTTAGGCCTAATGGAATAAAGCCTGAAATATTAGGATTGTTGCTAGGTAGCCTACTAATGTTAGAGTTACAATGTTGCATTACATTAGCTTAAGCATTTATAATACATTAGCATTATATAAATTCTTATGGAGCGTAATTGATATTACACTGACAAGTAAGGAATAATAACAGAAAGTACTTTTATGTTCTACTTACTGCCTTCTTTATCAGTGAGTCAGGGTGGCAGTTGCACTACTTGCTATCTCTGTATGTAGTATTTCCTCTTGTTGTGGTTGTCCATCTTCAGCATGTAAAGAAACAAAAGTCATAGGCTTACAGTGCCCCTCTCAGTTCTGGAAGAAGGAAAAAAACAAGTACAGTCACTTTTTTCTTTAATATAATTTTTGTATAGAAAAGTATCGTAAGCATCTCTTCTAGTGACATACCTACTCTGCAGTGAAATGTTCATCTTGGACTGGAAGCTTATAAATGTTAAACAACAGTTGCTTTTACTGAAATCCCTTTTGATTTGTATTGCTTGCTAGTCATTATACATTGTTTACTTCTCTGGGAAAGTGTACCTTAAGCTACAGTGTAGGCTATGGCAAAGGGTATAGAGCCACTTGTTGCTTCCACATGTGCTAAACATTTGGCTGCATGGTCTTGCCATTAAGTGCCAACATCATATACCTGAGCATAGACAGTGACAGCGTTGTTCATTGCCCATTGGTTTTACTGTTTATATTCCCCCCAACCTGAAAGTAAAAATCAATTTAATTAGCTGTTGGTCTACACAGATTTCTGCTACTGGTGAAGTTTATTGAACACGATTTAAGTAAGTGGCTTTGATTTTTCTGGCACTTTAATAAAGCTTAAAAGCATCTGGGATAAAAGGGTGATATCCACACATCAAAGGCCTCACACACACTGAGTTTGGGGACATTCTGATGACTTAGAGCAAAGCTTCAGTCAGATGAAACCAGTAGCCTTTGGGAAAAAAAGTTAATTCCTGTTAGTGCCATTTGTTAAATTGGCAGCATATAGTCATTTTGACTGTAGGCTGCTTTAGATTTCTCAAAATTATAATCTCTGATCTGTCATCTCATAATTATGGCGATCGTGGCTCAAGAGTTGGGAGTTCGCCTTGTAATCGGAAGGTTGCCGGTTCGAGGCCCGGCTTGGACAGTCTTGGTTGTTGTGTCCTTGGGCAAGACACTTCACCCGTTGCCTACTGGTGGTGGTCAGAGGGCCCGGTGGCGCCAGTGTCCGGCAGCCTTGCCTCTGTCAGTGCGCCCCAGGGTGGCTGTGGCTACAATGAGCTGCCATCACCAGTGTGTGAATGTGTGGATGACTGGATATGTAAAGTGCTTTGGGGTCCTTAGGGACTAGTAAAGCGCTATATAAATACAGGCCATTTACCATTTATGTCCAATTTATTGCTGTCTGCTAACAAAGTTTATTTATATAGTTGTCTGTGTAATTAAGAAGTTAGAGTAATGTTCGCCTTATCACTGCATTTGTAAAGACTGGTTTGTACTTTCTGCATAGAATTGAGAGGAAAGTTGAAGGCCATTTGTAAAATGCATTGTTCCAAGTATTGATTTTCTGCCACAGAGAACCTTTATCATTTGCACTGAGTCTGCTGTGTGGGAGCAAGATCGACAAACCAGTCGCAGAGTCTGAATATTAACAAGAATGGTGTGTGAGTCTGTTGGCATGGACCGCTAATGTGTATTGCTCTATCATTGGAAGATGGCTTTCTTACTGACAGGGGAAATTGATTCAAGTATTTCTGACAATGAGTCAGAGCTTGGTTATGTAGAACCATTCATAATTTGATGAAATGTTTAGATTATTATTATTGTTGTTGTTATTAATGCGGTGAGGTGTGGTTGGTGGCTCAGCTGCAAGGGAGGGGAAGAGCAGCAGTCGAGGGAGGCTGGTCATCACAGCTGGAAAGCCTTACTAATTGTGCCTTCCCTGTTTTAGTAGCCGCCAGGGCTGAAGAGGAGCTGTGGGCAGGAACAGTAAGAGAAAGTAGCTGAAAACCTGCTTGTGAAAGCACAAGAGCACTGAAAAGCACACTGTAAGTAAAGAAACATCCATGTAATAGTGAAATTTGGGTTCGGAAAAATTTTCATTATCAGCGTAAAAACAGACATTTCACAAGTATTATTTCTGTCAGATTTATCAAGCAGGTTTAGTAAAAAGTAATTTATTCATATAGCCCATACAAAAAGAACAGTAGTATACATTAGCCATGCTTGTGGGACAAGCAGTTTTCAGCAGTGCAGAATTTAAGCAAACATATACAAAATTATCACATAATGAATGGAATTTAGTCTATTTACTTCATCCAAATTGTGCTCAGGGTCATGTGTTGCTTCATGGGCACTTTTCTCCCCGTTTTCAGAAGAATCACTCCTCGTCTTAGAATAATGGTCAGATTTGAGTGAAAGTTGGACACAGTGATTACCTCAGGGGATTCATCCAAATTGTGTTAATCCAAGGTCGTGTTTGTTAATTAATGGGAAGTAACTTGTGACATGTGATGGATCTTTTGGTGGATGAACCACTGCATCAATGACATTCTGGTTGTTTATGTCGGTGTATTTTAATAATCAGGGTGTAGGCCTCTTTCTGTGCTCATTAAACTCTGTTTTAATGAGCATCGTTACGGTCACTGGCCCTACTGTAGATTAAACAGCAGTGTATTTAAAATTAACCTTAAAGATTTTTTATCAGCAACATTAATCTTTATGAAACTGCCATGGATCACTTCTCTGCAGGACGTACTTTACTTTCGACATTTTAGGTTTGCTAATAATACAGAGTGGTTTATAGTGTTTATAGTGTGAAACGGTTAATTTTGATGATCACTGTAGAAGCAATAATCAAAGCAGTTCTTCAGACTAAAGAAAGCTGCAGAAGATTGTCAGCATACATAAAAGAATAAGACAAGCAGCTCAAAATAATGAAATGGTTTGTTACAGCTGTGACCATTGTTGTCCACATGCGCTTAACTTGATTTAGTTAAGCACATGTGGGCATGCTGTACAGTCCCTCATCTGTGACAATAGTGCCAGTCACTCTGCTTTCTGGTTGCACTCGCTGAGATTGGCAAGGATCCCAGTCCATTCCACCAATTAGTGGACCTACCTGGTTGATGTGCCCTTTAAGCCCAGTATATGACGTTAGAACCAGGATTAACAAAAGATGTGAACGTGAGAAAGGTAGCAGTGTGTGACGCTGCTCTCCCATATGGAACAAAATGGTAGTCAGCTTTTCAGTTTCAGGGTTGTTTCTCTGTGTTCTGAACTCTTATGTCTCTAAAGACATTTTTAAATACTGTGTGATATAAAAAATACTGTTTTTATTTATGTATTTGTATTTTATTTTTTGTGAGCCAGCCAAAGTAATGCTTTCTTGCTTGAATAGTTTGGATAACACCTAAGATTTGCACTGAGTCTGCTAAGATTTAAATGTGCTGTATAACTGCAGACCATTTCACTTGTTTTGTTTGACATTTTCTTCATTGCTTGTTTAGTGTGAGCCCCAGAACATGGTGATTGTCATGCTGCCAGGTAATAATGGTAACGTCAACATCATCTTGTGCTTCAAAAGACTGCTTCCCAGTTTATGGCACAACAAGGAAGTTGTGCTTGGTTTCACTCACCTATACATACTCGAATGTGTTGCAGGGTAGTACTTAGAGATGGAACAAAATATTGATTATGGCAATACATTCTGACTTCCTCTTTCAGTATGGCTGTACACTGAATAGATATTTTGCAGCCACTTGTCTTAGATCTGCTGCTTTATGGCGCCCTGCATCACTCATGCATGTCAGGTAAGTGAAGCTAAACTAAATGAAAGGTATCCACCTTGTTGTTGGGAAGAGGAAACTATTATCAAACTATTATCAAAATGGAATAATAATGATGCACGAATGTAATGCATATAAAATGCAGTGCTTGTTGGCTTTTCTAGGCCTATTTTTCCTTAGTCACTTTACAGATATCGTGAGGTATCACTGATAATTGCCTTGCAGTGTATTAAGTGTGATAGAATCACTATCATCATAACAAAATTATCATGGGAACCTTAATAGCTTGGTAAATCCTGATTTAGCTTTATAGCCAATAAAAGTGGACACATTTCTGTGGAAACCAGCTTATGTGTGTTTACAGTCATTACTAGAACTACTGCTTTCGCTCAGGATGCTAAATGAGACCACAGAGAACATAAATGCACACCTTTGATGTACTAAAATACATATTAATAGATGTTGAAATAACACCAACGTGTTGGGTACTTAAAGAATTTCTATTTTTATCTTTATTGAGCCATTAATTCCACGTGGACGTGGTTTTAGTGACGCAAGTTGAAACCTCAAATGAGTACACTTCGTCATCCAGCAGTGCTGCTTAGCAACCAGGTAACGCTTCAGAAAGCAAGATGTGCTGAGAAAGCAAGGATCAAGTCGAAGTCTTGAAATAGTAGTACTGTGCCAGCTGAGGGATCTGTCCTCAGAACAACTGATTAACTGAAATACTTTAAAACTAAAACTTTGACATACCGTTTATTTATCAGTGGTCAGTACAAAAGGGAATAGTAAGGTTTTAAATTTTTAGATGTTTTAATCGGCTTAAACTCTTCGTCTATAGAAATCAACCTCTTAGTTTACTCCGCGTCTGATTGGTGAGTATTTGCTCGTTGTTTGTTGAACTTGAGGATGACGGAGAAAAGGAGAATGCCAAAATGTGATAGAGATTTTTGTACATTGTGCTTTAAACCTTGAATATTAATTTTGTTAATATTTAATAGCCAGTGTGGCACATTTACATACCAAATAAAAATTCTACCCACATTTGGCATTTACCAGGTGTTGATTTTGGACCTTGTTCTCATCTGGACAAAGTAAATGTTCTCAACCCTGTGTTTTTCCTGTGAGGGCGGTAACATCTGCTTCACTTCTAGAAACTGCAGATTATCATACTCCATTTTTAGCTTCTCTGCACAAAAGCAAGATCAAAGAAACACAGAACATGTCAACAGGAAAGTTGGACTAGCAGGACTTTATTTAAGATTAAATTGTTAGACAGCCTGTGTGGGTCTTCCTTAGGTTTCCTAAATATGCTGTGCAAGTATAATATTGGAGTATCAATGTAGATCATACATTGTTCCACTTCAAACTACTAAAATATCTGCTGTGTCCCCTGGACCTGTGTTTTGTTTTCTTTAGTTTGTTTCTCTCAGTGGTGGAGAATAAAATGAAAGAACTTCCAGTTTACTTACTGCTTATGTTTCACTGGTAACAAAGTTTTAATAAAGGAGTTCAATAAAGTATCCCAGGATCTTTTTCTCAAGTGATGCAAGATGGAGCTAGAGATTGGCCATCTGATTGGTGCTTCCTTTAACTCTGTGGAGACGAGAGAACGGAGCTAGAAGGTGATGTTTCTGCTTAACCAGCCAACCTACTCTCCACCACTTACCACTCGGAGGTCATGAACTCTGAGTAGTGGCTAAAAGAAGGGGCTGCAATATTCAGTTGTGCCATAGGGACACCAATGTAGGACACGGCATTGAAAGCAGCCAGCTGAGCTGGTTCAGGTATTTGACCCTTTGGCAGTTTCCTGCCACACCCAGCTCACAGGAGACCCAGTGGATGACCCAGAACTCACTGTAGAGATTAGATATCTTGTCTGGCCTGGGAGTGTTTTAAAATCCTCCAGGAGGAACTATAATGTGTTGTTTGGGGGGGGGGGGAGAGAGAGAGAGAGTCTTTAATACCCTATTTAGCCTGCTCCCTCCCCAAGCTGTCTTCACACAAGCGAAAGAAAAAAAGTAAAGCGTACAGGATCTTAGTTAGTAAACTGTTATCATTATGGATGAAGTGATTTAACTCAACCCTTTTTTTACTTTAGTGCTTTAATGCTGAATCATTTGGAGTTTCCCATGAAATACTCAAAATTCTCCTGTAATGTGGCAGTAGTCTCTTGGGGAAAATTGGGCATGCAGAGTTTTAGCCACTAATAACCATTTGTAGTGCGTCATTAAAGCTTGCCTCATTAGCTCGTTTAATTATGGTTGGCTAACAGTTACTCTGGACAACAAGCATTTGACATCTGGTATTTCAAGCTACCTGTGGTTGTGCTACACCACCAGGGCCTTCAGTTCTCCTGAGTAAACTCTCCAGATTTCAGAGTTGCCTGTTTATTTGGTACGCCTGTTTAAAACTAATGTAGTACAGTCCGAAAAATCATAGTGTCAGTGTAATAATATGCTGCTGCTGCACAGATGAGCAAATTAAACAGCAAAAATAATAATTATGTGTAAGTAGTAATAATTACTGGTTGGTGTCTTACAGCAGAGACGGCGTCATAGAGCATTGTTATTTTTGTCGTGTGTACATTTAAAGGCAGGAGCTCGTTCATTTCATCCTTTTTCCGTGTGTGCTGAACCCCCCCCCCCACACACACACACACACACACACACTGATCTCCAATGGTTTTGTTCCTGGGAGGAGACCATTCATCTCCCAGGTGTGCGTGTACGCCAAGTGTCGGCACTCTATTCTGCAGCTTCTGCGATAGCTTCACAGTTAGCCTGCTGTGTAAAGAGTGATTCCAGAGATAGAAACCCCAACAATGCCTGGCAGCCCTCTGTGGCTTCATATTAGAAGAGTCTCTCCCTCTCAATTCCATCCCCCACATTGCCCCAGTGTAACAGATGGTAAACATAAGCCACCTACCTTACTTGCACACCGCTGTGTTGCACATTATTTGATAAATAACAAAGCTTTTTCACTTGTACTGCTGTCCCTCACTGTTCTCTTTTGTGGCATGCAACTAGTAAATTGGGCTGATTAGATGAAAATATCTGGCAGAAATTATTTTTGAAAAAAGAGGGGGTGTGTAATATTCAACTGTGATACATTCATATATTATACATCTATCTATTTATGCATATGGATGTTGCAAAAGCAAACTACAGCAACTCTGTGCGTGAATGTAAACACAGATTCATGTGCGTCATAAGTAGGGCTGCCACGTCGACTAGTCACGATTACGTCGACTATTAAAATCTTTGACGACTAATTTAATAGTCGAAGCGTCATTTGAAGCTTTGCAAGATCCCAAAAGACGCAGGAATAAGTAGTAGGATTTAAGAGTGTAATAACGGACTGAAACAGAAGATGGCAGCACTGCATGTACGAGGATGCAAGCGGCCGTTAAACCTCGAAGAAGAAGAAGCTGTGTCCGGTATCGTAGCTGTGTCCAAATTCAGGAACCGCATACTCCTGTGCCCGCAGGCCGATTACTTTACAGCGACACGACAAATTTGAAGACTCCGACAAATGCGGCCGACAAACGCGCCCTTCATTTCCTCAGATTTGAAGGATGGGTCACTTCGTGGCCCAACCTATCCCAGAATTCATAGCGTGGCCCAGCTCAGTTTCCAACAACGGCGGCAACTAGTTAGGTTTAATATTACTCTTATTATTCTTTCTGGGTCACAAAATAAACGTTTAACAT
>NW_005187428.1:1162785-1190583 GCF_000239375.1 Pundamilia nyererei | reverse complement strand
ATCCTACCATGTGGATTCATGGATTTTTTTTTCACATTCTGTCTCTCACAGTTGAAGTGTACCTCTGGTGCAAATTACTGACCTCTGTCATCATTTTAATTGGGGAACTTGCACAATCGGTGGCTGACTAAATACTTTTTTGCCCCACTGTATGCATGAACCCTTTAGGTGGACTTCAATCAAACTTCAAAGAAGTATGGACTGATGGTGTCTCTAAGTATAAGCTCCACTTCATGCTAGGGCTGTAGGCGCTGAGCTGCTTCACAAACCTTAAGTGTAAGATAGTGCATTCTCAGTTGGATTTTATTTGTTAAAAAAGTGTTTAACTATGTAACATTGCAACTTGTTTGAGTAAAAGAGGTAGAGGTTACTCTAAGTCACTGTACAGAAAATATTAACTGAGCAATGTGTTATTCTAATTAGAGAATCAAATTAGAGAAGAAGTTTAAAATTTTTGAGTGCACGCTGACAGTAATGGTTCTTAGAAAATCATGGTGAAAGTTGCAGGTTAGCCTTTATTAAAAAACAAAACACAAATTGTAGTCGGTGCATCTCCTATCATTTGAGAGCAGGCATTAATTTGGTACTGGTTCCAGACTGTTCAGTACTGGAGTATAAATAAGGGCCTTGACAAACTGTGCCGCAATTAGAATTAATGCAAAGTAAATTTATTCTAACATAGCTGATGTTCTTCTCCCAGTAATGAAGCTGCTGGTGTTGAGAGATCACATTTGATATTGCTTTGTGTTTACAGCCTGTGCTCTCAAGTCCAGGGCTGATGAGGCAGAATGTTCAAAATTGATTGCCACATTTATTAAATAATATGCATGCATTATCTGCCGTATACATGGGCATGAGCCAGTGGTGGGGAGAGTAACAGCAAGACCAATTGAATCAAACAGCAAATGTAGCAACAGATGTTATTGGTTTAAATCAGGTATTCATTAACGTATTAACATATTTTTATAGGGGATTTTCTTTAACTTTAAAGATCATGTGAATGACATGCAAATACATACATTTGGGGGTTTAAAAAAAAATTAGGCTTTGGCTAAGGGGTGTTTCTTAAAATATAACCAACCTATCAAGGCCAAGTTCAGTCCCTGTCTTCACTGCGGGATATCCATGGATGCAGATGGGAGCGAAGAGAGCCTCAGGCACCATCAGACCTGTTTACTTCAGGAGACCTGCACAGTAGCCACATAAGAGACAAAGATTTTGTGGTAACATCTTACAATAACAATGATGACTGGGACAATAAGCTTCCCTTACGTAATTGGGATGGAGTAGGTCATCCTATAAAAGAATATACTCCCCCCTCCGCTAGGTTATGTAATAACTGAATATTGGACAGGGAAACTCCAAATCCCAGAAATCATTAGGGCAAGTTCATTCCATGGTAACTGTCCTCAGATGATCTGACAGTAATCATCTGTTTGAGTCAGCACAATAATCCATTGATAGTAACCGAGGAGCTTTTCTGTTCTCAGACCAACTGTGTACAGATCTTGCCTGTGCTGTAAAGAGTAAAGTATCCAGGGCCTGTGTTGGTGGTCTGTTTTGACTCAAGATAGGAATTTTTGGCCTTCTTGATTGTCCTTTGTGTATCACCAGCTATCAGTTTTGTTGCTTCCTTGCCCATCTTCTTTTCTCTGCCCTTTTGCCACACAACTGAATCTCATTTGCAATTTCATCTACATCAGATCAAGAAAGGGAATAATTACTTTGAAGAAGTCTGAGTTTTAATGTACTTGGATGTTGAAGCTTTTCTTCATACCTTTGTCATTATAGATTATAGATTCTGGTTACCGGTTTGTGTTTGGTGGATATTGGGGAGTAGTCCCTCAAAGATTTCTGGTTTAACTCAACTGTGCGAACATGTTGTAGGAAAAAGAGCAGACAGGCGTGTGTGTGTGTGTGTGTGTGTGTGTGTGTGTGTGTGTGTGTGTGTGTGTGTGTGTGTGTGTGTGTGTGTGTGAGTGAGAGAGAGAGTCAGGTGTGCAGTGGCTCCACTCACGTGAGTTTGACGTCATTGTTTAGCAGTGCTTAACTTTCAGGAAAACATGTCAGCACGGATTCAAGGAATTGGGCAATTTGGTGGCGGCTCTTAACTGGAACTGGTCCTTATTTTCCAACCCTTACCGCTGGATATTATAGACATATAGTTGGGATCCATGTCCCTCCACTTATCAACCTAAGAGTTTATCTGGTAGTGTCATCAGTGATGATAGCTCATTGAATGGGGGGGTGATAGAAAATTCCCTTATTTTCTTTGAACTTATAAATGCTGTTGGCTGCACGCGTCAATGAAACGGTGAGTCTGTAATTTTTTCCTCAATATCAACAGAAATATTGTAATCGCAAATTTTTTTGAAATCACTTAGCTCTACCACTGATGATGGAATCATTAGTGTGCTGTAATTAATTGTAGTCAGGTATAGTTTTATTGAGCAGTTAAAAATGCTAAAGGAGCTAGCTATAAAACTGAGTGACAGCTAACAGGAAGCTACCATCCTAAGAAAATGATTACAGGTAAGAGTACTGATAATGTGTAAATAGTATTAGTAAATGTGTCAGGATTGTGTTGATTTATCAACAAAATTAAACGGACTGTTTTTAAAGCAGTTAAAACTCAGAATTACTGAGTTTTTCACCACTTTTTTTGTGTTTTATATCACAGAAAGCCAGTACTTAAAAGTAAGTGTATTATATTCCTTAGTTATTTTTTCCCCAAAAATAAATCTTTACAAGGGAGAAATTGACTGAATAGCTTCTCTGATAGAGATCAGCTAAAAAGGGAGCAGATCAGAAAACAGTAAGGCTTTTATCTGCTTTGTATGAATAGTTGGAACCAAACTGCAGGCGTTTACTGAACCCTGGATTAATGTACTCTGAAGGCAGTTTGCAGTTCAGCTATGGGTTATGTCAAAACACAAAAGCCAGTAGAGCTAGTCTCCCTGGAATAAACCTTGAATATCCAACTCGTAGTCAAACCATAAGTAGATCTGTCCACAGATCTTGTGAATGTTTCTGGGAGTTTGCTGGAGTGAATTATCTCATTACCATTAAGTAACTATCTGAGAGTGTTTGGGAAATACTGAACACTTAAAGACGAGAGACTGGAGCACTAGTCTGCATGAAGGAAAACCTTTTTGCCCTTTGTCTTCCCCAGAAATTGGATGTGGTCACACATAATCAGAGATACCATGATGCAGTAATGCAGTTACAAATTGTTGTCAGAATAATTTTCCACTTACTTTGTCCTTCAACAAGCAAATCAGCACATTTTTAATTTGTCTTTTTAGTCACTAAGAGGTGATAATGTATGTTAATAGTAAGACATGAAAGCGCCAGATGTCATTTTGATGTAAACTATTTCATCAATGAGTGGGCAAGATGAAGAGTGAGGCTCTGTGAGGTTATAATGCTCACTGTAAAATATAAAAAAAAAATGTAAGAAGAAAGGAGCCACTATACTCTGACAGAAATGAGGGTCAGATAGTGGAATAGCTTTGAATCCCTCAGGGCCATCTGTGTGATGTACACAAGTGAGAAGAGAGAGGCTTTCTTTGATTCCTGACACAGTCTATCTCTTCTTATGTAAGTAATATAAATGGATTCTGAATCTGTCTCAAAATATGAGTTATTCCCATATTCAAGCATATTGTGTGTTGCCTGTGGCTTTTAAGTTGGCCTTTTGAGTCTTTTTTGCAAGGAAGTAGAATAAATAAAACTAGGACTGTGGATCAGGCTCTAAAGTTCAAAAACATTAACGTCTGCACAAATGTCAGTGAATGACAAGTCACTAGGGGATACCTGATACCTGAATTTGTATAAAGTTTTGTAATGGTGTAATGGTGCCGATTACATGACAACTTTGACCTGCCGATGCTACCAGAGAAAGTCAGTGCCGTTATTTTCAGTGTCGGCTCTTTCTTGACAGAGCTGTATGTGAGAACCAACTGATAAAATAGTCAGTGCTATAGTAAAAGGTCTAGTGAGTGAGCGGGAGTTACGTCTTCTGCTTCCTAATGTCACTCCTATAGCCTAAACTAGAGGATTTCCACCTGTTACTAAGTATGTAAAATGAACTAGGGCTGTGCGATATGACCAAAATCTCATATCCCGATATAAGACTTCTATCGTCCAGATAATGATATAAATCACCAAAATTTAACATTTTCTGTAAATTCTATGAATCTCGGGCAGCTCGACTTGCGTGAAATGTTTCCAGCTGGGCGTCGTGTACCTGGAGTCAAGTGTTTTAACCGATGCATGAAACGAAACATTTTTAGACATACGTTGTAAAGGCCGCCGTTTCTTTGTATTTATTACACTGCGTGCTGCAGGGAAAAGCCTGTTCTAACCTTTGAGTCTAAGGTTTATTTTTTAGCACCTGACGGCTCTTTTTTGCTATTCATCGGTAAATATTCTGCATAATCTTTCACGTGATTCAGTTTATTTTGAAAAGTCTCAACAGGATCTTGAGCTTTATTGTGAAAGGTTTATGTGGAACATAAATAAGCGGACACGCGGTGGTTTTACCGTCTTTGTTGCTAACACAACGCATAAAAACAGGCGCTTGTCCGTTGTAGTGTGGTTATATTAAATATAAGAGAAAGGGAGAACTTTAAGAAATTAATGTAACCACTACAGTGACCATCAAAATGATGAAAAAATATTGCTGTAAACAGTTTATTTTGCGACACCACGAAACAAACGTTAGCAGAAAATGAAACGATAGATGTTTTTATATCGTCATCCGATATCGAACAGCGCTAAAATGAACTATGCTTTGTTCTGGATCTAATTCTCCATAAATGGTCTGGAGTTCATTTGCAAAAATATCTCAGAATTAACACGTTCCAGGTTTGAAAATCTCTGACAAATTATCTGCCAGTTCATTCAGGAGTCATCGTGATATTTCACTAACAAAAGAAAAATAGCACAATAAAGTTGTGACTGTGACATTCTTAGTCTGGAAAAAATTTCTGAATATCTGTTGTTCATCTTCTGGTAACTAATAGCAGTCGTCCTAAAGTGTGAACCATGCGACTGACACACACAGATTAGGGCTGAAGCAGTATCCTACTTTCAAATCTTTGCGTTCCACTGTTACAACCCCCGCTTCTGATTTTAGTCACCACTTTGCGGCTCCAAATTCAAAAAAAGACAAGTAACTCTAGGCTTAGAAGATTTGAAGTCCAATAAGGGTCTAGGAAGCTTTATCTTAGTTGGCGAGAAAAAGACTGTCCTTACCTTTGTGGAAGCTGCAGTTTTCATCAGAGCAATGAGAAATCAATGCAGTAATATGTTTATGAAGATCTGTAAATGATTATTGGTGGTTATAAGAGATGGACATTTCATTGAGGGGAAAAACTACTCACTCTTGTTTCTAGAGTCTGTTTAGTGGAGGCTTTAATTTGTGTGCTGTCTGCTGTTGGCACTATATGGTGCTGTCGATATTCAAAATGTGGTGGTGAGGGGATTTGGAGGCTACTGAGCAACTGTGTCTTCTGTTATTTGTGGAAAAAGAGAAGAAGAGCAGGCTGTAAGATCTGCTTTCTTATTTTGAGTAGCACATTTGTTCACAGTTGCTCCTTCACACCCACACATTGCTTTGTTCCTATGATACAATTATATTTTACAGAGCATCTTTTTAGTTGCTAACCAGAGATTTGTCCGGAGTTCACACCTTTTCCACAATATCTTCCTCCGTGTGTTTAGCAGCTTTTCGTTTCTACGGCACATGTTCTGTCACAAAGCCTGCAAATGAACTGAGAGGGTTTTGTTTGTTTCTCATATTGCTAGTCCCAGACTATGGGAGATTTGGTTCATTCTTGACTTCTGGTAGACTAATCTGGTCTTTCTCCTGATACACACCTGTTGTGTATTAAATTCACATGCCTGTAAGTATTGTAAAAATATAATATCACAGTTTCATGAGCTCTTCTTGTGTTTGGGTCCATTGTTTCACTGTTAGGTGCCAAAATAATAAACTTGTATCTGTTTTCTTTATTTGTGCTTCCCAGCTTGCTTAATAATTGATTATTTTTACATGACCCTTCCTTTGTCTTTACTTTTCATACTTCTCTTATCTTGGTGTCCTGCTGAGTAACTGAGATTACATGAACTGTTAAATATTATATTTAATTTTAGCTGTTACAAAGTACCTAATTTATTCAGTCTTGTTTCAACTTTTGAGATTTAAAGAGCAAGTATTTCCGCTTTAAGGTTTTTGGTTGTCACAAGAAGCCACTCATCAGGACATCATGCCTCCACTGCAGTTAATGGGATTCGGATCAAAGTCTCTTTAAAAATTCCTAAAATGTCACTTCCTACATCAAGGAGAATGACGGCAGAGACGTTGTCATCAAAGGTGTCTTCAGTCATGAAAGGTGCTTTCAATAATGAAGAAGCAATTGGTCCATTGGCAGTTGCTAAGCAACTGCATCAGCATTACTCTTGTAAGTCAAGGAGCGCCTGTAGGGAGATCCAAAGGGAGAGACATGCAGGGACATTATTGCATGTGGGAGAAATGTGGGATTTACTAATGTATGCAGTGAAATGCGCTTCATTTACTGCTTTATTACAGATATTGATAGGGTCACGATAGTGGAGCAAATCAACAGTCGAGGGGCTTTAGAGCCATTGCTTAGGTTTTCCATCATTTACAGGAACATGATGCAAGGTCTGCTTTCTCTTTGTGGCTCAGTCGAGTCCACATGAAAGTTGAGCAAATGATTTGCCCGGTTACTTTTTCTGTGAGTGAGAAGTACACAACAGAAGTGGTCGTATTTCTGTACTGAATGAGAATAGGGCATAAGGGTAGAATAGCCTGAACAATATATTAACTAAACTATAATTTAACAACTTGTGGCTGTGCAGTAATCTAGTAATCATGTTACAGTAGCTGCACTGTAATTTGGCACACTGGGACCATCATCATACACCAACAGTTTAACTTTGCTACTTGGAAAGTAGAAAAGTTGTTTTGTTTTTTTCAGGGGGGGTGTAAGTAATCTAATTGTGTATTTCCCCAGAAAATATAATTAAGCCTGAGGCAAATGTCTCACTGCAATTATTCTGAGTGGGCACCAGTTCCTTTAAGCATAAAAAGCAAATGTGTGAAAGCACTAATGGATTTTTGCATCAGACTTTACAACTGGCAAAAAGGAAAGATTTGAAAGAGAACTGAGGAAAAAAATATTCCTCTGTTCTCGTGAAGTGTTGTGATTATCGGTGTGTGGAACGGCTGGAATTAAAGCCTGCATACTTCTTTTGCTTCAAGTTCCAGCCATTGTATACAGGGTTTGGGGAGGCCCTTTTATCAGAAAGATTACCCCTCTCCATTGTGAAAATAGATTTACCTGCACTGATTACTTTCCATTCCCCGTTCTTTCTTTCTTGCGCCTCCTCCTGTTGATTGTTACAGAAAAAGGGGAAAGTCTTGTACTTCGCTCACTGTGTGGGGGACAAAATGGACAACAGAAGCCTGTAAACATGCTGTGTAACCTTTACTGACCTTTGCAATCCTATTCTGTGTGTGCATACCAATACAAGGGATTGCTGCCATGCCCTACTACACATATCTGACACAGGAATGCACTTAGACCACCACCTTAGCATATAACTGTTCTGGGTATGCCACACAAAACTAAATATCAGAATTATATGAATTGACAAAATACAAAGGAATACGAATTGCATGTAATGAATCAAGACAAGTTAAAGTGATTACATGTGTGATTTGCCGTGTTGCTTTTTTTTATTTTATTTCATTTTTGAGATGATGGAAAGGAAAGTAAAACTGAATAAAAAGTATTATTTTTAAGATGACAATTTGGGAAGCGGAACAAAAATTTCTCATGGTAGAAATGTGGAAAAACTGATTCTTTAGTCACACACTGCAGCTACTGGTAAATTAAAGTTTTCTCCTTTGCCTAAAATATATATTAGATACATTTATTGCTATTATGTGTCTGTCTAAGACACAAGTTGTTTACAAAACTACAAAGCTTCATAAATTAAAAGGTTGGTATGCTTCCTGATTTGTGTCATACAGTTGTTCTATATTTTATTGCTGAGGTGTGTTGAAGTGCTTTGGCATGTGTGAGTGTTAACAATGTGTTTGTACATTGTAAGTGGTTCTGTGCAGCTTAGCTTGCCAGTGTGACCTTGAAAAAACCAACTGTAGTAGTTTTATAACTCAGATTCTGCCTTGTCAGCTTAACTGTGATGATATACTTCCCAGTGGGTGGAAAGCTGAATACTTTGAGCTGTCTCCTGTTGGTACAAATTGTTTTCCTTTCCTGTGGACAAGGCTCTCTGTTAAAGATTCTGTCTTTGTAATTGCTCTCATCCGACTTCTCCAGAGAGCTGCCCTGTAGAGAAGCCATCAATTTTCGGACGGGCCGTTCCATCGTGTACATGTGTGCATATCTCTTTGCTTCCAGTTTAATCACTGTGGAGGTTACGTTATTGAGTCCGTGATGATGACTTTTGATTTGCCTACTGGTTGCCCATCGAGTCTGCAGCCACTTCTCATTAATGCTGATCAATAGGACTGCTGCAGTGTAACCTCCTGTCACAGTCCATAGCCAGCAAGGGCAAGAAATGAATTACATGTTTGTTTGTTTTTTGCCACTGGCATTTACATCCACTCTTGTGGACAGTAAGTGACGTCTGCAAGATAATTAACACATGTATGTGTGCAGGGGCGTCGTGGGGGAAGTGGTGACTTTAACTACCAAGGGTTAATTTCAGCTGAAGTGGAGTTGCAATGAAGAGTTTGATTGTGTTTGATTTTTTTGTTTTGTTATTTCTACACAATTAGCAATAACTAAACTGCCTGAATAAATTGAGACCAAAAAAAAGCTTTCATTCCACTTTCACCTGTTACAAATTACAGATTGACCCCCACTTGACTCTCCTTTACACCATAGCTAATTTATTCTATCTAGGTGACTGCTAATGCGCACCGTGTCCAAAAAGAAACTAAAGAGAGGAGACTGTTAACATTTAAAAAAAAAAAAAAAAAAAAAAGCACGTGTTAAACATTGAGCCACTGCCAGATGTAACAATATAGTTCTCAAAATGGACCAGCACATCTTAATACCATAATTTTATGTAATACTTAATCATCTAGTATCTGCAAGAATATCAGACCGACATATATGACATCTTTTGTGTTTTATGAGCTCAAAGGAACACTAACACGAAATCTCCATTTTATGTCCTATTTATAAAACTAATTCAATCCAGTGCTTTTTAAAATACTGTTATTCTGCCTACTCCCACCAAGAGCTGTAATTTTACTGTTATAGCTTCATAAACATATATTTTTGGAGATTTAATTGAACTTTCACATTTATTAATTATAGGTCGATTGCCTTGACCTGTGGCCTGTGACTTGCTTTAGTGCCAAAAACATTGAAAACTGTATTGGGCTATAAAGCAGGTTAATATATTAACCTGTATCAATCCTGTATGCTTTACTCTGTGATGAAGCATACATGCAGTGACGATGTGATAAAGACTACAGTATATCCAGATATTAAGGTTGAATTCTAAGGACGCATCATAGGTTGTTCATATACCGTATATGAACAGTTCATTGAACCCTACAGATTACTGCATACAGTGGTTGGCTTAATTAATTAAAATGTAAAAAAAATAAAAATAAAACAAGGAGAAAGAAAGGGGGTTCACATAGACTGCTTATGTGCAGGGCCCAGAGTTCTGTGCTACGCCCCTGTGTGCGCGTGTGTGAGTCTATATGTGTGTCACTATTAGATGCTGTGATTCTCTAAGCAGCCACCTGCGTCTGTTGGGCTCTCAGCAGATACAGGGGGCAGCTGGCTCCTGCTTCCAGTCTGACTTAAGAGGAAGGTTTTATGGCTTGCCTGTATTTGTTACACCCGGATTACGTAATTGTGTTGCATAAGTCACATCCTCAAGGGAATTATTTGTAGATTGGTTGATGCCTATTCCTGCCCCATGTGATAGCGATGTCGTCTTCAGACAGAGGCGTAAAATGATGACGGGAGAACTCCACTGATGTTTATTATATAAATGGTCTAGGGAAAAATTAAATCCATCCTCTTTCATTCCTCTTTCAGTCCTACTTATTAAGTAGTAATTCATATTATTTTATCTCCTCTAACGACACCATCCATGTGTCTCCTTTTTTATTTTCATGTCAGGTGTGCACCATGGCATCTAAACCTCCTGCTCCTCTAATGAAGAAGCACAGTCAGACGGACTTGATAAGCCGTCTGAAGAGCCGGAAGATCCTTGGAGTCGGTGGCGAGGACGACGATGGCGAAGTGCACCGCTCAAAGGTCAGATTACATCATATAAACATATTCCAGCGAGTTTGACTCAATCTAAGCGCTAATGTACAGTCAAATGGCTTGTGCATTAGTGCAACAAGCAGCTTGGTTAGAAATGAGTGCATTTGTTAACTATCACCAGTTAAACTACTGGAAAAGCAAAATGACTTTCCACCACAAATGTGTTTACTAGCCCTGAGAAGAGCTATGGATTCTTTTTAAAAGCCACAGTGGGCTGCTAATTGGCTCATCACTCTCTTCGTGTCCCATTGTCTGCATTTGCTCTTTATGGATCAGTAAATCTAGATCACGTAATCCAACAAGCTCTGGCAGCTCCACTGAGATGTGGCTTGGTCCCTTGAGAGACTTCCTGCCTCTTGCATCTCATATGTATTCTCTTTCTGCCTCCCATGCATTAGCACATCAGTATGGACGGTGCATACCAAAACACAACAGCACACAATCAGATATATGTTAGGAGACAGAGTATCATATTTGAATATCAAGTTCCACAGTTGCACACTGACAATAATTTATTCCATTTCACTGAGCTCAGATTTCAAGATTTCAGATTATTATTATACATTTTTGTCATTATCAGACCTCATTACAGTGAGCATAGGCATAGCAGATTGTTCCTCACTGAAATATTCATTAACATGCAAGTGTGAAAAAGGGACAGAACAGAAGGGAGCAGGCATACGGTGGTGGCTGATAGTTCGTGATGTGATGTCAGCCCCCTTTTTCTCAGCTCTCCTGAGTGTTTGTTTTCTCTCTCAATGTTTTAGCACGGAGCCTAACCCTGACATCTGCCACTCAGAAACCTTTCCAGGACGGTATGATAAAGACAGAAACGAATGTGGCAGTTGCTCCTCTCTCTTGAGTCTTGGGGTTGCATATTCACTGTAATGGCTGAACCAACAACAGGGTATACAAACCACAGTAAAACAACAGTTTGGTTAATGGAATCTACTGTACGTGCTGTTTTGAAAAAATGTGTTTCCCTGTTTAACTTCGACATTGAACTAAATTAGAATTTAATTGTTACTGTGACAGTATAATTGTTCACTTATTCTACTCCATTGTGCTTACTCTTGTTGTTCCATTTATCCTTGCCATACATAGTTTTTTTTTTTTTTTTTTTAATAGAGGAAACAGTTGACTCCATCCCGGTGGTTTCAGTAAACAATGGAAGGAAGTGCTCCTGCACTCTGTTCACTGTGCCTTCCTGCTCCTTCTACTACTTAGAGATAAGAATACTCTTCCTCTTTAAGGGACAGAAAGACAGTAGTGCATTACTGCAATGCTTTATCTAGGTGCTACTGTGCAAAAAGATAATGCCTCACCTGGCTGCACCATTACTGACAGCTTGTTTAATTCAGTGATCCTGTATTTAAGTGGTAATGGGATGTTGCAACTGACAGATACTGATATTTCAGAGCACTGCTACTCTAGTTGGTATTAGCTGAATATTTTTCATCCTCTATGGCTGAAAAGCTGCTCATTGTTTACTAAATAGCTGAATGAGTGATTGATGACAACTCAAGGCCACAACAGCTGCACTATAGCTTCTCTCTGCACAAACAACATTGTGTATTTCTTTTCCTGTTTCTCCCTCTTTCCACTCAACTGCCTTCTGCAATATTCTGCCCTAAGCCACCATGGTACCATCAATTGATGCTCAGTTTTCAGAGTATGAATATTTCTCATGCCAGTCATGAATATTTATGTGTTCTTGTCAAAAACGGCCCCTAAAACCAAAGGCACAGGAAGGGTGATTCACCTGGTTATGTGACCACAGCTGGCACAGATGGATTCGTGTACAGGTGCTTCAGTTGCACTGCAATGAGGGATGTACATGTCTACCCCTAAATTAAAGACTGCAGCAGACATTGGGAATTTAAGAATCTTAAAAAGAAAAATCCCCTTCCCCCATCTTACTTCAAGCACATGAAGTCTTTGTTTTCCTTTCTGCTGCTTTTGAACACGGGTTCTCTAAAGCTACTTAACAAGTTCAGGGTCATCAGTCCTTCTGTTTGTGTATACATCAAAGATTGATGCAAATGCACACACATGAATCACTACCCTTATATATTTTGTTTAAACGTGGTGTGTTTTTTATCTGCATCTAAAGTCATTGCCATGATGAGGTTATTTTTATATGCCAAATTACTGTGCATTACAAATAAATGTCTGGTTGCAAATTACACATTTAACTTAGGAAACTCTTCAAACAAACACAACAGGTATAGTTTTTTGACAGAAGTGCTCAAAATGGTGACATTTGAAATTCACGTCATGATGTGAATTTCACAGAAAGTCAACAGACACGAGTATAGTTGCATCTCGGCCCCGAGGGCAAAAAGGAAAAGTCATGTTTAATGATATCCTGGAAAAAGCTCTCTCCAGCTGCAGTGAAATTAGGTCTTGCTGATATTGTTATATTACATAATAAGTATGATGTAATGCATCAACTCTTTGAAATACACTTTCTTTTGAAAATGGTCCAGATATTGCACTTATTACCATGCACCTTGTGGGAGATGGCAGAAGGTAAAAGCCAGTGAAAACCCATTTTTTGATATGACATCGATCATTGTTTCGTTCACATTAAGTTTTCACAGGCTTATCAAACAGAAAGCTATTCCGTGTTCCCTGTAAACACTCGTAGCCAGAAAATGATTCATCTTCTCTTCTTTAGAGCTCTTTTGCTTCTGTGTATTTTTAGTTTTGTGTGATGCTACGTCTGGCTCCAGCACCGGAACCCTTTGAGGGAAGAGAATGTTTTATGATGAAGGGAAATCATTCATGTTAAGGATATGATGGAACCTGAAGGGTTTTAGATGAAGGAATTCAACTTCACAGCCAGCCAACAGTTGTAATTTCTCTGTGGGTTCCTGTCCGTTCAGGCAGAAAACTTGGTTTATTTATTAATTTATTTTCACTCTCTGTGGTTATCTGGGACAGTTTGTTTTCCTTCCTGCTCATGAGCCTGACCCTGAATCTGTTAACAACATTTCTGGGCTTGTTTCTCCTGTTTATTCTTACAGGGAAAAAAATTACTACGAATCCACATTCTGTAAACACATAACACTAATGTAGTGCATTGAAAAGCAATTACCTTGGTTTGTAAAAGCACAAATTATTTATTTCAATCTAACCAACAGTCTGAACAATGCAGTATAGAATTACAATGAATCCTGAAAGAAATAAGTTTTCACTTTTTTCTTTGATTAAATTTGAACTATTAGCTTCCTTTCATATTTTTTCATATAGTTACTGTTCCAAAGGTGTATGCTAATATTAAATGTGGTCAGGCCTTCAGATAATAAGGTCAGCATATGTGCAAGTAATCCCTCTGAGCCATGAGATGAGGCTTCAGCCTGCTGTAAATGCTTTCAGATGTGTTTTTTATGCTCTAAGATTTTTGTGATCTCTTTATGATAAAAATGATCTTGTGAGGCACATACGAGCAGAAGCACATACAACACCCCATCAGAAGAAGGGGTGGGTGAACAGAGATGTTGCCGTATAGATAAATAGGCCTTCTTAAAACAGCACTACAGCAATTTAAAATAAATGAAGTCGGACATGAGCATAATGGGTCCCTTTTAAGTGATTAATTGATTGTCAGATGTGTGTAGCATGCTAATGAATTAGTTTTAAATTCCAATAACTCTTGGGTCCTTTGAGTTTGAAAATATAGTTGCTGCTTATTAGGATTCCAGGGTCTACTCTCATCTGTAATAAGAGATGCTTATCCTATCAGATATTGTATATCTTCTGAATATTGCTGTGTGATAAGATCAGTTTGCATGGCATTTCATGAAATATTTACTGCTATCTGTCCTTGTAGTCGGCTTGAATGAACACTTGGTCATTAAGAAATGGCACGTCACACTTAGTTTTCAGTTTGTCAGACATTTTTCCCACTAACGATTTCAGGCTTCCAGGATTATAAATTGATTATTATGTGCTGCTACTGTTGCCAGCAGTCATTTGTTGCAGATGATGCTTTTCTTGTGGCATTGACATGGTAGTCAGTTATTCATCTAGAATTCCCTAAAAGATATTATGACATACAGTGAGTCTTAAGGAGGCGATTAAAAAGGCGAGAACATTTACAGTCTCTAATTAACATTAAGAGATGCTTCTCTAACACTCAGCCGCTCTGTTCCTTTCTCTTGAACACTCTGTTTTGTGTGCTTCTCTCCATTAACTACTTTAAATACACCTCCAGAGTACTCTTTCTTCCTGGTTATGTGGGGTTTTGCTGAAGGTGATCATAACATGTATTTGTTATGATGACATGATTGTGATTGCATTTACCTTCTCATCACTCATTTCCTGTTTCTTTTGTCTTGCCTCGTTTGCTGATAGATCAGTCAGATGCTCGGAAATGAGATGAAGTTTGCAGTGCGAGAGCCTTTCGGGCTGAGGTGAGATTTCAGCTGCTCAGTTACTCAACATCACAACAGTCACAGTTAACACAGCAGACTGTGTAAGGTCATCCGTGCATCATTGCTAGTCTTGCAAAGTCTACAATCTGTCATTTTCACAGGATGGGTGTAGCATTTCATATTTCTCTCTTTTTAGGGTGTGGATACTCATCTCTGCAGTGGGTTTCACAGCTATGGCTCTGATGGTAAGATGTTTTGCACTGATAAATTTCAAAGTCTTTTCATTTTCAAATGTAAGGCAGAAAGAAATGTATCTTTTTAGAAGTGTGAAAACCACGTTATGCAAACGCAGCGCTGAGTTACTGTAGGTTCTGTTCCAAGATATCAGTGAGGGACATCTGGGGAAACAGCTCCGCCTTTGTTAACCTCACCATCTACATTCACATTATCCTCCAGGGCATTCACTGTGATACTAGCTCAAAAATAGGGAGACTTTGGGAAGCACACAGTGCTGTTTTGCTGATATGACAAAGCTATGTTGTGCTTTTTCCTTTTTTTACCCTACACAGGCTCTGGTGTTTCCCAACCAACTATATGAGGTCGTTTTTGAGGAGGAGCTCTCCACTACTAACATCTCTGTTCGCCTTTACGGAGGAGCATTGCTCAGTAAGTCCAAAGTTTTATGAAAGCTGTGCAGCTAATTCATTCATAAAGGTATTTATGCTACTGAGTGTGAATATACTTGCATGAACAAGTGCATTGACCGTGCAGCACTGATGCAGACACGATGCTTTAATATTTATTTATTTACATGCTAAAAATATACACTGCCTCACTGCACTGCACTGCCTCTTGTGTTTACAGCTTCTAATGTATTCATTTTGAGTCAAACACTTCAAGCACTCATTCAGATACTGTAGAAAGAGCTCTCTTCTTGCATTCAGATACTGTATAAAGGGATCTCTTCTTCCTCCAAAATCCTTCCTTCAGGCTGCAAATGGTGGCTCTATAATTCAAGTTCTGTTTCTCTATGAGGTAAAAGACTAGTTCTCCAGAACGGCCACAGTCACCTCCTTTTTGCAGCTTTATATATAAGATTTGGATCTAGTTGGTACACGATGGCAGAACAGTAAGTTTGTGTGTGCGAATGAGGTGCCCTGGAACTAAAAGAGGAGGCAGTGTATTACTCTACATTCATATTTTGCAGTTTTCTCTTTTGCAGTGACTTAAAAATGTTTTTTTTTTTTAATGTCACTTCATCAACGAGACAAAGTGCCGTTTTTGCTCAGCTCCCACCTCACGCATAGCATACAACGTGTCTGAGATGCGAGCAATTATTTTAATGGGTTTTGACTTGAGACAGAGCTGTCAGTCGGGTGATCGCAGGGTTTGTAATGGGAGAATATGCAAAGGACAGACAGAGAGAGTGAGAAGGCTTAATGTTTAAGTACAATTTGTGAGGTTGTCATTTTAATTTAGTTTACTAAATCAGTCAAAATGCTAGCACCTAAACTTCATATAGGCATTCAATAACATGAATACTAAGGGAAAGACTTAATACTATGTTTTATGCATATCTTGATAAATCAAAAATGTAAAATCTGAACAAATCCCAGCTAAACCACTACAAGAACACATGAATGAACCAGCTTGACCTTGAACTGGCTTCTTCATTATAAATGTCATTCACACTGTGGGGATTAGCAAAAGAGGGTGATGGCCTATCAGACTAGGTGCAGTAAGGGGGCGGATGATGGGGTCTCATCTGCTGCACAGATGGAACCAGGCAGGGAGAGGATACAGTCCATCAGCCCTCCCACCTTTCAGCCTACCCCTTCTTGTTTCCATAGCCTCACTGTTCTCTGCAGGTGGGAGTGAAATTCAGGAAAATGAACAGGAAGAAGAGCAGGCACTGAAATGATTGCACGCAAGCCCGTCATCACAGACAGAGAGTCAGAGCTGAATCAACAGGCCCCGTTAGCAACATGTGCACATGGTGTCAAGATTCTTGTAGTTTTATTAGTGGAAATTCTCTCGGACATGTAGGAGTCTTCCTTCCCGAGCTTGCTCTTATTTTCTGTTTTCATTCCCATGCCCCTGAACCTATAAATTCCCTATTTTTGCATTCTTTTCCAGGCCTGTCCCTCATCATGTGGAACGGACTCTACACAGCAGAAAAGGTCATCATCCAGTGGACTCTACTCAGTGAGGCTTGCTACTTTGCTGTGCAGTTTTTAGGTGAGTTTTCCAACACAGATTACAAGTTATCTTCATCTTGTTTTGTTTCATCCTTTTCTGCCTCGTGCAGAAAAAGGATGGCTACTTTTGTCCATGTGGGAGTGTTTGCAGAAAGAAAAATGTGCAGGTAGTGCCCTCTTGTGTTCAGTGTGAGGTGTCACATCCTTGTATTTCAAATTTAGACACATTTTTATTTAAATCTTAAAACGGTACTTTTAAGCTCTTATGTACAATGAAGCATTGTGTGTATGGGTATAAATGGTGCTGTTTTTGTGTGTGTGTTTTTTCATAGTTGGCATAAGTGTCAATTTTCATGTTGCTCTCTTTCATAGCTGCTCAGGTAATTAATACTTTATGAAAAGCAAGAAGGGAGTTTGCATATACGCACTGTCTTTATCAAAAATCTACTGATAATTGTGCTGATTCATGCTTTTTTTCAGAGGCTGTTGTTGTTTATTATCATTTAATATCTAATTTAAGTACATTTCTATTTGTGGTTTCAGTGACGTCCATCACTTTAGTGGAGATCGGCATCCTTCCCAACGCCGCCATGCTGCTTCTCCTCAGTCGAGTACTCTTCTTGCTGGTCACCATGGCTTACTACTACCACCTGGGCCGTAAGCCAAAGAAGATCTGAGCTGACTGTGTGATAACTTCCAGGGTGGGGACAGTTAAGCACAGATCACAAATGCGGGGCCAGAAGGTTTGGATTATGATTTGATTGGGGCTCGGAGCATTACTTTGCCAGTCAATGCCCCCTGCCCCCTTCCACAGGACCTAGCCTAATGTAACCCCCAGTATTTAACAGATGGGTACAGTCTCATATTCCAGACTCTGCAACAAGAACAAGAAACCTCATAGTGAAAGTAAACTACTTTCACTGGGGCTGTGAGGTCCAATCCTGTATTCCTTTGATTTGTAATATTAATTAACATTACAGAGTAGTTCTAAACACCTGAATCTATTGTTCACGTACAGCTCATGATTTCCCGACTCAGTATTTTGTGTCTGATAAGAAGTTGCATCGACGCCGTTTCTGAATCACACTCGAGGACCAAAAGTTTGTGCTGTCATTTGTTTGTTGTTTTGATGCTGTTGTCGTTAAATCACACTATGTACTCTAATAACTGAGCTTGTGCATGCTTTCTGACGGCTTTCCAGTGAACACTCAAAATACACAATCCAAGGTTTAAGATTCGGAAAAAGCCAAATGAGTGACGATGAAATCTGTTCTAAACTGATAGCTTTCACACTGAAAAAAACAGTTAAAGTTCAGTGTTTACTCTCAGTTATGGCCATTAATAATATTCAGATCTAAATACTTTTCAGGGACTTATTATTATTCCTTGAGTGGACTATTTTGGACTATATTTTCACTACTGACATTAATACATGCAATGTTGATGAACACGTGAAGTTACTCATACAAGAGGAGCAGAGTAGTTCTCTCTTTGCTGTGTGTGCACTACAAGATGGGACTCTTTATCCCAAGTAACATTCAGACTACCTTAAAGCTAGTGTTACAAGACAACCACGTCAGTGTGCAGGTAAACAAATCTGAGCTGGCTGTACTTTGGTGATGTAGCACAGTTTTCTTTTTTTATATACACCATATCGTTAGTCTTGCCTTAAAACTACTTAAAAGAACAGTCATCTACACTGCATCCTGCTCCCTGTACATATGTAAATAAAATGATTTACTATTCTGTGCTGTTCTTGTGAACCAAACGGGGAACTTTTTCAGTATTGGGTAAAATGATTTTCAATTCTAATCCTCCACCTAATTATGGCGTGTCTTATTTTGTACCTATTTAAGTGACATTTGTGTTTTGACATCATGCATGCGATGTAATCCACCGAAAGATCTGTAATCCATAAAACTTTGTAGCAAGTTGCCACAAACAGACGACAGCAAAGCAGTAAATGGCTGAATGAACCAAAATGGCAAAAAAAACAAACCCTAAAAATGAAAAGCTGATTGATAAGACAGTTATACTGTATGTGCTTTAAAACAAATATATCATATATTTGGCAGTTTTCACCCGTTGCTGAGTACATTTCTACTTCCAAATCCTCAGCATGCCCTCAGGTACATCATAACTCAGCTTGGTTTTGAAGCGGTGCCAGCAATCCAGTTTGTTGACTCAGCAGCACCTAAAACCTGATAGAGACACTCCCAAACACAGGCGACTCATTTGTAAGCTCGAATTTTAAAAAAAGGGAGCATACTGTAGGTCTTCAAAGGTGGTCTGTATTGTTACAAAAGACCACACTGAGTCCTGCCCTAGAAGGGAGTGACCCGTGATTGTGGGTTTGCAGTCCGGTGCTGAAGGCAGATGTGCTCGTTACTTGGGGCGAACTTTTAGTTCAGATAGGGAACGCGAAACACGGGTGAGGTCTCCTGTACCCCTGAAAAGTAGTAATTATCCTTTTTGCCAGGGTTTAATTAGATGTAGCTCTCCCGCGTGACGTTCTGTTCCTCAACCTGAAATGCTCTGTCCTGGCTAGCACGATAATTATGGCGTGTAAGAGAAATGCCATTCCATTTCCCTCAATACTGCGAGGCCTCAAATCATCAGCCTTACGAAAATGTTCAAAGCTCTACAAAGCAGGTTATTTTTGAAGTGATGGGCAGGCAGGAGGAGGACGGCAAAGGCATGGCTCTTTCATCTTCTGGTTCTCTGACATAAATTAGCCAAAACATTCACAAGCAGCCAGTGTTCTTTGAGTTTGAAGACATGGCAAGTTGAGCTATTTATTCCCTCCTTCATCCATCATGCGTTATACTGTTGTGAATAGCATTCCTTACTCTGTTTCAAGTTGTAGCATTGTTTTATATGTATTTATGTGGTATATTGTACCTCAAAAATGCATTGCTATTGATTTTGCATTACAAAGTTTGAAATAAAGAACACCATTGTTTATTTTGAAGACTTGACAATGTATCCAGTCACCTTGTTTTTTGCTGTCCTTGCAATATATGTATAGGGCTGTAAATATACCGTATGTCTTAAATCACAAAGGGAAAGGTTTGGGGGGTTTTCTTAGCAATGGACTATTGCAGTTATTTAACAAAAATATCCTCACATTTCCTGTTATTAAATCTAATGGCAGATCAACTTCAAATATACCTGCCTACCTAACGCCCAGCAGATAGGGAGCGACTTCTGCGCACAGGTAATGCTAGTGTGCAGTCTCTACACATCCCATTCACTTGTCTGACACCGCCTTAAACGTTTTAGACCCTTCAGCAAAACATCCCGTTCAACTTGGCCAAACGCATCACCCAGCAAAAGACGAGCTCCACGCGTTTGTTTTAACGTGTTTAACCAAGAAACTTAAGAGGAGCTGCGCAAGCCCGCGCTTTGTTTGGTGTTTTCTGTCGAGCGTGTCACAACACGATCATCTGCACAAATATAATTCGGTGAATTCCAGCTCGACTACATACTATTCCAGGTCTCACCTTTTCCCCGGGCTCTTCTTACCTCTTTACACACACGCACAGCGTGCAAAGGCTGAAAAGAGGGATTGTGTGGCTGTGGAAACGTGTGCGTAGTTAGGGTTGTTTATAGGCAAAAGGCTCCCATGTGCCCCGGTTTTGTATGCATTCTCCCCACATTTTCCCATTTAATTTATTGAACCCTGGTTTACTGCTTGGGGGTGACATACAATGACTCATTTAGAAGCTGTGTGAAATGTTTCGTCAAGTTTAACCATCAGCACGTGTACTGGTATAATCTGCATTACTTTATAAAGTCTTTGTATACAGACAATTCTCTAAACGAGAAAATATCTAGACTGATATTTTCTGTTGGGGCTTAAGTCTTTTTCTCTCGTGAGAGTTTAAGAGAAGTTGCAAAATGTCTGCAAAACGCACAGTCTTGACGCGATCGGGGTAATAAGATTGATGATAATCAGAAGACTGTGCTTCGTCTAATGCTGGGCCCCACATTTGGCATCCGCTGCGAATGAAACTGCAGCTGCAACCGCAGAAAAAGCCACGAAAATCCTTTACTGATTGCTAAGGTGTTACAGGTGTTACACTGTTTTCTTAGATGCCGTTGTAAACTGCGCAAATGCAATGTCTGACAGGAAGTTGAATGCTGTTTGGTTTTTGGGTTTTTTTTGTTGTTTTTTTGTTTTCTCCTGATGAAGAAAAGAAAACAATGTGCCCGTTGTGTAAATGAGACACCCACAAAAGAAAAACTCACAAGGTTGAGGTTGTGAAATTGTAATAAAAGAACTAAAAAACACACCTGCAGTTGTGTTGCACCAGGAAGGCAGGAGAGGGTTAAAAATGTGGGTGTAACGAATTTGCCCCCTCACGCACATAAACCACACACAAACCAGTCAGACAGACACCATCATTTGTTTCTCTCTCACTCCGAGACCAGACTCTGTTTCAACGGTAGACTCCTCTGTCAGCTCTGAGCACCTCCAGAGACGCAAAGTAAGTGTTTGCGATGTTTTTGCGTATCTAGCTAGTAATAACCCGAGTTACCCGCGCTAGCTTGTGAAAACACGCCGTTGGAATGCCCCCTTTTTTGTACTTTGTTTGGAGACCTTTTGTTTAGTTTACAACGGTCTTTATGGGCCGTTTATTTTCTGTTAAAGTTGCTGGAAACTTGTTAATAGAGTGAGTAGTTAATTTTGTCGGGGAAATTTGAGGAGCTGGTCAGTGGACGGTCAGCTAGCCGTGAAAGACACGAGATGCTGTGTTCAGTGTCAGGCAGAGCCAGAGTTTCAGTCCCAGGAGTCATTCAGATGTAAAAATACTTTTTCAGCCAGATTCAATTCCTCGCTTTTTGTCGTTTGTACACGTTTAATGCTGGTGTATTGACTTTAATATGTTGTGTGAGAGCTGTACGTGTTTGTTGGGCAAACGTTAAAACAGATGTTCAAGGTTCTGCTTTCGACATGGTGTAATTACATTATTTCGACCTTCCTGGACACTGAAAAAATGGCTGAGTGTGGATAATTGTTATGATTGGTATTTTGTGATTATTTTTTTAGACTTTACACTTGAGCAAATTAAAAAAACAAAACAAACAACTAATAAAACAACTTTTTTTTTGTTTTTGTTTTTAAATGAGGCAACGTAATGCAAAGTTTCAAGCGTTTAAGACCAGTGACGTACCTATGAAATCTGGGGCCCAAACGTATGTGGTCTCACATGCCAGATCGGTATAATAAACACGTGAAAGCATGTGAAGTAAAGCTATTATAGTTCACTCAAATATATTTTCACATCTAGTTTTAGTTAACTGAAATATAACACAAAACAAAAATGAACTAAAATAGAATTACAGGGAAAATATTTTTAGTTTAGTTTAGTTTTTATTTAAATTTGGCAAAGACATTGATAGATGTGTTTGAGGCTCAACTGCATTTAAAAAGGGGATCAGCTTTGGGTTAGTATCTTGCCTAAGGATATTTGGCATGCAGACTGGAGCAGCCAGAGATCAAACCACCAGTCTTCCAATTAGTAGATGACCTGCTCTACATTCTGAACTACAGCCACCCCTAAATATTAATAGATCAGTGGTGGCTAAATCCTGCCTCTGACATTTTCCATTAATACAGTTTAAAAATTGAGAAAAGCTAGTATTGAAACGAAAAGTAAACAAATTGCCAAAAAACAAGAATTAAACTGAAACTAAACTGAATTGAAAGCAAAGTGCACATAAAACACATACTAATCAGAAAATTATAATAACTGATGTGAAGTGGTTATTAGAGTTATCAAGATTATCAGCATCAAAGTCTTTTTAAATATGAAATTTGAGCACAGTTCATCCCCTTAATGCAGTAATTACAGTGTGAAGCTTCAGGGTAAAAGAGTTCAAAGTTTTCACGTCTTCGTTATACTGTGAGCACAAAACATACAGGTGGAAGCCTTCTACATCTGGCACATACACAGAAAGATTACAGAAAATAAATCCCTAAATAAAATGAATTGTAATTAAAGTAAATTAGTTTCCAACAATTCCTATCAAAATCTTCTCCCATGTTGATCTTAATAAATCCCAATAAACTTGTGGTCTGAATATTCAAAGTAAAAAAAACAAAACAAAACAGGTGACGCACTGACACTACAACGTATTATTTACACAGTAGCCAGTATTCGTGGTGGATATAAAATAACTTTTAATTACCCACTTATTGAGTCTGTGTCTGATATTGTCTGTAATCTGAGAAGATGGGGCTGTTTTTCGAATTTTATACATTTCTCTCCATTAATCCAGCTAGTTAAGTGCTCTGATACTTGTCTATGGAACAAGAAGAACAAGAAGAACCAGAAACATTTTTGGCCATTCTCCAGCAGGAGTGGCCTAAACCTTTTGCACTTTTCACCGTGGAGGCTCTGTGGGAGCACTGGGGAAAAAAAAAAACACATCCAAAAAATGGTGCTGTAATTCCAGGGTTTGGGTGGTCCTTCCACATGTTAGGGGCCTAGTAACTGTTTTATTTCTCTCAGTGCAACTGCCCTAATTGTAAGCTGAGATAGTTTGAAGTGGAAGCAATGAGTAAGGGGGGTAAGTAAGCTACTGAAATTCTAGGTAACATCCAGTTAATACAGTCTTGCAGTCTTTCTGCATTTGTGGTATGCCTTTAAGCAATTTTGTGGTGTACGAGAAGAAGTTGAAGTCTGAGTAGGCAAATGAATTCTCAGTGCCTGCCTGGGCTCAAACGCCTCTCTCGAAAGTTTAATGTAGAGTAGAGTAAGGGACTATTTTGAGTGTTTGCTTATTCTGGAAGTATTTGTGATTGGACAAATTGTTAAATTTGTTAAACTGTACTTCAGGGTTTGGAGAACAGTTGTAGATTGATGTAATCGAGTTACTCAGTGGTTTTGTTGGACCTATAGAGCCTATACAGAATAAAATCTAATTTTGGAAGCACCATAACAGGTATTGATGACTCGCTGTAAAGGTCATCAGCAACTAAGAATATATGCCAGCAGGGCTGTCTAAAAAGTGGACCAAACTACCGATGAAAACTAAAAAATGATGTATTAGAAAAGAGAACTTTCTGGCAAAATACCTCCCAGACAGAAGTCTCTAAAAAAAAAAACCCCTCTCCCACTGCTGTTGCACCACAAATCATTGTGTTAATAGATTAGTAATTACAGTTTTGTTTTTGTTCTTGTTTTTTTTTTTTTCTTTGACTCTTCTTGGTCTAAGGATGTCAAAAGAATTTCTGCTGGTATTAAACTTTGATATTTAATTCTGTTAAAATTAGATTCCTTTCTTCCCATTCATTATTTTTCATTCGGCTGCTGTTATTTATCATTGAATTTAGAGTTTGGTGGGGTTTTTTGCTACTCTGTTTTGTTTCGTTTATACACAAAATGATTGTCTCGTTGCCATAAATGCCTCATCTTTTCTACTGAATAGTGGGGGATTTTTTTTCTTTTGGTTTCTGACAGTTTAAATGTCACATAAGTGGAAATTTGAAATCTGTCATCTCACAAAATTCCATCCATACATTTTCTATGACCTGTAAGGGTCCGTGTCATGAGGACAGCAGTGTAAATATAGCTCTTCCTGTCCATCCTCACTGTCTTCAGCTCTTCTTGGTGTTCCTAAGCCAGCTGAGAGACGACATCTCTGCTGAATGTTCTGTATCTGCCCTAGAAAATCTCTCAAACACCTCGACTAGGATGGGACAAGGAGGCATCCTAGTCAGATGTCCGACCCCCCCTTTTTGTCTTTTCTGATGTAGAGGAACGTTGGTTATACTCTGTCCTCACCCTATTTCTAAGGGGGAGCTCAGACACTTTTCAAGTCCTTTCTACTGCTTGTATCTATGATTTTGTCCTTTCTCTCATAGCTCACAGCCCGTAGATTGTAGGAATCTTGACCAGTATATCGACATTTATTTGACAATGCTGGACTCCACTGTTTCACCACTTGTATAAATACTTAAAAGTTGCTACCTCAAGTAGAGGAGCTTACTTTCAAACCGGAGCAGGGATTTGACCACTTTTCCGGCTAAAAACCATGACATCACAATTAGAGGTGCACATCTCACCCACACCACTTCACACTCAGCTTTGAATAGAAAACCAGAAACAGTAGAACCCCACCCCAGAAAACAAAGACGTAATTCTGTGATCACACATCTGATAACCTCAACCCCTTGGTTGTTCTTAGAAACCGAGAAACGGGACCAAATCTCTCTGATTTATTGGCAATGATGTGACTTGATATGGTTGGATGGGTGGATAAAAACATTGTCAATTACATGATATAGTGACTGTAGACCAAATCTGTGTTTAGTCTTGTTGCCACAGATGTGTCATCATTTTCATTTACGTGGGTAGGTACCAGGCATCCAACCACAGATGGGGAGTTTACTGATTTCTTTTGCCATACAGCTTGTCATTACATAGATGCAAAATGGGAAATCCCCTCCATCCCTGAAAACCCACTGAGGTGTATCAACTAATAAAGCAACTGAACTGATAAAACATCGTCTATATTACCGACACCCCATGACTCAGGCGAATTAAAAACTTTCATAGACATAAAAAATAACATGTTGACGAAAGCTATCAATACTAGCAGCCCTGATTCTCTGACCAGCAGACCGCAGAGGCGGATTTTACTCCAGGGGCTGTTTCTAGGAATGCATGCATTTTGAAGATGTTTTCTTTTGTCACTGAAATGCAGCAGTAAACAACCTACAACCTGTTCGTGCATGGTGATCAACAGTTTTTGAAATGTTAAAGCAGGATTCTGGCACGATATTGAGAGCTTTAGTAGTACCAGGATGGTGTCTGGTTCATTCGTTCCAACACTGTGGCCTCACAGATGCGTAAGTGGGTCATATTAAATGGGAATATGACCTATGTTAGGAGGAGGTAGTAGAGGGAGCTTGGCACACTGCCTGACGTTTTGTGCTCAACACGACCATAGCTGATCAATGCTGGGTCCATTTCAGACACAGTTGCTGCCATCTGCCATTCGTGCTGTCTCGTCTCTGTAACCCATGCTTGTGAACTGACCCTTTGTACAAACACTTATTTCAGCGTAATGCTTTTAACCTTTTATTGCACCCAAAATACTGTTAGTAGGTGTTCGCACCTTACGCCAAACCACAGGGAGGGAGATGGAGGATGTAAAGAGGGGGGAAAAAATGTGTGAGATCACGGGGCCGGGAAGTTCAGGTAATTCTGTCGCGGTTTTATTCAGGGGAATTTTTCTTTTTTCTATCCTGCACATTGTTTTTACACCAAGCTGAGCCTTCACTTAGTTCAAATTGGAGAGATGAAAAATAACCTTTCAAGTAAACTGCCTTTTGACATCAGCAGCAGCATATATATTTTTTCTACTTGTAATGAATGGTTAAAATCCCACTCCTGGGTGGCTGTTTAGCTCCACTTCCCATTCCACTGCCGAGCCTTTATTTTCACATGCTTCCAGGAAGTTAACTGTGATTGGCTTTGACTGTGTAAGCTACGCAATAAGAATTCTCTAAATGCATTTTCAACTTGATCTTGTCAGTGTGCGAGCTTCTATGAAAGCTATACTCCCAAAAGAGTATAACCTCAGTTACTGCCTTGTAATAAATTAGGCTAGCACGTTATCTTATTTATGTTTGTTGTTTCAGAAATATAATAAGTAGCATTGAGGCATTGTTGGGAACTGTTTTAAGATGGACTGGGGGCTCAGTCAGCAAACAATGGTTGTCATAACTAAGCCTTTTTTAATCCCCGCTGCTGCTCACCATCTAGACATAAAGACCAACAATCTCCTTTAAGGATTATCTACTTTGCAAGGGTATCTGCTGTGTGGTTTGGGCTTCGCATTGTGTGTAGCTTTGTAAATATGAAATTGTGTTGGTATTTCTATCAGTATTTTTATGCTACATTTAATAAGTAATAATATTGAAAGGCTTTTGATAGAGCTGCTCTACAGACTGTGTATCTGACAAACAACTTAAAACCACGAAAGCATGTTGAATCTGAAAGTATTCTTCAGAAAGCAATCTGAAGTATTTGTTTGTCTGTGTTTATGTTTGTGTAGTCTAAGTAACTCACTCATGTGATAGTTACCAGCAGTTCAAATGAAATTTGATGGTAAAACCAGTTTGAACTACACTGAACAGCATCAAAGCTTTGGGGTTTGGTTGTTTTTTGCTGGTTTTTTTAAAAAAAAATTTTAAGTCTGTTTTGTAGCTTTTGGCTTTATTTGTACAGTGAAGGAGATAGACAGGAAATGGGGGAGGAGGAGAGAGCGAGGCAGTGACACGTATCATAGATCTGACCCGGCTAAGTTTAACTAACAACGAGTATTGTTGAGCAGAACCTATTTTTCATATTATCTTTAGGCTATAATTAATTTTCATGTTCTCTTCTTTGACATACACACTGTCTGGAAAAACACGGCAGCTTCCTTTATGCTTAATCTGTAGACAGACTTCTTATCAAGTGAGGAGGAAACGAGATGTGATTAAGAGATGTCAGCAAAGTAAATAGTCTTCATTTGCAAGTCATTTGAGTGGATTTCCAAGATACATATTGTTAATTTGAACTGTTGGTTAACATAGGCAAAAGAAAAAAGAACTAAATACATGATTACTTGTTACAGATACTGGAAGAAGGTTTAGATGAAATAAGTGACACAGGAAGAGAGAGCTTGTCATGAGATATACAAGTGCCTCCATGTTGTATTTCAGACTCCTCGAATAACCACAATAGCTGGTTATATTTCCTGTTTTTCCTTAGTATGAGAAAGCTGTGGTGAATATTGTCGTTGGACTGGTTCTGCTCAGGCTGAATCATGTTACCAGGGAGGCTTCATGAAGTGTACCGAGTGTGT
>NW_005187428.1:1148570-1162699 GCF_000239375.1 Pundamilia nyererei | reverse complement strand
AAAAGTCACCAAGTGCACCTCATGTGAGCATGAGGTAAACTACTGTAAAACAGTGCAGCTGTTGATATTCTATTCTAAAACCAAGAATATCAGACAGTGAAGGCCTTTCCTCGAGGATGTGATCACAGCAGTGTTCGGTCGTGTGTTTATTGGTTGTAGTTTTATACCATATAGGCTCCTTCATAAAATTCACTGCAAAAAAACTGTTGCTAACCAAACTCGTTGTTTCCGTGTTGTGTTATAGCAGTTGGTAGGTTGGTCTAGTCTCTCTCGATTTGAGATAGTAGTACACGTAACCACACGAGCCGTCATCCTCTCCACATAGCCGTCGTGACTTCACCACTCGTCACTTTGTGGTGGTCCTCCTGCTGCTCTTTCCAACCAGGGTGGTTCTTCTTGTTTGTCAAGAACGCAACTGCATTCATTAACAAGTGTTACTGCAAAAACACGATATTTTCCAACAACAGGGCAGCAGTTGTTGCACAAAAGAGGGAATAAGTTGGTCGGTTGAGCTATTTAAGCCTGGAGAAATGTGACTGTTTAAAAATGAACTAGGCTGACGCTGCTTTGAAGATTTGAAGCTGTGTTTAATCAGGAATCCAGCTGTGCAGATTTCTCGACGTCCTTGACTCAAAGCTAACTTTCCTTGTTGTGTCTTTTCTTCATCTTGAGTCGGTTTGTGATCTCTCTCTCTTTTTTTTCTTTTTTTTAATGTCTTGCCCACGCTTTACTGTGATATAACTCTCTGACGTTAATAGCCAATAAATTCTCTTTTGTCTCCCAGAAACACAGCCATGGGGAAAGGATGCGTTGCAGTCACCAAATACTTTCTATTTCTCTTCAACCTCCTCTTCTTTGTAAGTATCTGCACATGCATTGCACACACTGTTAGAGTAACCCAACTTTCACCTTGTCAGCAGTTTTGTTTAGCTAAGCTAGACAGACGAGTATGCTGCATCCTACACTTATGACGCACTTAGAGTTGCATGATGTCTTTCAGGGTTATATTTGAATAACTGTCAGATGGTGCCAGGGGATGGTAGAGATACACAGGGAAATGTCGCTGTGACTCTCTCTGTGATAGGAGATATGAAGTTCGGTCAGGTCTAAATTACAACAGATGTTTTCTGTTTGTTTCCTAGTCGCTTGGGCTGGTCACAACATAAAGTCCAGAGGTTCATACAACCCCAGACTCCTAAAACTGACTCTGCGAGGATGTCCAGACCTTTCTAGTGGGTCTGTGGCTGTAAACCTGATGCAGACCTTTTGATGTGAATGCGCCACTGGTGTCTAATAGGAAGCGTGTGTGTCTGTGTCAGTGTTTGTCCATGTGGACAGATTAGTCTAGGGGAGGTTAGGGGAAGCCAGGAAGTGGTGGGCTAATGATGGCAGCCGGGAGCACAAGAGTCTCTCTAAATGAATGGCTCTTAACGAAGGCTTTAATTACTGCTGGGAGGTTGGGGAGGGGCAACGATACAAGTGGATAGCTGGGGAATCAACAGAGCCTCTTATTTGGGAATTTGCCCCCTCTACAGTGCCCCACAATTTCCAAACAAGGCCCCGCTTAATTACATTGATAGTCTCAGCTTCATAGCCTCATCACAAGGGTATATAAAGTAAATCTGATAATTTTTGGAGGCTTTAAGGAACCAATTACACTATGTTCCAATTTCCAGTTCTGTTATGAATACTGATGTTAATTGTGAGAAAAGCCTGTGGAATGACTGCCTCCACATCCTGTTTCTTTCCAAATGTTGTTATGAGAGAAAGAGAAAGGCAGACAGAAACACAAGGGACAAGATGCAATCAGATGTATCCCACATGTGACAGACCAAGAGAGCAAAAAAGAAAAAAACAAACCAACTACAAACCGCGTGTAAGACATTAGAGCACATATTGTGCCTGATTTTTCTCTGTCACCTCCACAGGTGTTTGGAGCCCTTATCCTGGGCTTTGGACTGTGGGTTCTGCTTGATAACAAGAGCTTCATTGCTGTCCTACGTAAGTACCTCCTCTCTACAACTAATGCAGATTTTATCCCCTGAGGCGCATTCCTAAAAGGTCACGAGGGTCTGCTCACACCTTACTAAAAGTGTGACTCACATATGAATGTTGATGACTTCCTGTGCACCCTGTAGAGATACATACTGACAGGCACATCTGTGAGAAGTGGGTTACTCAGGGGGGATGACGGGCTCTTGATTACTAGGGCATCTTAAAAGGTTTCATCTTAGGGTGGAAAATGGCAGTTGTATCCCCCTCCTCCACTTTCCACACTTTGAACTTGCCCGTTTTCTTAGTCCTACAGATGGCAGAGGTGCTAGATAACATTTCCCACTTGTACAGATGTTTTCACATATCTACTTGTAGACACTGCATAGTAAGAAATACATTATTATTGCAGTTATCAGCTTTCTTAAAGATAGAAACGTCTCCAACTACTGTGAAGAAGACTGGAGAAAGCATAATGAAGCCCATGTCCAGATTTGCCTGAAAAAGCAGAGAACCACGGATGGAAACTCTTAGTTGCCATAAATCTCTTTTATAAATGCTTTCAGTGTATTCATCCCAAGTGGAGCATTTCCAAGAGCAGCAGTCAAGTTTTTTTCTCAGTTTGTAAAGAGAAATTCCTTCTTTTTATTGTCTGGCAACTTGGTACATGTTGGAAGTCAGATGCTGCACTTTCTTCTACGTGACTCTGATACCTCTTTCCTATAGGAGATCTGCATATGTCGTGTTTGCCAAAGCAGGGTCTCATGTTCCATTTAACTCAACCTCTGATGAGTGGTTGTGACCTGATTCACTGTGCCAGGCTAGAAGGGCTGTGAGATTTACTGCTCTTAGACAGACTCAGTTTGAATCAGTCAAATTAGATTAATTACTGTTTTGTTAATTGTTTCGGCGCCTTGCATTGTTTGGTTTTACGGCATCGGTTGAACTTTCCAGTGATTTTTAACAAGTACGATTAATGGGCTAAATAGAAGTCTGAATGATCAAAAATAAAAGTTGAGTTCTTTGATAATGAGATAAGAAAATTCTAGGTCAAGTAGAGCAGAAGTCATCTGTATTTTGGTTGGAAGTTTGGGGTTATTTTTTCATTTGCTATCTTGATCGGTTGTTTGTGAAAAGAGTAGAGTTTGATCAAAACAATCTCTAGAATTGACCTTTATTGTCCTAAAACTTAGTGAGTCCAAGGTTGTTGTTCAGCTGAGTTTGGTTATCTCAAATTAGGCCTTCAGGAAATAAAGGCAGTAGAGTGTGCATCATCCTTTTCAGCCTCAGGCCTATTGTTGTGATAATCCAGCTGTTCCCCAAGAGATAGCATTATTCATTCATACCTTATTCGTGCTAGGAGGAGTCTAATGACCTCCCCCCCTACTTGTATTGATGTTCCCTATACCATGGACTGGTCAAACTCTGCTCCGCCTTGGATATCTAACCTCACAGAAAATATCTTATCACTCTGCAGAAGAACAAAAGCTCCAGCCAGCTCTGTTTATTGACTCTTGTGCATTCCCCTCAGAAGCTTGGTCTGCCTATAAACAGGATCTTTGTGTTTTTAGTTTCCATTCTTTATGAGTTATATTAGCAAAGGCCTTTGCAGCTGTCCCAGTGACTTCAGGCAGGGAAACTATGAGGATGTTGTGGTTTCAGGCGCCCCTGCCCCCCCTCTTTTTAAGTTAAAAAAGACATCTTCCCCTCACTATATACTCGTCTATATCAGAGCACCGATGTTAATAGTTTACTGTAACATGATGCCTTCAGTTTATCTTGCTGGCGTTTGCTAAAATACAGCGTGCATATTATTTAGACAAGTCAGCCTGGGAGTCAGGGAGAAGAGGTATGTGAGACGGAGAGCGCGCCAAAGCACTGTTTGGAAATGTGCTTCATATTAATTCCGAAACTTTTACAGAGGCACAGGGAGAGAAAAAGAGAACATGCTGGAAAAAGATTTTCTTTGGACTCTTTCAACTCAGAATTCAGCAAAGTAAAGGAAAAAAAACTTGATCTGCCTGTGTTTAATTTTTAAACCTGTGCGTATAGTCAAGTATGACTTTTTGCCATCTGTATGGAAGCTCAGTGTGTGGCTTCGGTCATGTTTACAGAAGGACCTGCAGCACCAAACAATCCTAACTCCTGCTCTCCCTCGCCAGCCGTCTTGAAGGGCACCATGAGTTTTCCTTCTTTAAATGGAAAGTTCCATGGAAACCACTGAAGTAACTATTTTAGAATATCTAACAGAGACCTACATAGAAACTTGCCAGAGTAGATGACAGAATAGCACAGTAACCAGGCTAATACATGCTGACTGCAGGAGGATGCTATGTTTTTGGTATTACTCCAGAAGCACACAGATGCAGGAAGCTTGTAAAGAACAGTTTCTGTTCTGCTGCTGCAACCTTTGAAACACCTGCAACTGGTCTTAGGAGTACAAGGAAACTGTTGTTTTGTTTTTTATTTAAAAAGGCTTCCTTTTTCTAAATGTGTGATGAAAAGATGGAAAGAAGAACTAAGCGGACTCAGTACCCCCGATTGTGTTTTTCAGTTAGCTGCTGCCAAGGTTTTTGTAGTGAGTTATGTTAACAATCTAAAACTAAGTGTGTTGAAACATTTCCGTTAACTGAAATTAGCCTGCATTTTATACTATGCAGGCTAATTAAAATATACAGCTTTAATTCTGTTTGGTGACATTTTTCATACAGAGGCTTGGATGTCTACATGATTGTATAATTCTGTTTGTGAACTAAAATGTTGCTTCTTACAAATACCCATGTTATTGCATTAGAGTTGCACTGCAGTTCCTCAAACTTCTGGGTGTATGTTATTAGTTTGCGTAAACACCGGGCTGCATGAAAACCACACACAGAACATCTAATTTAAACTCTGTAGTTAATAATCATAGCACACCGGTTTACCATCTACATGGAAAATACATGTTTGCGGTCCACTGTAGCTGCATACTCTTCAAGTGAACCTCTACTTCAGTGCGTTGAATTACACTAATAAGTGTAATGATGACAATATAGGAAGCAAAATGTAGCACATATCTTGCTGTGTCATGTAACTTTTTCTTTGCTTTTCTCTCTCGTCTGACTATGTAAATGTTGATTTGTTGCACCTCTAACTAGAGCCTTAGAAATCTCTTACATGCATTAATATATTTAGTGTTGCTAAATGTTCTCGCTCCGGCTCCTAACTGTACCTACTGTATACTTTTATGCATGTCCCCTAAATCCCTGAGGTTAATTACTGAAACCCGTGGACATCTGTTGCTTTTGCAGCTACTAGTTGGTTGCGTGTGTGTGTGAGGGGAGGGTTGGGCGTGCGGTTATGAGAAAGACAGAAATAACATGCCTCAGCTGAATACCGGATATAGAACATACAGCATGGTTGTCTGCCTCCCTTTTAATGTTACCTCATAAACACTCGATACACGGTGACCTCATCACTTTCAGAAAGTATTCTTAAACCACCACAGCATACACTGTTATGGTAGCCCATGTCGAATCAGCAGTGTACATGCATTCAGTCACATCTTGTTCATAGTTTTGGTAAGTTTATATCACGTATTTAAAGGTGTTTCAGCACTAACAAGAAATTACTGTAAATGCTGTAAAGGCTTCCATTTAGTGTTCTGACAAGTTGCGTGAGCTATAAAATATTATTTATAGTTAAGACAGGATATGAAAATGTCCTGCAGCCATAAAGATTTTCTATTTATTTTTGTTTAATGATGCATCCTGTTCCGATAAGTGCAGATGATAAAGTGTATCATGGAGGTTTTCAAAGTAACATGGTGCTAGTTCAAGAAGAGCTAATGTTCCTTCTTTGCAGTCATAAAGTAGAGTAATAAAGTTTAGCTTGATTTTAACAATCTTCAGAGATATTAATATTGACTGTGCATCTGACAGAGCACATATAAAGAAAAGCAACACAGAAATCTATTCACAGATATTAGAGGTGAGGTGTCGGAGCCTTTCTGTCTGTCAGCTCTTTTACCAAACTGTCGCGAGTGAGTTATCTGATTTGCTGTTTTGTTTGCTTGGCCCAGGAATCCTTGATAAGATGGAGCCATTTGACAGAGCTCAAAATCTAGCCTCATCTGTGGATTGAGCTTGGAGTCTTTGGAGCTCTTCCAAAGCAGATAACACACAGAGTCACATAATGGCTCCAATTTAGCTCCTCTCCAACCTTCCCAGTGCCGGCCCCCTCCTCCTGCAGAATCCCTCCCACTCTACATACCAGAAAGGGAAATCAATTTATCTCGCCACACACTGACTTGTCTCAGTCTACTCTGAGAGAAAAACCTTTTGTGTGAGAAAAGAAAGCTTGCATGATTTCAACATAGAAAATTTGCTCGGTGAACGAGGTTTGGCTAACCGTAACCTGTGTGTGTAAAAATGTGTTTGCAGAAGTAAAAAGGCCCCCACATATGTGGTGCAAAAGTCGGTCTCATTTGGCCTGCTAGACACAGTTGCATTTGTATTACAGTTAGTGGAGAAAAAGAACAGAAGTCAGGGGCCTGTCACCATAAAAATCATGTTTGTGCCACCCTTTTACATCTCAGGAATTCTATATGTTGATCTCTTTCTGTGCCCCTGCCTGTTTCCATCTTCTCCAGAGGAATCATCAGATACTGTGAAAGTGGCCTCATACATCCTCATCGGAGTGGGTTCCCTGACGATGGCCATGGGCTTCTTTGGCTGCATTGGATCCATCTACGAAGTCCGTTGTCTTCTGGGTCTGGTGAGAAGCTACACTGACTTTAAACTCTTTTTAATCTCTTTTGCCTCTATCTGCAATCGAGTGCATAATTAAAACAGTAAATACTGTTCGAGGTATTGTTTCCTACTTATTTATATTTATTCTCTTATCGTTTTAAACACACAGAAGCTTAATTTTATTTAATGAAACATTCACCTAGCTGCTTGAGCTCTCAAGGCTAAGAACATGTGGTATATTCCTGCTGACATTAAAACCCTTCAGCATTTCTGCTAAATGTGTGCTGCCAGGCTATCACAGCATGTGTGGATTTACAGGTGGTGGGGTGGGGGGGATGGGGATAAAGCCAGTAAAATGTAGGGGATACAACAAGAGTGGGGATGGGTGCGTGACCTACAGTGTTAAACCTGCAAGGGGTTAACTGAATAACTGCTGTGACCTACTTCTTCCAGTGACAGTGACCAGCTGGCAGTAGAGCGCCACACACACACACACACACACACACACACACACACACTGAGGGAAGACTGGAAAAGCTGGATGTGTCTGCCCAAAAAGTGTTTTTCTCTTATTCTGTTTTGTTTCTATTTGTTACATGTGAATAAATTTCCATTTATTAGAGTTGATAATTTGTTTACTTTCTATCTATTCAGTACATTAACTGTGTGAGGATGAGATGCAATAAAAAAAAGTTAAGAGAACAGGTCCAGATTATAAACATTAAAAGCTTTACCGTTGGCTGATCTCACAATCTTCTCCTACACTGTTTTCAGCACAGCTGCTATCTTAGTCGAAGTCCTGTTATGACTCTTTACATTTATGCCTCTGCAATATTCATTGGATCACCTCCTGTGTGTCATAACAGCGGACCTGCAACTTGATTGTCATTTTCATGAAAAGGATGAAAATGTAGGGAAGCAAAACTGGTGAGCGGTCCAGAAACTTCTGCGTTTTGAGTGTGCTCTGAGCTGACAGGAGATGGCTGGCTGACATGCACCATAATTCACATCACTTCTGCTGAATGTTCTTCTTCAGAAGCCCCAGAAAGTTCGAATAGAGCTCCACGTTGACAGTTTCACCGCAGGGAATGAATTCACTGTGCACCATGTTGGAAACTAAAGTGACTAGTATGCCCTCGGTCTCGCACCTCTCCCCACACACTTGCCTTAGGGCTTGGAAACTGTGGAGTCTGACACAAACTTCAGGTTGATTTGAAAAGACAAGTTAAAGTTTGACCTCTGTGCAAGTTTGAGGTCTGTGGTTTAATCATAGAGCACGGAATAAGATCTAAAAACAGCATTCATGCTGGAACTTGTCGGGACCAAAGCAGCCATGTCTGAGAAGATAAGCTTTAACGTGAGATTGGCCTCATTAAATTCTTCTGAATCTGTTTTTAGAGGGGTTTCTTTTTCATTCAGAAAAAGTGTCAACACTTGTTTTGGTGTTTTGGCTGCCCAAAAATAACCGAGTTTCATGATATTCAGGACTTAATAATCTATTTTCTATCTATCAGCTGCATGTGGCTGGATATGTTAGTGTTCGTTGAAAGTCTTCCTGCTGCTACTAATTAAAAAACCTAAACTAAACCAGCAGCCTATAATTACCTTGCTGTGAAACTGTGCAAAGCTGATGGGAACTACAGATATATGTTCACCAATACAAGCTTTCTTACTTCATTCACTCCTGTTAAATAAATAATTATTTTATCTGCTTTAAGATTTGCATCGGTGTTTTTCATCTCTTATCAGTGGTTATGTAAAACTGACATACGTCTTTGTCCCCCTCACAGTACTTCACCTGCCTCCTCCTCATCCTCGTTGCCCAGATCACTGCTGGAGTTCTCATTTACTTCCAGAGAGATCGGGTAAGAAGCTAGTTTAGTTGATCCTGCTTTACTCTCTTCCCCTATATTTTTTTCACATCTTCTTTCTTTTTGTGTTATATTTGTTTCCTTTTTTATTTTTACCATATTTCCTAATTTAACCTGTTTCCCCCGCTTCTCGTGCATTCTACCACCTACCACTCCTCCACCCACTAGTACAGTTTGGGCCCACTGGGTATTTGTTTCCCCTTCACAGCTTTCGCTGGCTGTGTGTACATGAACCTGTAAGGAATCCAAAGTTCAACAAATGGAAAGTTTCAGTTTGAGTTTGTGTCATGTGATTGGATTGTGAAAAGTGAGATAAAGAAGGAGGACAGGAGACATGTGATAACAGTACCGGAAGTAGTTTGTAGGTTGCTGTAATCGAAGGCTTTCGTCATCATATTAGTGATGTGGAGCGAGTGTGCTGGAGAATCGCATTAAATGATGTTTTTAAAGCTTTAATCATATGAAATAAGTCTGTCTTCATCTTCTATACGTTAGTACTTTTCACCCCAGAGGCAGAAATTGTCATCGTATTAACTGTCACGTCACCCATTTCTGCTCTTTAAAAAAAAAAAAAAAAAAAGTTTTAAACAACAACAACCAAACTGTGGCAAAGTTTAATCCTTTGATAGATGTTATTAGCTCGGCAGGGGGGCTTGAATTAAAACACAAGCTGGCTAAAATAAAAACCATGACAAACAACACCAAAAAACAGCTTAAGATTTTCAAAACGTATTGGATTAAATTTTAAAAAGCTGTTGCGTAGCTGTAAATGTGTTTTTCTGAACTCCTGATGTTTTAATGTTTTCCCCCCTTAAAACCTTTCTTATACAGGTCAAACCAGTAATAGCACCACCTTTGTGTTGTTCTAAAGGGAGTGTTAAGTTGGAGCACATAAACATCTAAAACCGGTTTTGTTCTCTAAACATGGCCTTTCTTTTCCAAGACATAAAAAGCTTTTCCCTTGATAAACCTCACCACTGCGCTCAGGATAGGTGGTGGCTATTTCAGCCCTCCAGCATTTATATGCATGTATGTGTACGTACATGTGTATCTGCGTATCTGTAGCCCAAGACACCCTCCCTGTGTTTAAGGCTCACCACAGGGCAGGGTGGTGCCCATTCCCAGAATAGGGTGAGGCTCTCGCTGTAGAGCCTCAGAAGCTGCATCTCTGCCACCGCTCTGTGGTCGTACACACATAAACACGGAGTCGTTCTCTTGCTAAGCTGTATTTGAACAATGTTTGAGCCCAGCAAGAGACGTCACATAGAAGAACCGACTGCGGCGGTGCTCGAAGAAGCATAAATTTAAAATTTGGAAAAGAAAGATCATCTGTGGGATTTGTGGGGGGTTGTTACTTGTTTATTTGCTTTCCTTCATCACCACTGTTTCACTTCCCCTCTCTGGCTGGTGTTCAACCTTTTTTTTTAATGCCTAAAATAAAAAGCACTTTTATTTACGTACAGCCATGGTGTGTTTTCTGATTCTTAGACACTGATAATAATATACTCGTATTCAATTCCAGTTGGCATATGAGATGGACAGCATTATTAAGACTGTGATCATCACCTACCCCAATAACAGGACCACAGAGCACCCCTTGGACTACATTCAGAGGACGGTGAGTTGACGCTTCAGTGTGTTTCCACGCCTTGTCGACCGACCCCCCCCCCCCCAAAAAAAAACCCCAAAAACATTTGTTTAGATTTCAGTTTGGATTGTTTTGGTGGCAGGCGTGATTACTCTAAATAATTCTTCAAGAATCACATTACAATACATTATAAGCAGCTTTTCTATCCTTTTTAATGTGTAACTCAGTCAATCAACAATTATCATGCAAGCAGCTAACGGTGTGATTGCAGCTTTCCATACATCAGGAGAGACTAATTGTGCTGAATAGTTGTAGGTCTGTAACCTGCAGCCTTCGTCTAACTTAACTTTCATCCAATCCGGTGGGCTCCCTAAGTTCCATCACATCCACCGTTTTCTGGAGACAGCCTTTTCAGAACTATACAAATAAAACTGATCTGAGGGATACGTGAAAATATGTGTATGCTTTGCACTTTGGATGAACTAACTCATTAAACTAATCAGCCTGTACCCAGTTTCTTCCCTCTCTTCTTCCACCTTTCCCTCTTTCTTGCCAAGCCTCTTTCCTCCTGGTCTTTCTGAAAGCAGCAGCCAAGAATACATTGTTCTCAAATATCATAATACAAGTACTCATTCACAGAGCCAAGGGATTTGCTAATTTTGGATCCAGTTTCATTTCCAATTCATTTTTGTCTCTTTTAAAGAAATAAAATGCAGCAAAATCTTTTCAATCCATCCTCTGTGGAGGTTTTTGTGTTTCTAACTTGTCTCACATCCTTGCTTTCTCCCATATTACCAGATGAAATGCTGTGGTTTTACTGGGCCGGGCAACTGGTCTGAGAACCCTGTGGTCAAGAACAGCACCCAGGTGCAGTATTCCTGCTCCTGTCGTAATGATTCCTTGCCTGGAGTGGATAAGGCGCTAGCAGGCCTGTGTTCAACCTTGTCCTCGGATCCACCTGTTTATGAAACGGTAAATAACACAATGTAAAGTCTGCAGCCTCCTGTCTGTGCGCTAAGAGTTGAAAATTAGGCGAGCAACTGTTAAATTATACAACCAAGACTGAAATTGGTTTATTTCCATACCATGATATCGCTGCTTATACAAATTATTATTATTATTATTATCATTATCATTATTATTTTTGGTATTTTCTTTAATGTTTTCTCCAGGCAGTGGGACAGCCCCAAAATACTGTAGTAAAATTAATAATATCACAGTATTTAAAAAAAAAAAAAAAGGAATTGATGATCTGCATGTTTGATTCGGCCTTTATACGTTAGAGAGGCACGGCTGAGATGGTTTGGACATGTGCAGAGGAGGGTTAGTGGATACACTGGACAAAAGAAAAGAGGAAGGCCACAAAGAAGATTCATGGATGTAGTGAAGGAGGACGTGTAGACGGTTGCTGTGACATAGGCGAATGTTGGGGATGGGATGAAATGGAGGCAGATGATCAGAGTTTTACTACAGTTATTATCACTGCATTTAAAAAAGTATCTTACTTACTGATTGGATGTGTACTACAAGAAGTATAGACTTATTTGAAGTACTTTGCAGCTGCACGTAAGCATAGGAATGATTTTAAATTTATGATTCTTTGTTTTAGGGAATTTAACGATTTTCAACCCTTAATGTTTGTGTCTGATAAGGCCCAATCAGCATTAAGGTAAAGTAGATGTCGGAGTTGAATTTGCAGTAGTCTTAGCAAACAGATTACTGAAGCTTTCAGACTAAGACTGGGTGGAGATCTTAAAACACAACTCTGTTTTAAGGGGCCTAAAACTGTGGAGCAGAATGGACAGTAGACATAAACAGAGCAAAAGTTACACGTTTCAAAATGAAAACCCACCAGTTTGGATTTTTGTTTTGTTTTTAAGTCCAGGCCATGGTTAGGGAGGTGACACAGACGTCACACCTTTAATCTTTACAGAACTGTTTGACTAAGACTGGCAGCTCAGTGTGCGACTGTGGTTAAACTCAATCAGCGCCGTGATCGGTGGCAGCCGAGGCAAATTGTTCATACTGCTCTGATTTATCCAAACAGCAGTACAACTCCACCGTTCTGTTGTTTGGTCTGCGTGTTTGAGAAACTTTACACTCCCCAGTCGCTCCCTTCCTCGGCTAAGCTAAACCTATTATTCTTCCCCTCACAGGCTCAACCCAGAGCTAACAGTTGTGCTTTCAAAAGGCTCAGTTCATGTCCGGCTGTGATCCTGTAATCATTCATCTCTCTGCATGTCCCCCCCCCCCTCTCTTGTTCTCTCCTGTAGGGCTGTAAAACCACCATAGAAACATGGCTAAAGGATAACTTGGGAGTTATTCTGGGGATCTGTGCTGCCGTGGCAGTCGTGGAGGTACAGTATCCGCCTCTTCCTGTTCTGATTTTTATCAAGAGTGCCTTAAGGCTGCCAGTATATTTGTTTTTAACTGCACCATGTCTGCGTTTGCTTGGATCGTAGCTGGTATACAGTTTCAAGTTAGGTCAGGCAGACACAAGATAAATAAATGCATTAAATTATGTTTGTTCATTACAACGATGGCAGAAAGCAAACATATGTGTTTAGATTATTGTAGTAGATAGACTTTATAATCCTCCATATATACTGCTATAGGCTACTTTTAACTCCTTCCTCATTCACAAAAGGTCACCAAAGTGGGTTTGAGTTCAAGTCGAAGACTTTTGTGGCATAACCACAAAAAGATCTGTGCCTTCTCTCGAGGTCTTTCCTTTATGGATCTTTTGCTTGTTTTGTTAGGTGAATGTGTAACTACACCGACAACAGCAGCTTAATCCTACACCCAGGTGCCACATGTACTGTTCCTTTAAAAGTTTGGTCTTCATTACCATACCTCTGGCTTCAGCCAGTTAGCTTAGCTGGAAGCAGAGTGAAACAGCTGGCCAGCATCTGTACATAACTCTTGTAGGCAGAATCTAGTTTGGTTAAAAAGAAAAGCTTCTCCTTCCTCTTTAACTGAATGTCAGAGGCACTAAAAGGAAAGTGAAGAAGCCTTTAGAAAACAAAACCTCCAAAGTTTTAGGAAAACCAAAAGCGTATTTATATAGCTTACCTTTTTTGAATAATATATAAATGTAGGTGGAGGAGAGTGTTTGAACCTTTAGAATTTGCAGTAAAATTGAAGGTGAAATTAGAATCTGGCTCTTTATGTTAAAAAAACTGGGAGGTATTGAAGTACGATCCTGACATCTGAGGTTGTGAATCATGGCTCAAAAGCGAGAGGCCTGAGGTCCTCAGAACAGAGAGCAAGCAGTGTTTATTTATGTAGTATCTGTCCCTGCTTTTTCTATATAATAATGTTTCCAGTAGTCTCAGTTTCTGCCGTTTTAGACTAAAACACGGTGCTGTCGTTTTCAAACTAAGACTGGATATGTAGTGTTTCCAAAACGTCTCACAGACAGGAATCACAAAGTGCTGACACAATGCAAAATTTTAAAAAGAAAATAAATTGAACAGCAGATTAAAAATTTTTAAATTAAAAGACAGTGTACAATATTTTTAAAAAATACCCTTTTTTTTGAAGCTAAACTAGGGTTAAGGGTACATTACATTAAAGCAGAATTTGGGGAAACACGTTTCTCATGCCTGTTGTAAATGGACATGTGCGGTTGAAGCTCTGCAGTGGACATAACTAAAGTATGTGAATATTGTTTCAAGACAGACTTGGAGAAAAAAACAAAGCCTGTGGTTCAGTAATTGTAGCCTGTTGTAAATACACAGAAATTCTTTGGTTTTATCACCTGCATGTTTGAGTGCACACTCTGCTCATCAGTTTCAAATGCAATATCTAAGCCGACAACTCCTCTTTCCTCCAGCTCCTCGGGATGATCCTCTCCATGTGTCTCTGCAAGAACGTTGGCCGGGAAGATTACAGCAAAGTGCCGAAGTACTGAGCTGATGCTGGAGCCAGCTTCACATCACACACACA
>NW_005187428.1:1141126-1148435 GCF_000239375.1 Pundamilia nyererei | reverse complement strand
ACACACACACACTTCTCAAGTGTGATATATTTGTGGACCCTAAGTTGAAAAGTTACTTAATTTTCCTCATTTTATTTGTTTTTATTTTTGATGGAAGCTTCTGGCGTTTGATACTATGCAAGTGTTCATTTGTATGTCGTCGTCTTTTTTCTTTTTTTTGTGTCCCCTTGGCTGACCTCAGTGATGCGCTTAACCCTGTAAAGTCATAAGAAAACTGCCAGAAAATTCTTCATTTATTGTGTCTTAATTGAAAATTCAGACACATTTTTTTTAATAAAAGGAAGTATTAATTTGCGTGTAAGCATTTAAATTGGTATCATCTTTGCCACAGCCATTTTTTATGTTTAAAAATGTTCTGTTGCTTTAAAAAAAAAGTGCAATTCATTGATGATGTAGAAGTCTCAAAAACTCATGTATCAAATGTACACCTGGCGCTACAGGGTTAACTGGTGAGAGAAAGAGAGCACTTTAGTGATATTGAGTTAGCTGAGAGCCAGTTATTCTGACTTCAAGGCACGGAGATGAGAGGAAAATGGGAGGGCGCATGCTACTATCTCAAGGTATTTTTGGTGCAGTGGGTGGAGGATGGATGCAGGGCATGGCTGCTGCGGTGGAGGTTTTGGCTTCTGTTGTCAACTCCTCGTACCCAGTAGCCCTCTGTTGACACCCACCACCGGCTCCACCTCATGCCTACCCATCATCTCTAAATCATGTCTGTCTTCCTTTCGGGTACGCATGATTCGTAACGAGCGGCTCTTCGAAATGAACTTTTCTGTTTGAAGTACGTATGCGTATGACGTGTTGAGTGAATATTTTATTTCTTTATGTTCTTTTTTAGTATTTTCATGTTATCTGTTCTTTTTTGTTTTTAAACAGCTGTATATATGACTTTAGATAGTGATCGTGGCATGTTGAGTGCTCGGTCAGCGTTTTATATGGGAAAGCTTTCACCCACATGTTCCTGTTTTAAGACGTCCTATTGTTCTTCGGTTCCTTCTGTTCTTGATGAAGAGCAGAGCACGGCTGCCCGTCAGCACTATTTTGGTCTGAATCGGAGAAATTGGATCCCTTGGTAAATTGTCATCAGTCTTAAAGCTATATTTTCATTTCCTTAACATGGCTTGGTTGTTTTTGAACTTACACACAGCTCTTGGCTTTTATTTTGAAAAGTCATTTTTTCGTGTGTCTTTTAGCAGCTGTGTGACCACAGTGGATTTCTTTCATAGCGTGACTGTTTTCCAAGAAGTTAGTTTATAGTATCAGTCCGTGAGAAAAAGGAAAGACAAAAAAAGTTGTAAGTTATTACATATTCAGAAACTGACTCTTCTCCCACTTATACTTTCTTCTCTAAAAATACTTTTTACAAAACCTCTTCTCTTCCTCATTTGTTTTTTTTAGCCGTCTTCTCCATAAAATCCCATCTTTTCACTTCAATACACTATTATAGCTCAATTTATGGTTAATGAGCACTTTCATGAGCCTTCGAAAGCGTGTTCAACACGCTGTAATTACAGAGGATTAAAAGCTGTTACAGTCAGCTTCTACTGCGTGAGCTGCCAAATTGAAAACATTAATTTAAGTTGAAGAAAAATGAAGGTTTCCTTAATGTTTAGAATACTTTGTACACTTTTTCCTTTGTGGAACTTTTAAGCCATGTTAGTAATTAATTGTTTCTTTTTATTACTGAGAATTATTAATAAACATGAACCCACTAGAAACTGTTGACTGCTGATTTCATTTTATTTAAAACTCCAGTTCGAAGTTGGTACGACTTCACGCACAGACTGGAGTCAATCTTTCGCAGGCTGCTTGTTATTTGTGTGTTCAGATGTCACGTTTGTTTGTTTTGTGTTTTACTCAAAGCAACCAGAAGATGGCAGTGTACACCTAACATTTGCACTTGGCTAAAATGAGTAAATTTCCCTGTTATGGCCTTTTATGTGTAAAATGAAAGACTTCTCATCACTGGATTAATTATGCTCTAAAACCCTGATTTATAAAAGCTACAGGTTTAATTAATGGGATTCATCCAGATTCTTATGAAATTGGTTATTTCACTACCTTTCCAGTTTTGCACCTCTAAGCTAATTAATTTCTTTTTTTTTTATTATAGTTTCTTTTCTTAGTTTTTTTTTTTTTATGTTAATTTAGTCTCACTGCCCCGTGGCTCAGTACAACAAAAAGCTCCACACGCAGAAATTTCGCTGCTTCAACAGGATTTTTCCCCAGTAAGATTGTCTCATGAGATCTAAATGCAGTGACTCTTATCAAGGAAAGCGAGCCCCATGATGTAATGTCATACCACAAGCTAATACCTCACCACTGCCTTTGCTGCTTTTAAAGGAAACAAGACAATTACAGCACAGACCTTGCTGCTCTAATCCACTATTGTCTAAGGCACTTAACCTCGGTGTAATGAGTACAGCTTAGTGTCCTCTCAGGAGGCTGCTTTTACATCTCATCAGTGAGCTTCAAGAGGCAAACATCACCTTATCATTTAAAGCACAACACTGAACTTAAACAACTGTGGCTGCTGAGAGGGCAGTCCAAAAGGAGCGAGAATTAAAACTTCCAAAACTTTTCTAAGATTTTCATGCTGGCAAAAACTCACACTCATCCTAGTTTGTTAGGTACGCCTGTTCAACTGCAAATATCTAATCAGCGAATGTCATGGCAGCAACTCCATGCATTTAGACATAAAGACATGGACAAGATGACCTGCTGAAGCGCAAACTGAGCATTAGAACTGAGAAGAAAAGAGACTTTGAATGTGGCATGGTAGGTCTGAGTATTTCAGAGTATTTCACTCCTGTCAGCTGATAACAGGAATCTGAGACCACAATTCAAACGGAGGACTGGAAAAATGTTGCCTGGTCTGTTGAGTCTTGATTTCTGCCTCAGCATCCCGATGGTAGGATCTGAGATTGAGGCAAGAAAGCATGGATCTGTCCTGCCTTCTATTAATCCTTCATGCTGCTGCTGGTGGTATAATACGATAATTAAGTGTAATTAGGCTTGATGAAACCCCACAGCCATGTCCATCCATCTATGACCATCAGTGTACCCATCTTCTGATTGCTGCTTCCAGCAGGATTTCACATCATGTTACAAAGCTCAAATAATTTCAAACTGCTTTCTTAAACATGTACTCAACACTATTCACTGTACTCAAATGGCATCCACAGTCACCAGATCTCAATCCAGTATCCTTTGTGATGTGGTGGATGTTTCCAGCTCCTTGTTGAAGCTGTGCTATGAAGAATTACATGAGTTCTGAAGGCAAAAAAGGAGTTTAAGCAAGGCGTAACCGTTGAAGAGGTTAATAGGTGTAGGTGTAAAGCTGATTACATCATTTGGGCAACACTATTAAATCACGGTAAAAAAAACATATATAATATGAGCCCGTCAGGTGTGCTCAGATATGAGTGTAGTTACAAGAAAGGCAGAGAAATCACAAAGGAACAAAACGATAACCATGCTGACAATTAGTCACACCGACTGAGTCGTTCAGCTCGAAACAAAAGACTTTTTTTGCTTGAAAGTCATATAATTACATTTGTCCTAACATTAACAGTTTTGCATCGCAGAAGATCATAAATCAGAAAGCAATCTATCCAGCACGTTTATCAATTCTTTAAATGTTTGCAGTTTTCAGAGGCTGAGGAATTTCATCATTTTGCTGTTTTATGTCGGAATAAAATGATAAAAGTTATGAGGAACGGGGTTTACCTAGCAGACTGGATCGCTGGTACAATCGGACGAGGTGATGATCCCAGCCTTCTTAAATCGTTTTTTTGTTGATTATAGGGCTGCAACAAATATTTGGTAACTATTTCATAATTATTTCACGAGTCATTTAAACTCTTTAACATGAAGGTGCTTTTCACCGTTATCTAATACACCAAATAACAAACTGATTATTCCAGGCTCATCTACTCCCACACGATTCTATAAAATAAACAACTACTGACAGAAGCCCTACATGTTATTCACACGTACAGTTACATACATTTCATTTTCTCTGCTACAGGCTGTGAGAAACAGGTCTACAGACCCCTGTAGAGCAGGGTGGTGCGCTGCTGCTGCTGGTTCATCAGATCACACACCCACACTCGCATTGTTCTGGTCGAACACAACGAGGAAGGAAACGTTCCTCTGTTTTTTTCCACATAGCTGTCAATCAGCGAGCGGAGGTCAAAGGAAGTGGGAAAGATGATGATCCCACTGAGACTGCATGAAATGAAAGAATGATTGATGAAGGACTTTAAATCCATCTCTTTGTTGAGAATATTTGATTAGGAGGCATTTTGGTGAATACCCACTTTTGTAAAATCTTGCAACTTCATTCATCCCACAGGATGTTAAATATATTTACATATAAAAAGATGATTGAATATACTTGTCATATCAAATGTGTGTTCTCTGCAGTCAACACACACAAGGTCTGAAAAAGGAACACGGTCAATTGCTGGGGTCTCTCTGCAGCCGCCCCTCTGCCTGTTTCCCCCTCATCCTGTTCTGACTGGGTCAGGGACATGCTCAGGCAAAAATCCCTAATCGCCCCTTAGTCATCCGTCGCCGGACCCCACCTCCACCTGCACACTGACCCCCCTCGCCAACTCCCTTCCTCCTGCACAGGCCGTGACTGTCTTTCCTGTTTTTAATCTCTCTAAGCGATCATACGTAAACAAACTGTGTGCACTCAGTCTGTTGCACACGTCCGCCTGAAAGATATGTTTAATAAAATAACTAGCTGGGTCCATCCCCTGTCTGGTGCAGAGCACTTGAAGCCCGAGGAGCTCTAATCAGAAATGAGGAGCATGAGTCACGGTGCCCCCTGTATGAGATCGAAAGAGGTTCGGCCCAGTTCCATTAGCTGTTTAAATTGTTTCTGTGATAGGCTGATAGGCGGCAAGTGGCGGCAGGTCAGCGGGTGTCCTCTGCCTCATTTCCTGCCCAGCAGCTTGGCAGGAATCAGAAGAATGATACTCTGACTCACACTCTGAGCCACCTTCCTTCCTCTCTCCTCAGCTCTTTATACCTCTGTCTCTCCCCCAACTCTGCGGGCAAATCCAGCATGATAAGGGCAAGCTCTCCTCTTCATGTGGCCTCTTTGGCCTGTGGAGAGTTAAGACTGCTGAAATCACTCTGGCACTCCGCTAACCATCGGGAGCCTGTGAAAACTTATTCAAGTCCAGTGAGATAGAGGAAAGGGAAACTGGCACGGAGAGAAAAATCTTGGCACCAAGTGTGGAGGAAGAGAGAGAAATAAGAAACTACAGCTGGACTCTGCGGTCAGCTGCCCTGTCTAATATTTTCCAGAAAAGCACCACATAAACTTTACTTCCGCTGGTGAAATTTTTGAAAAAGTACAACTCTTAAGCACTTATTTTTACCTGACACTTTATATTTTAAACCACTACATTTGAGGGGATTACCAGCTGACACAGGATGAGATAGAGGGTGTACAGCGGACAGATTGCCAGCCCATCACAGGGCAAACAGAGACATATAACAGCACACTCTCACAACCACTGAGCAGAACAAGCATTTCTTTGGACTTTGGAGGGGAAAAATCCCCCATGCAGAAACAAAACAGATATAAAAACCACAGAGAAAGGCCTCAGCTGACCAGATGGCTCAAACCCAGAATTGTTTAGCTGTGAAGCAGCAGCCTGTCCATAAGTACTTAAAAAAATATCTTATTTTCAACATTTCATGTTGATGTGAACAAAAAAAAAAGTTTAAAGTTAAATGGAAACCTGATTTAAGCCCAATTATAGCAGATGAAAAATGGGAGGAAACGTCTAAAGGTGGACGTAAATTCCCAAATAGCCCAAGATGGAAAATCAAAATCAAAATGAGACGTACCAATTATTACTTCAAAATATAATAACTCATCTGAACTTTGTTGGAGAGGTTGTGGCTAGATCGGGAATTTGCGATTAGCCTCATTTATTGATAAGATGTTCAAGAAGAGATTAAACAGATGTTGGGAGTTGATGCTATGTTAGATCTGTTACTTTATATATTGAGCATATGAGTGGATAATATAATAAATGTGAAATTTATATATATATTAAGAATTATGCCACTGTGAATGCATTTTGTTTTTGTCCCCAATTTTTGAAAAATTATTAGTTGACTGCAACAAAATCTTGGAAGAACGTCCTCACAGGCTGGATTACTCTGCCTCTGACGGTCTAGAAAATGGACTTTAGGTTAAGTGGTGATTCTTAATTGGCAGCAGGTGTCAGTGACTGTCTGTCTCTCTGTGTTAGTCTATGATAGACTGGCAAATTGTCCAGGGAGTGAAATGACCTCACCCAAAACCTAAATCTTACCTAAAAGTGTGAAACATTAAATAAACCCTGTGATTTAGCAGATTGTAGAACCACGTGTATCAGAAATAACTTGGAGTAATTGTTTTCTGTATGACTTTATCAGTCTTTTACATCGCTGTGGAGGAATTTTGGCCCACTCTTCACCACAGAACTTCAGTGGTGTTGAGGTCTGGACTTTGGACCATTGCAACACTTTGATTATTTTCACTCTGATGTAGATTTAATGCTGTGCTTGGGATATTTGTTCTTTTGCATGACCTAATTTGGGCCAAGCATTAGCCGTCAGGCAGATGGCCTCACATTTGACTCAAGGCTGCTTTCGTATACAGAGTCACTGATTCATCGACTCAATGACTGCAAGATACCCAGGTCCTGTGGCCCTCAGTCATTGTGTTTTACGGCTGGTATGAGGTGTTTTTACTCATATGCTGTGTTTGTTTTTTTGCACGGTCTGACCTTGAGTCCGTTTGCTGGGACGTCCACTCCTGGGAAGATTGGTAACTCTCTTGAAAGTGTTTCACCTGTAGAAAGATGGTTTTCATCATCCTTCTCACCGTAGAAGGATGGTTTTCAAATTGTTTAGAAATGTCTTTTAAACCCTTTCCAGACTGATGGGAAGATCGGTGCTGATGCCTTTCATCTTCACTAACCCACATCTGAATGTTTCAGACCAGAAAACTGCAAAACTACTTTGAAAGTTCTCCCACTCGTCAGCTCCTGGTTCCTTGTTACCCCCCCCTGCCTGTCCCGTTTGGTTCTTTGCAATCAGAATTATTGTCTAAAGGCCAAGAAAGATGCCCAACGGATTTACTTTACCAAATGGACCATCTCGGCCTTGCCGTATTGGTCCATTTGATTGACCTTTGTTTTTATTGTTTATTTTATTTTATTTTCACTTGCTACACACGGGACAGACATGACTGGGGGAAAGAAAAGGGAGAAAGAAAGAGGTAAGGAAAGAAAAA
>NW_005187428.1:1130078-1140439 GCF_000239375.1 Pundamilia nyererei | reverse complement strand
GACACCAAGAACCACCAATGCACCCATGTCTGAGGGCGTCTGCCACTGGCAGGGGGAGTGGTTGGGGGGATACCCCACCACTATCCTCTTTCTACCCTCATTCTTCCTATAGAAGCAGTAACATTGTACTTAGTTTTTCTGTACACTTCCTCTGCATTTTTTCTTAGTTTTGTTAAAAAAAGAATAATAATTACACGGTGTATTCAGTCATGTGTGGTTGTTAATTTGAGGTTGTATTTGTCTGATTTTAAGGCCTATTAATGGCCGTGTTATATTTATTACACATGATACATGTACAATAAATACAAACTTTGGAACTAATAGAGTTCATTTTCTTTTTTACCATGGCTACAGCATTAGATAGAGGCGCTGGACTCATAAATACAGTATTTTATACTTTTTTTTTTCAATATGGAGGTTTAAAAAAATCTGCTCTCATCCAACCTGAGTCAGCAATAATTTAGAATCAGATGGTGACTTATTTTCATCTGAGACCACCAACACACTCCTTATTAATTAGGTTTCATGCAAAGCTTTGACTGGTTTGAAACACGATTTTGTGTTGTAGAGAAATAATCAAGATAGCTTGCATCTTCCTATTTGAAAGCTAGTATAAATGTGCTAACCGTGCACATGTGGTTGACAGCAACTTTATATAAAAGCTAGATGTAGCCACAGTGACATTGCTTGTTGGGTTTGCGATGTTACTGTTTGTGCAGGCAAAAACGGTGTTCATCGTTTGAAAGAACACAGGTTTAAGACATTCCACTTGTTGGTTTCCATTTTCAGACCTAGAGGAAACAACCATCTTTTACATACTGTTTATGTATTTTCACTCGGAGTGCTATGTCTCGTGCAACATCAGCTCTGGCGCTTAGGATTAGGAAGTATGGTGGTTAACACTGTCACCTCCCAGCAAGAAGGTACAAATCCTCAGCAAGAGTTTAAATCCTCAGGCCTTTCTGTCCAATTTCTCTCTGGGGACTCTGGCTTCCTCCGACAATCCAAAGACACACATGTTAGGTTAAATGGTGATTCTAAATAGACTGCATAGTCGTCTGTGCGATACCCTGGAGGGCCAGTGCAAAAACTGAAAGAGAATATTACACTACATTAATGCAGTCGCTCTAACTCATAATCAAAATTTGATTGTGCAAGAAAATGTAATTGGAGGATCTGAATATTGAATCTATCATCTACAAAGAAACTGCAGACTGCGGTAGCACCTGTAGCTAACACATCTTCATGATCACACCTGACAGTTGTGCTTGAGGTACTAATTATTGTTCACTGTGTCCATAAATACCTCATAATAACACTGCAATCTTCTGCATCAGATTGCATTCTTCATCACTGTTTCCCTCCAGCTGTAATGAGATAACTCTGAATTGAATGTTTGAGGGTGTTTGTGTACGTGCCTGATGTGTTGGTATACTTTAAACATCTATGTATTTGTGAGTGTGTGTCTGTGTGCGTGAGTATTTGGTGCTTGAGTGGGAGTTCACGTCTGATCTGATTGATGGAGGCTGCAGTTGAGGCAGCACTCCCCCTGATTGCAGCTACAGGCAGCACTAGACTTCTCATTAACCTATGATAATGCACCTGTCACCCTGATACGAAAGCCTTGCAGCACATTTGCTGCGGATGACTGTTCTCGCTTCTTCTTCTTTACCCCCCCCCCCCTTTTTTTTTTGTTTCTTTGCCCGGTTTCCCTCCCTGCTTCATCCATCTCCTTCTGCCTGTCCTTTCTTTCTCACTTTCTTCTACATTTATGTTAACACACACACACACACACACACACACACAAAGTAAGCTCTACCTTTGGAGAGCCTTGTTGACTCCTTGCCAAAATTGACCACAGCAGATGGAGGTTAGCACCCTCCCCTTCTCTACTGAATAGAGCAGCAGCTACAGTATTTAATAGGATCTGTGCTCACTAACCTATCGGGACAGGGGCTGATACGAGATCAACCGTTCCAGCTTTCGAGACTGCGTTTGTGTATGGACTACAAATGTGGCAGCAAGTATGTGCAGCAGTATGTGCTTTCACACAACATAAGCCATTCGAGTTGACTTATTTTCTGGCTGGTAGAGACGTGATCTCTCCTTCTGGTGAATTTGAACTCTGAATGAGATAACTTTTCTTTCAATTCAAACACATTTGGTTATGCCAGGGATGTACATTTTAATCCAAATTTGTATCTAAAGTCTACAAATAAGTGGTAAGTTTGGAGTAACAAATAACTACAGTTCTGACTACAAAGGCAAGAAACTAACAACAAAAAAGAAGTCTCTGTACCTAATTTATTGTGTCATGATAGGGTTAAGGTTTTGCTTGAGATATACTTTTTCATTAAAAAAATAAATAATAATAATAATATTTCATTTAACACATTTCAATAGTCTATGTACTGAGCTTGGAAGATAGCATCAAACTATCAGTCCTATCGCGCTAGTATTAAGCTGATACCAATACCAGGATTGCTATCAATACTATCGATTGATCCACACCTCTAATTTCTAAAATTTTTTTGTTTACTAGTTTTTATGACAGGTGATTTAATAAATGTGTCAAGCACTGTATATATAACTGACTTATTTCCATTTTATTAAGGTTTAAAATCAGGTGTTTTAAGAAAAGGTAGGTCCCAGCTAGGCTGCTAGCTGCCCTAGCTAGGCTCCTCCTCAGCTAATTCAGGTCACTGAACTGGACCTATCAAGTGCATCTGTGGTGTTGGGATCTATTTAAGCATTTCTGATGCAATTACCTGCCAAATAAAAGTAGCTTAAGGTGCAGTGGTCAACACGTTCAGCTTACACACAAAAATACCCTGAGACACAAATCTAGCATAACAGGGTCACAAGCTAATGTACTCATAGCGCTGGCCCAAAACCTGGATAAACAGGAGGGGTGCATCAGAAAGAGCATGTAGTGTGGCGACCACTTAAGAAACAAACCTGATAAATAATATGGTTTGATTTCAAGTCACTTTCAATTTCACCCCATCTGTGAAATCGCTACTTCAGTTTTTTGGGGAGAAATCATGCATTTGATTTCTACATTAACACTAATAAGCAGATGTCTGTGCAATGCACCCACACAAGTTGCTAAGCATTTGCTAGCGTTTATGTTTGCTACCATTACCTGATAGTGGTCCACCTGTCTCATCAAAAGACAGACTCTGGAATATGATAGCAACAGCGATAAGGCAAAATTCAAAGCCCTAAAGACGGCACTTGATGAACTGGAAGGTGATGAATCAGTGGCGAAGTATATCTTTTACGTAGGCTAGCAAAAAACCCACTCTACACGCGGTTTGTTTAAAGTCTTCATTTTGTATTTAGTGGTGACTCGAATAAAGTTCCTTCACACATACAGATTTTTGTGACCACTAAACCACATACGGATGACACACTGAACTTGACACATGAAGTAAATGAAAAATGAGAACGTTACATTAAAGGGATGATGAAATGAACATAAAATAGGTATGAAAATTAAAAGAGTTGTGATTTATAATAAGTCTTCTTCAAAGACATATCAATGTTAAGAATCACTGTATGTGTGATGTTCATGCAAAGTTTTGTTCAGATTGTCCCACCTGTTAAGGAGGAGATAGGGTGCACAGAGACATATGTAGCAATCAACATGAAGTCAACACAGGCCTGCCTCCTTTGAGGGGTGAACATCAGAATTCTCAAAAATTCATAAAAATGCCAAAATGTTAAACATATACAGTTTTATATTGGGTCAGATGTGCTTACCGTATATTATCATTTTCACACACAAGTTAGCTATGTGCACCTGACACTTGGTAAACAACATCTCTACCCACGATGCGGCTTGTGTTAATTTTGTGATGTGTAAATATTGTTTTAATTAGCACTTCCATTACATCTGAACTCAAGGCGAGCTGGCACAATCATCTCCAGTAGTCAGTGTCTTATAATAATGTGTCTCTATAAGTCATTTTCTCCTCAGCAGACAGGCTCCAGTTCCTCCACCAGATGTCTTCTTTATTCCCTGTAGCCCGTTCCACTCGGTTTCTCTTTTCTCCAGAGGGCCTGTGTGTGATTTATTTATCATATCTGCACATTTAGTTAGAGCCAGGAACACGCCCAGAGAGCTCGCAGGGCTGCGTGAACACACTCTCTCGAGCTGCTGGGGAGTGTCGAGAAAGGGAGGACTTCAGAGGACAGGCTGTAAATCAGTAAAGACGTGTGTCAGAACCGTTGCGTGTTGAGTCGCGGCTGTTTCACAAGGACATAAATGGAGATTCTCGGTCTATGAATTTGTTGAGCATGTTTAGGTTTGGGTCTTTTCGGCAAAGAGAAGCTTCAGCGGCTCCCATAAGGCACAGTCATAGGCTAGAGAGACCTTTTGATGCCGAGCGTCCTTTGGAATTCAGATTTCCCAATATTGGCAGGACTTGATCATGATTAAAGAATGAGCATGTGTGGTGCTGGGAATGTCTCTGGCATGACTCTTTGCTTCCAACCTCTAATCTCCTCTGTTTCATCTTATGCCACGCTCATTTCTCCAAGGACAATCAAACATTGCTTGAACTGTTAATGTCTCTGGACAATAGCCTGAGTTTGTTTGCGTTGGATACCAGCTGCGCTCATTAAGGAAAAGCACAGGGATAATAAAAAAAAGAGGAACACCCCTGCTTTGACTCGGACCTTCCTGTTTAACAACCATTCAGCTTCCCGTTGTGGTCTCTGTCTTGTTTTTTTTTTTTGTGTGTGTTCTTTTTGTCCTTTGACTCCCCGCGGTTAAACTGGCATAAATATCCTGCCGTCTTTTTGCTTTTCATCTATAAGCGGATCATCGAGATGTAACAGAACCCACAATCACTTACAAATGAATTCACACGTTTCAAATTGTTAGCAGTGACGCGAGTACCTTTTTGAAGTTATTTGGCTGTATTTGCCCAGCAAGCTGTCATTTGGAAAATACACATTTTCAGCACAAGTGCTCATTTATTTCCACTGCTTACCGAGTGGAGCAAAAATTACTGGAAAGCAAGCCTCTCTTAATGTGACGAGAGCAAAGTGGATATCTTTAACATGGCAGCCTGCTGTGTTTAACATGTAAAAAAGAGGGAGCCCACGCTGGACATAATTGAAGCTGAGAACAGACGCTGCTTTCTCGAGGAGTTTAAATTAGAACCCTTTTTTTTTTTTTTAAAAAAGAAGAAAAAGGTAATGGTAAATTTATGCATCAGAGTAATCAAAATGAGAGGAAGGAGGTTGGGAGCAGAGCGGATGGCCTTCAGTGGAATATTCTCGGCTGCTGATTAGAGAAGCCCTGTTAATGAGATTCACTGACAGACTAATACGGAGAACAGCATGCCCCCTGCTGCGGCTGTCTGTGTCGTCCCTTTCTCTCACTCCCCATCTTCGGCTCGTATTTTGCTCTTTTTCTCAGTTTCTTCCTCTTTGCTTGTCACGTCCTCACAGAGGGAATCGTGTTTTCACTGGACTGGGACAGCAGGGGATCCGTCTGTTTACCACCAAGTTCTTTAATGATCCCAGTTGAGGAGTTCTACTTTTAACAGCACACGATTCTCACAGTCCTCCTGTCTTCTTCAGGAAGGAGAGACAGGAGGACTGTTCTTAGCAGCCCACCACACACACACATGCACGCTTACACACAAAGTACCTTGGGATTTGGGTACGGGTGGAGCCATATGAAAGGCAGGCAGAAGGCAGCTGGGTCACATTAGCAGGAGTAATGACAAACGGGCGATTGCTGTTGGTTTTCTCATATATAAACAGTAAACTGCAGCTCTCAGGTACTGTCACTCAAAGGAGTAACCCAGTATGTGTCTTTTAGATGTATGTGCTTGTGTACACTTCATATGCAGCCACATGCTAAGAGGTCCATCTCAGGGCTCAGTGGAAAACTGTGCAGAGGAGGAGGGAGAGCCAGCTGTTTTAGCTCAGTAAGCTGAAAGATGAGTTCATGGGGAGAACATCTGAGGCTTTCAGCTCTGTTGACCCCCGAAGAAAGTCTTAATCCAGACATTTTGTGTGCATATGTGTACAGTGAACACTGAAGATGAAACTATTGTTCAGGTGCTTTGGGTCCAATAAACTGTGATCTAATTGCCATTTTGCCATAATGATACTTCAAAACAAAAATAATAAGCCAGATGTGGAAACAAATGCGTTGGTAATGCCTGTGGCTGTGTGTGAGAGAGTCCGATAGAGAGGGTGAAACGGGGTCTTAAGGAAATAGTTGAGAGTGTGATTGTGCCAGACAAAAGTGTTCCCTATTAAGCAGAAGCGTGTCTGTGTGCGCAGGCTAACAGCTTTCACTACAAAAAAAGTCAAGCTGGAGTTAATGGCCTTCCTCGCATCTCACGATTCCCCTTTTCTGTTGGCCCAGCAGCTGCAGCCTCAGTGTTGTGACAAACAGGGAGAGAATTTAGCAGAGGTCAGATGGAGGGATGGCTCGCAGGGTGCGAGTGCCCTCTGGTCGCATCGCTTACTTTCCCCCAGCTGAGGAAAAACAAATTCTCTAAACCACAAGCAAACACCCAAAGACCCCCCCCCCACACACACACACACACACACACACACACACTGTACTGCTGCAGAGTCTGTGGTCAACCTCAATGCCTGTATTTAAAAGATGGACACAGTCACAATGACTACGGTCTCTGAATTTTGACCCCTTAGCATTAGCATTTTGGCCCCCATTATGTTGTCTTTTTTCTTTTTTTAGGAGCCAAAAACGACCGTATTTACACAAGAGGGTGTAAGTTTCATTCATCAAATTTGGAGCACAAACCTGACTGAGCTGCACCAAACAAGAGGCCATAACAGTTTCGGATATGACAGCAAAATCCATCCACAAGCCTTGGCATCCTTTTTAAACGAAGTTAAGTTAGGCACTCTAACGTGGAACTTCATGGGAACTGACTTGCCTTTTGAGTCTGCCTCACTGGCTCGACAGGAACTGCAGTTTTTGACACACTGTTCAGCTCTTGGGGGGGGGGGGGGCTTGGTCATACACAGCTGATTCACTTTGATCTCTCACTGGAGTTCTCCTCAATTCAACTTTTTTCAGCAAACCACACACCTAGATTATCATCAGGTCAGTCTATGTGTGAACTTTTCTGTAAGTTATGATCGATTTATTTGTGCCCAGTGCCTGATGTCTATTTAGATATGCCTGTTTTGCTGTCCTGTAAGCTAAATATCCCTCTTTGGTCAAGGAAAAGCTGTAAAGTAGACACAATTGACCAAAGTGGAAATGCAAGAGAATGTCAAAAAAAACCAAATCATACAAACACCAAGGAAAATATGCTCCAAATATAAAAACTGCAAGAATACCAAGACCCTAGCTAAAAGGGAAAACTGAACACTAATGGAAAATGCTACAAAAGGACTTGGCTGCGGTTTGATTGGGTATGACTGGCTCTTCTGCAACTTTCTTGTGGCATTACAATTTTTTTGTGACCGTGAACAATATTTCCCTAATGTTTTTTCTTTGATCTCTGATGACCAGGAAGGAGGACAGGATGAGCTCATCTGTGAGGCTGTGAACCACTTCAAAAACCAACAAATCACACCCCTTGTTTTTAAGGTTTCAGCCAATCACTGCACCAGTGGACAGGGGGGTCATGTGAGACCAGTTAACTCTTTTACGAGGCCCTACCAGACAGGGGGGAATGGGATGGAGAAACGCTGTCTTTTAAGGGTTACTGGGGGATAGTGCGCTTCCATCTCAAGGTTATTAAAGAGCTCGGCATGCGCACTCTCTCGCAACCTGTGGGTGAAGCCTGCTGCACCTGGGCTCAGCTAGAGTAAGAAGCTTAACCCCTGGTCTCCTTGCTCTGGTTGTCCTGATGCTTCATGTTTTCATTTCAGCCCTTATAGATTGTTTTCCCAGTTTGCAACTGTGTCAGAATCAATTCTCCATCTCAGTCATAACTCAGTCTAAACTGAACATAGAGACATGAGAAAGAAGTCTTCATACTTATATCTAAATACCTTTATATCTAATTACCTTTGTGCGAAGTATTTGCTCAGAAATCAGAGATAAGACTCATAGCTTGACATGTATTTCTCAAAATTATTGTAATTCAGAGATTGCATTCACAAGTACACTGCAAATAGAAACTACTAAAGGTATGTTTACATCAATTTAGTAAAGGATATTCAAAAAAGTAAAAACAAAAAAAAAGATTTATACGGCAAAGCTATTGGCTGGACATCATCAGTATACTTTCTTTTTGCACATTCTATTCACACAGTCATGTTCTTAAGAAATAGGAAACATTCCACCAAAGGCCTGACAAAGAACCAAAGAGATTCATCTGACCCTTCAGCTGATCCATCGACCGTTCACTGAAGCCTCATCAGAAATGGGCTCGTTGGAAGGGTGGCTGTCAAGAAGCCATATTTATAAAGGGAAACGGTAGAAAAGGCAGAGCTATGCCACATTACACAAGAACTGCACTGAAAATCTGTGTTAGTGGGTCTTGTGGTGTGATGAATCCTAATTTGAAATTTTTGGTTGTATATATGGAGTTGGTTAGGAGAGAGGTACAACTGCAGCCATCTCTAAAACACGATGGAGGCTTAGTCCTGTTTTGGGGCTGCATATACGTCAGTGGTGTTGGGGATCTTTGTAAAACTGATGGATTATGAATGCAGGAAAGCACCATCTGATTTTCATACATCATGCTACACCATCTGGAAAGCGTCTGATTGACAACAGCATCTCAATGATCTCAAACACAGTGCCACTGAGGAAATAGCACACAGTGGAAAACAATGTGTTTTAAACTCTGGGATTTCTCCCCTCAGAGCATGAACCTTAACGTATCTGAAGTAACCTGAGAAAACACCAGTAACTATGTGGTGTATCTGAAGCGAGACACAATCAGTTCATCTTGTCAGATGACCTATGGACCACATGCATATAGTTTTATTTTGTTGTTTTTTTCTAGTCGCAGCACAAACAGTAAAACTGAGAAATAGCTCTGCATAGAGCATGCTGTGTACACTTGAGGTTCTCATTAGATTGAACTCTTCAGGCATCTGCAGCGATAAATGAACACACTTGAGTTTTAGAGATCTTCCTCGTCTCTGTTTCTTGGTCTTTACGATACACGTGTGCCCTCACATAAAGTGAAAGGACTGGGAAGAAGACTAGTCTAGTAAACCAGGATTTGATTAACTCCTCCACAGGGAATTGGTGGGGTGGGGGGGTAATATAGACGGTACATCTAACTGAATTTCACTTTTTAAATTTCCCTAGCTTGTACTCCTGTATCCGGTCTTCCCGAGAGCTGAGCAGTTTACAGCCAGCAAGAGAGAATTTGTCGCCAGATTGGCTTTGTCATTTTGATTCATGTGGGGCTCACTGCCGAGTGTGTTATTGTGCAATCCTGAGCCTATTCTCCTGGCTCACCACGCTCTCGTCTGGTTTTATTAACTTAGCATCTTAGATGTGTTCTGTAAGAGACGAGTAGTCACGGGAAGACTTGGAAAATGATAAATTGATAGAGAAATTTTTCTTTTTTCTACTCCCTGAAACTTGCTGCTGTTTGAAGCCTTGAAGTCTTTACATATTGTACCCTCTGCTGTGAGCTGAAGGTAGGTGGATGACAAGAGAAACACAAGGGGAAGAAGAAAGAGTGTGGAGGAGAAGGTACAGGAGACAAAACAGTTAGCAGTGCATGATGTAACAGCCTCTTTTTTTTACCTTTCCCTTTTTCTGCAGTCACAAGATTTCTGTCACCCACATGGGAAACTGAAACAAACTATTCACAAAAGATCTGATGAATAATTCATGATTCTGTTGGATTACCAGTGGTATTTTTTTCACATGACAGAACCACTGGCATCCCATGACAGCATTCTGAGCCTGTTTCATGTGCAGATTGCTTTGACATTGTGGTAAAATTAGTATATTTGCTTTCTTTTCAGGAATTACTGTTAGTGTTGTCCCTTCAATATAAGCACTTTGATCCTGGACCATCAGTGCAACTGGCCAGTCATGCTGGTTGTGATTCCATAGTTCTAACTCAAAGAAAAGAGACTGGCGCATGGCCATAGAAATTCTATAAAGATGGATGTAGCCACTGTGGCCTGAGGTTGACGTGTTATCAGCTAATGCTATCAAGCCTTGATACAAAGCAACATTCATAACATGTATGGGTGCAGGGCAGAAGCACAAACTCTCACTATTCAGTGCTCAGTAATTGTCGCGCTGGCCTAGTAGGTGTGGCTGTTATTCCTCTCTTCCTCCTCCTGCCCACTACCTGTTCGGTGCTGCTGCGTGCGCATGGCCACTGATTAGACCTTGGGTGCAATCAACAACTAAGCACGGCCTGGTGTGC
>NW_005187428.1:1113195-1129417 GCF_000239375.1 Pundamilia nyererei | reverse complement strand
TTTTTTACCTGCTGCTACCTACCTACCAGCTATCAAACTAGCTGGTCACAATAAAGTTGAGTGAAATTCAAAGTCTGGTCTTTTTCAAGTGTGGGCACCTCACAGTCAAAGGAACACTTGACAGTAATAGACTGTTAACAACACTAGAATTATATTCACCAAAAGTGAAGCAGTGGGTTCAACTACATTTGACATAATAATTCCATGAAAAGGCTCCAACATGGTAAAAAGGTCCAGTTCAGTGTCACCAATTAGCGGAGATGAGGCCTTGGAGACAGCTACTGGCTACAGCGGCTAGTGTCGAGACATCTGCTAATCAAAGCTGCTGAGTCCCTTCCTGTCAGACCTCTACAGTATCCAAATGAACTTCTAAAAATTGTCACGCATATTATGTTATAAAAGGAGAACCATCAATCCAGACGAAAGTGTTTATGTACCAAAAAAGACATGTTTTCACAGCTGAAATTGGGCATTTTAATCGAGGTTTTTCATGTGACATCATGTGCACATTGCTCAGTAGTGGTCTGTCATACTGGCTGTGATACAGTCACCAGTTGGTTGGGAAAAATGTTCATTCACTGATTGGTTGGCAGTGGTTCCTGGAGGTTTCTGGGCAAAATTGGTTGAAAGAAGGTGCTGCAGCAAAAACCTCGCAGCATTTTTTTTGCTTGCAAACAGATTGCCATGGTAGTTTTTACCCCTCAGCCATAAAAGGGTCATGGCGTATTGTTGTCCAGGTCACCCACCTACCGTGGGTGGCGTGAACGCCCAAATTTGTGTATGCAATAACTTGAGAACAAGGTGACTAAGACACCATAGAAATAGACACCATAGATCTACTAGGAGTCTTGGGGTCAGCATTGGTAGCCATCAGTTCGTCTTTAAACACTTGCAAACTAGTGGCCAACCAGTGAAAAAATGTGATACAAACTGGAAATGGAGAAGGTTCACCTTCAAAGTAAAAGTTGTGTTTTAGCTCTGCAGGTAACGTGTTTCAAAAGGCGCCACTTTTAATTCACCAGTAAACAGTCTCCATTTCCAGCTTGTTTCACACTTTCCACAGTTTCACTAAAGCTTGGAGAGTGGCTGGACCGTGTTTGTAGACAGCTCTACCACCTTCCTTCAGTCTGCAACTGCAGCAATATGCTAGCAAGCAAAGCAATCACAAGTCTTTGCCAACAGATTTGGGGAATACAGGTTTTTCCCAAGTGACCAGTGGTTAACAGGGGGGCACTGAACCCGTCTGTACTCTTGCCTGCATGACTGAGGCTTTAGCATCATTTTTCTTGCAACTGCCATCAAGCAGTTTTTGGCAATTCCAGATTGGCTTATTTTCTTAGGCCTAAGGTTTCCACTTCTGGTTCTCTTTAAGGTTGTGATGGATGAAATACTACTACTAATAATAATGGATTGCATTTTTATAGCGCTTTTCGAGACCCTCAAATTCCACTATTCATTCACACACTGGTGGAGGCAAGCTACAGTTGTAGCCAAAGCTGCCCTGGGGCAGACTGACAGAAGCCAGGCTGCCATATCGCACCATCGGCCCCTCTGGCCATCACCAGTAGGCGGTAGGTGAAGTGTCTTGCCCAAGGACACAACGACCGAGACTGTCCGAGCCGGGGCTCAAACCGGCAACCTTCCGATTACAAGACGAACTGCCAACTCTTGAGCCACAATGCCCCCCCGAAAAGCATGGCTTTGTCTGAAACCAAAAGTAAACATGGCACTACTTAAAGCAGTTTTCAGTCGCACATTGGTTAGGTGTAACAGAAAAAAAAAACCTCAGTTATCTTAAGGAAAAGATAATGGTTTCAATTAAAATGGATGCTTCACAACATTAACTATCTATTGAAAAGGTCTTGGTGCTTGTTGAGAGTGCACTGAAGGCCTTCTGGTGTAGTCTTTTTTTCCCTGACTTTTGTAATGTTGTCACATTACAAAAACGTGATTGGCCAGTTCCAGACATGGTCTTTGTTGTTTTGGCACTTTTGTTTTTCTATAGTTTAAATAACAACATATAGTGTGTTACTTAAAGAGGCTTATATTTACTGGGTTAATACTGGTTCAGGTCTGTGTGCTGAATCATGCTAATCAGCTGCTGGTGATTCACATTTACCATACGACACAAGAGTAGAATCAGTCTTTCTGACACGCACAGGAAAGTGGAAAAGCAAAACTATTTTTGTAAGTCAGATAAATGCCATATAAAAATTCATGCAAGTTATTCATTCAACTCTCTGTCCCTGTGCCAGGAGTCCAGTTGGTTTCTTCCTTCCTCTTCTGTTTGGCTGCAGTCTGGACTTGTGCGCCATGTGCTTTGTGGTCTGTGGATACAAGAGTGGAAGTGACAGGGTGGGACAGCAATGTCCCCAGAGGGACCTGATGTCCTTCTGCCTCAGCAGTGAGCGAGACTCAGCGAATCCTAAATGAAATGCTCAGCCCAAACTCATCGTGACAGAGAGGACAGAGCCTCAGCTCAACCCTGAAGGTGACTGGACTCTCGCTGTGGTCAGAGGCCACACGTTTACATGCAACACTGCACCCATATGATCTGAAAAAAATACCTTTGGGATCTGAAATATGTTGGAAATCCATCCATAAAAAGAGAGAATCATGTAAAACGGCTTTGACAGCACAGTCGCCTCAACAGGTGCTACGAGACTGGCTCAAAGCCACAGCCCAATCGTCTGTGATGGCGAGACAGACGATGGCAGCAGCAAAGCCGTCCAAGTGTCATTATAAATCACTTATAGATGAGTTTTACTGGCTCGTCTGGTTTTGTGCATATGTAGTTGTGCTGGTAAACCCCAGAAGTCTACTTTGTGATTGGAGAGAGAAATGATGGGCCTCTTGGTTAATGGCGAAAGCAACTGGCGTTGGAAGCCTGTGTTTTTCTAGCTCATCTGGCTTAGATTAGAGCACGCCTGCACTCCACTGTCATAGTGAGAGTGGAAAGGAGATAGAGGCATTAAGAGATGATGAGAGCACAGAGTGAGGAGGGAGGGGACTAAGGGACGGGTCTGGGCGGTGGGAGGGAGTGAAAACAATAATATAGAGAGCAGGGAGGAAGGAGGGGTGAAAAAAAAGCATTTGCAGAGGTTTTTAGGATTTGTGATGAGCAGTGTCACCCAAAGTGCTTAGCTCAAGTCAGAGGCATAAACCCTTTAGATAGGCCTTGTGAAACAATGAAGGAGGGGGAAAGCTTTTAAGACCAGGCCGTGAATGAAAACCGAGAGGCAGGGAACAGAGCCAAACACCACTGGTTGCCCCTGGCATGTCCTTGCCCGCTAACTAAAGAGTGCACGCCCATTGCGGGAGGGCAACTTTCACCCTTTTCACCTTCAGAACATCCTTCTGCCTCCACATCCGCCCCCCGCCTCCTTTGCTAATACTCTCACTTAGCTGACAGTCGCTCCCTACACTCCAGAAGAAAAAAGCAAAACACAGGAAGAAAAAAATAGTAGGCAGGGCATCCATATCACTCAGTGCAGGTTAGAGTACATGGTTCACCAGCTTTGTGTTGTTGTTGTTGTGCACCTGCAGAGTCTCCGAAACAAGTTATAGACATGCTGGAACTAATTATTTCTTCTGCTGACAACAGCACAGTTTCACAATGCCTTAATTACGTCAGCTCCACCCATATCTGTTTCTTGTCTTGCAGTAGGTGCATCTGCAAATCTGCTTTGTGGCTCAAGAGATTTATTTTAAGTTAACTGGCCTTTTCTGTCTGTATGGATTTTGTGTCGTAAATGCTTGTACCCTTTTCTTTGTTTTTGTTAGTTAATCCAGTCTCCTAGACAGCGAGCTGAGTGGAGGGATTTTGAGTGTTTTGAGCCCGTCAGTCTGTCTCAGCTTGTTGTGCACCCTGCGTGCAGACAGGCTTTCTGGGTCATGCCTAATTGACAACCTGTATTAATAACAGTGAGCAGCATGTGCGTGTGTGTGTGTGTGTGTATTTATGTGTGCATTACTGTCCTGGTTTTTGCTGTCTCACTGTCCTCAGGCGCAGTCTAGAGCTCTACCCATACAAAGATACAGCCCATCACAGAAGACCACCCTCTGATCCTCCACCCTTTCTTGTTCCCTGGGGTTTCTGCTAATTTTTGGGCTACCAGGGATGACACAGAGGGTGTGTGTGTGTGTGTGTGTGTGTGTGTGTGAGTGAGTGTGGGGTGTATCACGCTGTCACTCCAGACTGGCCAGCCTTCGTTCACACTCTTACTTATTTTGTCTCTACATGGGGTCGGTTTCCCTCCCGAGCTGGCGTGGGGGATGTTGGGAGGGGTTGCAGTCTGAACAAACAGCATCCCCTCTAATGAGCAGAGAGTACAAAGCAGTGTTCTAACAAGAACCAGGGAAATGCGAATATACTGGCTGCTGTTGTGTAGGTGCAGTCATTATTTCAACTAACTGTTAGTTTTACGTTCACCACAAGCCTGTGCTAAAGGTGAGGGAAATATAACAACAAGGTCACTGCTTTGATGCCAAGACATTTGCACTAAATCTTGATTTCTCCCATCCATGTGAAACAGATGCAGGTGCAAGGATTTTAATCTCAAATGCTTAATCGGCCACCTTATCATACTGCTGTGATCATGTGTAGAGACTGAAGAGTGCATATGAGAAGGACATTGCTACAATACAAACGTCTCCTTGAATAAATTGAGGGAATTTTTAAAAAGGGTGGGTGGGGTTACTCAGTCAGACAGTTTTAAGCAAGCCAAAAGTTACGCCCAATTATCTAAAACTAAAACAAGAGTTCTCAAACTTTTAACGACTCAAAGCCAATTTAGTGAGTGAGCATATAATTGAGGCCGGCGCTGAAGAAATGCACATATCAAACAGTTTTACTGCCGGTAATGTGTCTGGCTTGTGCTATAATCAAAATGTCAGGGCTCCTTCATGTGTATACATTTTTTTAAACCCCATTGACAGAAGTATACTTGTCAGTGTTAGGAAGGTTTACTCTTTATGTTGGCTGCAGTTGAAAGTAACGAGACAAATGACCATTTCTTTCTCAAATCGCTCGACATTCTTTCTTCACCGTGCTTTCATTCAGCATCAAATGTTACTGATCTGCACCAAAGCGCTGCCAGTTTGAGAACCCTAAACCATCTAATCTAAACTATTTTATTTGGGGGTCAGTGTTGGATCTGATATGCTCCACATTAATGTGTAACCAGGGGTTTAAGTGGGCTGGAACAATCTGGAACAGCGTTCGGCCACCTTCAATAAACGAGCAATTGAATCTCGTATGAAGGCGAATACATAATAAAGTTAGAGAGTTAATTTTTCCTGGTGTTGTTTCCAGCTGCTAGCTGTTAGCTGTTTCCATTGAGATACTTGCTCAGTAATAAAATAATGACGTCCCACCATCCGCTTACACCTTCAGCTCATCACTTTTTCCTTCTCGTCCCTGTGATGGGTTCATGGTGCAGATGTCAAAGTTACGTTTGTGGCGCTTCAGCATCTAGTTAGCACAACCATAGAGGAGTGAGCATAAAAGGGACAGCTTTATGAAGCGGCAGGCAATTTAAGGTGTAACTTTTCAATCAACTTTTTAAAAACACATCAATGTTTGATACTGTCACTTGTGGGCAAAAATAAGAGCGAAACAAGGGGGTGAGGAAAAGGAATTAGTTAAAGACTATCAGATTTTTTGTCTCTGTACATAATGTGTTGCTAAATTTTGTTCTTCTGAATTTCATGCAAAACAAACTTAAGTGTGCTCTTCTTGTGTTATCCAAATTTTGCACAAGTATACTGTACTAACCACTTAGTCTGCAGCTCTGTAGTGAAGTTTACAACAATAATTACAACAACACTGGTACAGAATAGGTTGTGGTGTTCATGGTAAATGCTAGGCTACATCAGCTAATTTAGATTTAACGTATTGATGCTGGTTAGATTCATTCATGATTCATGATTTTACCTTTTGTACTTGCACCATATTGTCTAAGGGTGGGAATCCAAGAAGATAAAAGCAGAAACACATCCCCCAAAGAGCAGCAGAGCAGGTCACATGATGACAGCCTGCACACAGAATGAAATCTACTTTATAATCGATGTGACTTATATCTAAGTGATTCTTTGCCCCATGCTGCACCTGATCATAGGATTTACCTACCTGCCAAATCTCACATTAAACCCTTTGTGTAACTGTAATCACAGTGCATTTGGTAACAAGTTGGTAACAACTGTGTTGTTACTTGCATAATTTCTTTGATTATCTGCAGGATAAGCAAAGAGAGAGAGAGAGCCCTTTTCCTGGAATCATCTGACCAATTCCTGTGCAGGAAGAAGAAAATGGCAGTGGTCTTTATTTGTTTAACACAGCACTTTTTTTTTCTTTTTCTTATGTTTTGCACAAGGACAAGAATGGCAGACTAAAGCACAAACCGTGTCCTGTTTGGAAATACAGCATGCTAACACAAAGCTACTAGTGTGGAACCTGAGAGTCAGAATGATGTTCAAGCTGTGTGTATGTGGATTTAAGCCAAGCAGCCCGAGCTCGATATTCAGCAGGTAAGAAAAGTAACAATAAGCAGCCAGCAGCATTAATGTATACACACCAACATATATATTTAGGTTTCTGGTAATTAGGTGGGAATATATGCTGTGGGATTGTACAACAGCAATGTAACATGTAAAAAGGAAGGAAGTAGATAAGCAATTTTCCAGAGTAATGTGGAATGCATTACTTTTTTCAGTAATAACTAGAACATGAATGAAACCCTTGTGAACAGTTTATATGGGAGCCAACCCATAGCTGTAGCACGATGTCAGTCTATGAGCTGTGACAAAGATTTACAGGGTGTGAGACGATGTTACTGTTCACATTTTTCTATATTTACAAATCATTTCAGACTGATTGTTTTCCAGTCTGATCATTTTAAGTGAAGTCATCACGTCCCATGATTACGGTAGCTAATCTGTTCGGTGCAATCTTGCTATAATCAATAGACTTAAATCAGTGGATGTGGGGAACTCCAAGAGGATTGTAAAGTTGAGCTGCGATATTACAAAGTGTACATTGGCAGATAGAGACCATTTACGCCAACAAACTTACATGATGTCTCCACTGCCCCCTTCCACAGTTTTGTTTGTTTTTTTGGCAAAGACAAAGGTAGCTCATTCTTATTTATTGTCCTTTGGGGTCTTTGGCTGACACACTGAGTTATGACAATAGTGAAACGGCTCTTTTCTTTATATTTTGTTTCCAAGGAGCCCGACTTTCTACATTTTTTTTTCAATCCAGTCATTGTACCGGATCATCTTCAGAGGAATGTTTTTCTTCTTTGTTTGCTAAAAAGCTTAAAACCTACTTATGAATCACTCTAAAAAAAGCAAATAATGAATTTTAATTGTATCTTTTAGCACTTTGTTACCAGCAGCTTGTTGCTGAAACACATCATTTGTTACATTTTCTTCAGAACAGTCTATAAAAAATGCCAAAGATAAAACAGTTTAACCGACATAAAATAGTATTTTTATGTCATCAAGGTGATTCCCAAGGAGCTATTAACAGACAACCCTAACAACAGACAATATCTCAGCACAGTCTGCAGTGCGTCACTAAAAAAATTGAGGGAACTGCACAAGTGGATGACAAATGAAGAATTGGCAGCAGATGAACAGTATCTGAAGGTCATGTCTTTAGTAAATAGAAAAAGAAATCAAGCACAATCTGAACCTGAAAGATGCACTTTTGCTTTTAGATGATCCGTCTACTGTTCATTGAAGCCTCATCAGAAATAACCTCTTTGGAAGGGTTGCTGTCGAGTAGCCTTTTTTAAGGAAGGAAAACAGGGTAGAAAAGGCTGAAGTTTGCCAAATTACATAAGAACTGGACTGAAAATCAGTGCTAACAGGTCTTATGGAGTGTCGAATCCTAATGTGAACATTTTGGTGGGGGTCAGGAGTGAGGTGCAACAGTGAGTGTGAGGCTCTGTCGTGGTTTGGGACTGGATTTCAACCAATGATGTTGGGAATCTTCTCAAAATTGATGGAAATGAATTCAGAAAAATGTAGCGAAAATTCCTAACCTACATTAACCCAAATATTAATCTTTTCCTAAACCTGACCCATGTGTTCTTGGTGTATAAATCTATACAAGCATAACAAGCATTTGACTATAAACGACTACTACTAAAGACATAGACTACCTTCTGCTGACTTAAAAACATTGGTACTGGCTCTAAAAAGATTGACAAGCCCTGCTCTAAATATTTACAGTTTTTTATTAAGTGTTGCTACTGATTTATATGTCTCTTTATAAATCTGCTCAGTTAGATACTTGACCCGTGTATTTGCATGTCATTTACTGTCTCCTGGAAGTATCCAGCTATTCAACTTCAAGTTTGAAGCAGGAAAAAACGTGGCTGTTATGCAACATCATCGGTAATGGTGCTAAACAAAGAATAAACTTGATTCAATTGGGCTTCACTCTCAGGGTCAGATCTTTGAGTACAGCAAGAGCCAGACAGTTAAGAAACACAACTTTTCTTCTTCTTCTTCTTCTTCTTCTTCTTCTTCTTCTTCTTCTTCTTCTTCTTCACACAACGAGCAAACTTTCTTGTTAATCTTGCAAGAGGCACTTTGAGCTGATGCGTGCATGTTTGCTGAGTCTGGAAGTGAAAGCCGTGTTACCTTGAAAGTCTGTACGCTCTACTCTCTGGGGCAAAGCGCTCCTGCTGCTCGGCCTTCTAATCTCTCGTGGAGTGTGCTGTGTTCAACGCGCACTCTAACAACCCTCTGCTCCTGTTTTTCTCACGCGCGCCTCAGCTTTGTTGGTGCTTCCTGTCTTTCATTTGTGCCTCATCCACTGGCTAGACCTGGAAAGAATCCCGCTTCGTTCTCCTCCACCTCACATCCCAGTAATGTTGTTGTTCCCAAGAAAGATATCGGTGCAAAGAGAAACGGTGTCCACGTTCACAAAACGTCAACACTGACATGATAAAAGTCCAAGGCAACAGCAACAACATGTATATGTGTGTGGGAGAGAGCAAAAGTAAAGCAATGGGGAAATTATTTGTTTGTTAATGAGACCGAGTGCGTTCATATGTGCAGTCTGATGTGACTACTAGAGGTGGGAATCACCATACAACTCACGATACGATATTATCACAATACTTAACGCACGATACGATATTATTGCAATTTTTTAAAATATTTTGCGATATTCAGATTCTGTACATAAAGGTAAACTTTATCAATATTCATTTTATCTAATATCAAAGTCTCGCACTCAGTCTTTCTCTCATTTCAGTTTTATTGTTGACAAACTAAACGGTTTGTATTACAGTCTAGTCCAAATTAACTGAGTGCAACCATCTGGTACAATTATAGCTATTCTGAACTATGCAATTTATGAAAACTATGCAGCCCATTCAGCAACTGACGGATTTGAAAGTAAATGAAAACAAAATATAATTTTACATTGAATAAAAAAGTTTTAAACTTAATTAAAATAAAACATGTCTTAAATTAAAATAAGTAAACTGTCACGTTTATTGCTGCCAAAAAAAAAGTTAAACACATTTGGACAGTGAAGGAATGTCAGGATTCTTGCTCAGAAAAAGGATCAACATGCTCTGAAGTCAGAGCACAAAAGCCTTTTTTGTAACAAAATATCAATTTCTGCTGTCCCTGTATCGATACATTATTAGCAAACAAAATATCACGATACTACACAGTATCGATTTTTCCCCCCACCCCTAGTGACTACTTTAAATCCCTCCAATCGACCCTTCTGACTGCAAGAGGACAATAAATCTTTGTCTCCTTCCTAAGATAATGTTTTGGACTCGGACTCTGGTGCACTATGGTCTGTGGAATTTAAATGTGAGAGCTTGTAATTTCTCACATCTGCTTTTCTCATGAGTATCCACGTCTTTATATGGTCAAACTATTCCGTGCAGCTCCTGCTACTCAGTAACAACATTTAGAAATGGCCTGAGATCATCTAATCACGTCCATGTCCACATGCTGACGGAGCGGTGCAGCCTGTTTAGAGGCGGCACTGAAGCGTGCTGTTCAAACTCTACTTCTGAGATGAATGTCTTCAGTTTAAGTAGCTTCAAGTGAACATTAACATGCATTTTGTCGCCGGAGCACACTTAACGCGCACATTGTTTCACCTCTCCATGACAGTCGTGCTGCTTCTGTGTGAGCAGACTGACGGGGCCACGTCCTGCTCGGCTCGCAACACTGAACTCTGTTGTCATGGCGACGGAGACGTCGTGGCAGTTGGAGTGCATCTCCTTCGAAAATAAGACCAGCACACAGCATTATGCATCTACGCGTACTGCCTCTTTACTATTAATGGACATAAATATTTATACGGTTTGGAAGCTATTTTCACGGTGGAGGAGAGCCAGTGGCCTGTGGCGAGCATTGTCAGACATTTGTGTCGGTGTGCCCATGTGTGGAGGCGCAAGTGCATTGCTCAGCGCCATACTGTATAAGAATAATGATGCTGGGTTTTATAACATGCAAATTAAGCACTCATTGTGCTTAACATACATTTGAATATCTTCAGTCGTGCTCCGTATTTGAACAGTTAATCTCTGCTGCAGAGCCGTGGTAATGAAGCGTTCACAGTATTCTTTGACTGCAGTGAGCAAAGAAAAAAAAAACAGCAGTTAGTTAATTGATTTGGCAATTTATACAACAAAATACTGACAAGTTACAGAATCCAGACTTTCTGTTGTTTCTTCTGTTTTATATCAGGTTAAGCGATGGGCTGGGCAGGGGGTATGATCAGTGTGGGACATAATAAAGATGGTGTTGAACTTTAACTAACTAATAATAATCTCACGCAGGTGTAGGTTTGTCTGTTTGCGTTAACCTACACCAGGGCTGTTAAACATAAGGCCAGGGAGACTGAATCAACCCGGGAAAGACTCCAATCCAGCCCAACACAATATATGAACTCACAAACACTTAATTTGCCATCTTAATTTATGTTCCACCTGCATCCTTACATGCAGTGAATGGGTCATTTGAACAGCACCTCCCCAAGAGACCCCTCACAAAATCAAGAAACTGAAGCTGTTTCACTTTGATATATAAAATAAATTCATACAAGAAAAAAATGTTGCTGATTTATCACCACATAGTCTACCTGCACATTAGTGCCTGTATTGAGCAAATGCTTAGCTAACCCAGATAAATTCACAAAGCATGAATTATGCATCCCAAATGTAACAAGTAAGCCTAATTTCTCTACTTCTAAGTGGATTCACACAGACGGGCGCTGTCTGCACCAAGCAGTGCTAGGGTTTGGGTCACTTACATTCACAACTCACAACATCTGAAAATTTAGTTCTGTTGTCAGACCTCCACAACCTTCCACGTGCATTGGTGGAAAGCTGCAGTCATGGAGACACACAGCAACACCTCCTCTGCTAAACAGCGGGCATATGTGACAACAGACAGGGCACTGGTTGGAGCTGGGGTTGAGGTGGCTTGCAAATGTGGAGCAATTGTTGCTTGTATTTGCCAATCCATCTGGCAGTTGGATGCATGTATGGGTTTCAGATGGGTAGTTAGCCAATGTGGGTTGGCCATGGGATTGGTTAATCTGCTAAGACTGTGACCAAGCTTTCTCTCATATTTTTTGAGCAACAATACAACATGTAGAGAAAAGGTTGGATCCACTCTAATGTCCAATGAACATGGATCTAGAGCATCAAGATGATTAGCCTAGCTTAGCATTAGGACTGCAGATACAGCTAGCCTGACATCAAAAGTCTCTGAAGTCTCGTGGTGTAAATCATTATGTTGCTCTTACACTTCAAATAAACAAAATGTGATGTGTTGTACTTTTAGAGGCATTTATTGGCAGATGTATCTGACAGGACCAGGCTAACTTTTTTTCCACTGCTTTGAGAATTTACGCTAAGCTAAGAAAACTGGTTGCTGGAACTTGTTTAAGGTGCAGACTATATGGCATCAGTCTTCTCATTGATTGCAAAAATAGGTAAGTCAATATAAGAACAACAATACTCATGTGTTTTTATTTTATTTTTTTACACTGAAAACTGATAAATGTTGCTCACACTACTCTTAAATTTAAAATATAGATCTTGTTCTCTGGCCATGTGGAAACAGAGCTGAAAAGCAGGAAGAGTAAAAAAAGCTTACTTTAAATGAACACAGTCCAATCTTACTGTATTTGCCTTTTCATTCTGTGTTGATAAATTGCATTCCCTGTCTACAAGGTCACCCTGTCACTTCAATGTGCATAAGATCTATATTTTATTGGCTTCTGTGCCGCCTGGATTTCACACTCGGCGCCCCGCTTCCCCATTTCTCTCTCTCCCCAGCTTTGTTCTCTAATGCGCACATCCTCTTTTGTCTTTGCACTTTCTCTTGAAGTTCTCTTGAATCTGTAACATTATTTCTGGTAAAGGTTCAGCATAGAGGCTCCCACAGTGGGCTCAGATTTATAGCAGATTAAATTATACGTAGAGTCCTTGGAATCTAAAGGGAGGGGAGAAAAATGATCCTTTTTATATTTCATTTGCATGCTTTCCCCATCTTTCCTCCAGGCCTTTTGGTTAACGTGACCAACCTCCCATGGCTGTCTCACAATCCATCCTCTCCATAATGACTAATTTAAAAGGCTTTGATAATCCGTTAGTACAATGAATTAAACAGCCATTAGAAGAGGGTTCACAGGGAATGATGTGAATAGAGGATGGTCCAGTCCTCCTCCCTATCTCACCTCTCACTCTGCAGAAAAGTCTTTTTTATTTATTATTTAAAACATTCAGTTTCTCTTATCATTCAAAGCTAGTCTTTGGATGTCTTTAATTTTTAAATAACTAAGTTTATTACTCTTTAGAGCAGCTGTAGCTATAGGTTTGTCTTTTAAAAGTATTGTTTTAGGATTATAATTTTTTTTCTTAGCAATATGTGCAAATGATATCTCTCTAACATTTTTAGATATTTACCAGTTAAAGAGAATATTGAATGAAACTGATTATTTTGATTATTTTCCATATTTGTTGTAAAAATATAACCTCTGAACATATTTTAATGTTTTGTCAATACAGAAACTGACCTGGAACACTTTTTACATATTGCCTCAAACTCTTATGTTCAGGTTTCAGTCCAAGTCTTTGCATGAACACCTACTAACAGCTTTTCGGTTATATTCCATTTGAACTGTTGTATTGTTTATGAATATAAGACTTCACACAGATCATTAACCCCAATGTCAGTAAACATTTGGAGAATTTTCCTCCTGCAGCTTTTTCCCCCCAAAGCTTTCTCCTCAGCTTTTGTCTCTTAAAATCACTCCTTTCTTGAATCCAGTTATTACTACAAGGAGACATTTTTGGTTTCTGTCTTTTCTGCAGCCTTCCCTCAAGTTATTGTCTCTCTGAAAACACTTCCGTTGTGTTTTCAAAGATTTTTTTTTTTTGTATTTGTGGCATTTACTTAAGTTGTAGTGTGTTTGAACTCTCAGGGCCATCGTAGAAAAGAGGTGTCACCTGATTCAGCCCTAAGTCTAAAATTTAATGTGTAATCTGTCTGACATCCTTCCAAGTATCTGAGTTTTTAATGTCTTAGGCTAAAAGTAACAATAATATAGTTGTTGGAACTCAACTGTTCAGTATCTGTCGGGCTTCTTGACCTTTGACCACAGCCTGTTTATAAGAGATGTACATCGTTATGGTGATGATACTCACTGTTTTTTGCACTCTGCACTGTTAAATGTCAACATTGGCATTTAGGGGAATGCTACGTCGTTGTTTTTCAGCCAGGCGTGGGGTTATTTTCAATCTGCTATGTTGCTTTTTTAGCAGTCTGCATCCATAAACTGCTCAGGTCTGATACTTCACAGGTAATTATGCTAAGTGTCAGGCTAAAGCTAGAATTTCATCAAAACTGAAGTACAAATATTCAGCTAACTGTACAGTTGTGATGGTGCGAAAAACGATGATATATTATAATTATATTTATATAGAATAGAAAAAACTCTTGCACTAGAGTGTAAACACGCAGATTTTTAACATGGGAGTCTATGTGTATTAACTCACTTTTTGAGATAGCCTCAAGTGGCCATTAGAGGAACTGCAGTTTTTAGCACTTTGTGCTTGGCTTCAGTTTTCGACTTTAGAGTTTGCTGCTTACTTTCTGTCTCATGCTACCACAATGCACACTGGTTCTGGAGCTTAGAAAAGACATGAAATTACTTCTGTCAAATAGCTGGTCAATTACAATCAAGATTCCTTTTTTAAGCTGATCTCTGAAAGCACTATCCTGCATTATAGGACAGACATTCTTACCAGCTACATGTGAAAAAGAAAGCACATGCTCTTTCTTTCAAGGTTTTATATATGAGGAGATAAGAAAACAAAATCCCCTGGTCCTTAATATGTCTTACAATTAGGTAAATACAAACTAATATGAACAAGAACACACAACATATTAGTCATTAGTTATTTAATAAAAACGAAGCCAAAATACAGAAGCATTGTGAAAAAACTAAGTATAGCCTAACTGCTTCTATAGGAAATAACAGGGTAAATAATAGAGTTGATAATCAAATGCACGTGGTTACCTGATCATCAGCACATGTGAGGACCTCTGTGAAAACAGAGGTTTTTCCGGTTTGCCAGTCTGGAGCAGTCAGGTATTTGTTAACACAGTGCCAAGCAGGAAAGACATGAGTAATGATCTCAGAGAAACAGCTGTTGCTGCCCTTCAGTCTGGGAGGGGTTATAAGGCTTTTTCCAAACAATTTAAAGTCCATCATTCTACAGGGAGAAAATTTATTCACAAGACAGTTGCCAATCTTCCCAGGAGTGGATGTCCCAGCAAATTCACCCTCAAGGTCAGACCATGCAATGCTCAGAGAACTGCAAAAAAGCCAAGAGCTACATCTCCAACTCTACAGGTCTCAGTTAGCATGCTAAATATTAAAGTTCACGACAGGACAATTAGAAGACTGAATATGTAAGGCTTGTTTGGAAAGGCTGCCAAGAGAAAGAAACTCCTCTACATACCAAAACAATTTTGGAGTCAAATATGAGGCCATCTCTCCGACAGCTAAAGCTTAGGACAAACCGGGTAATGCAACAGGACAACGGTCCCAAGCACAGCAGCAGATCTAAAACAGAACGGCTGAAAAAGAAGAAAAAAATTAAAGTGTTGCAATGGCACAGCAAAGTCCAGACCTCAACCAGATTGAAATGTTGTGGCCTGGACCTTAAGAGAGCTATGCATAAATGAATATCCACAAACCTCAATGAACTGAAACAGCACTGTAAAGAAGAGTGGGCCAAGATTCCTCCACAGTGATGTGAGAGACTAATAAAGTCACACAGAAAACGATTACTATGGTGGTTCTACAAGCTACTAAATCATGGGATGTAGTGTTTTTCCCACTTCTGCATTTTGGCTTAGTTGCTGTTAATGATAATAATTAATGGCAGGATGTAATATATCATGTGTTGCTGTTCATTTACCAAATTACCATTTACCTTATAACCTGCTAAGGACAAAATGATTTTTTTAATTATTATTTATTATTATTATATCCTGATACATAAAACCTTAGATCTGACAGAGGGTGTAATTTTTTTCTCACATGACTGTGCCAGCATTGTTCCGCTCAAAGACAATGCAGCTCCTAGTTTGTTTTTTTCTCTTTATGTGCAGTCTAAGCCTGTGTAAATAGCAGACAAAAGGCACAAAGAAAGATACAGTGGAGTCTGCATATTAATGAGGCCAATGACGCACCTAATGCCAAGAGAAGACAACAACAACACTCTAAAAGATCAACACACTATACAGCAGACTGAACAATACAAGCACCTAAAACCATGGGCATGTGATGTGACAATCAATAAATACGAGTTTTAAAAAAGGAAATCTTTCTTCAGTCTTGAGTTTGACACGTGGACGGTGTATTTTAAGCAGCGGTGTCTTAAAAGAATTCAGTCATTTGTTCCAATTTACCAGTATTGTGCAGTTTATTACACCCCGCTTCCAGGAGAGGAAAATGCATTCATTATTAAACACGACCCTGCGGCAATCAAACGTCACTATTGTTAGCAGTAATTAACAAGGCAGCTACCTTTAGGACAACAGTTTAATAAAGAAACAGAAAGCAGTCGAGTTTGAAGCACGCTCTGACTGCCGGGAACAAATTCATAACAAGTCTTCCTGTAAAGCTCCAACAAGATAAACTGACGCAGTGTGT